>NW_024080723.1:3336722-3737726 GCF_003009895.1 Hyaena hyaena
GCAACATGGATGGACCTTGAGGGGGTTATGCTGAGCGAAATAAGTCAGGCAGAGAAGGACAAATATCATATGTTTGCACGTATAGGAGGATTAGGAGGAACTTGACGGAGGAACAAGCGGGAGAAGAAGGGGGGAAATATTGGTGGAAAGGGAGAGAGGCAAACCATGAGAGACTCTTGAATGCTGACAAAAACTGAGGACTGATGGATGTGGGGGGGAGGGGGGATGGGCATGGAGGAGGGCACTTTGGGGATGAGCACTGAGTGTTATGTAGAAACTAATTTGACAATAAACTATTTGTAAAAAAAAAAAAATAAAAATAAAAAAAAATAAAAATAAAAATTCTCTATATATTCTAAAAAAAAAAAAAAAAAAAAAAAAAAAGCTATAGCCTTGAATGCCATATTTGGTTTTCCTGTCCATGACAGCAAGACAGCAAGACATTTTATGGTAAATCCAATGTTGAACAAAATGTAACATTTCATGATTATATTTTCTCTATTATCTCTCAGAATATTTTGAAACAGCATTCTTCAGCCACAAACAATTTGAAGATATTTATATTTCTTTCTTGGCATTTTTGCAAACCTGCAGGATACAAACAATATATGTTACTTTAACATGTATTGTTACTTTTCATTATATGTTCAATTTAGAATAATATATGGTTAACTTGACATTTAATTAGATATCTGTCCCCAAGTGATGATTAGTTATCAATAATTTTCACAGTAATTCAATTGCATTAAGAAAAAAAAACTGCTGTAACTATTTAACTTTATCTGACTATAGCAAGTCAATATTAATTTAATTGTAGGGGGGGAAGCTATTTGAGATACATTGTTAGTCTTCCAAGATAATATTTAGCTCAAATACTAAAAGAAAGTAAATATTTAAAAATCTAATTATAACTAAATGAACCACCTTTACTTTGACATCCATCCCCTACATAAGACAGAGGAAACTTTAGAATTCAGACAGTACTGATACGAGAAATTATAATTAATTTGTTTCTCAATCTGATTGCATTCTCACAGATATTCCTATTGATGACTCAGTTTTTTTGTTTTGTTGTTGTTAAAATGATTCTTCGGTCAGAGTGCAATCTACTCACTTCAAACTACCCCATGAACCCCACTATCACCCCCCAAACAAACCTCATCATTTTATGGTGTCCAATGTAGGGCAATGAGTCCTTTCATGTGGACTCTGAGCTTCAGTGCAAACTTTGTGAGTATTCTTTTCTTCCTGTATTTTCATTTCAGGCGACTTTTGAGGAATATGGTCTTATCTGGAACACTTTCATGTTGATTGTTGCTCAGGCTGCAATCCTCTAGCTCATGGCTACTCTATGGGGAGGAGGAAGGCTGTCTTTTGGCTGAAAGTTAGTACCCTGGCTGGAATGGTGATAAGACCCAGAAACCCAATGCCTTCTCTATTCCTGTCCTCATACAAAGTCATCTGTCCTGGGCACAGGACAGCCACCTAAGATGAGATGTCTGCCAATCTTAACGCTCCCTCCTGACATACTGGATGTCTACATAGGCCTCCTCCAAGTAAATCCAGGTCTCTGGAGGAAGCACAGGCCATCCCTAATGAAGCTGATGCTGACTCTCTGTTCCTCTGCCTAACAGATGTGAGGGCCTCTCCCTCATTCATTTCCCAGGTTAACAGCTATAATATAGCCAACTGATTAGTCTACCCCAAGATGGGGAGTTTAAGGGATATTCCCAAACAGAGAAGCTGCCAAAACTCCCTTGTTTCAGGGAAATTCCCTGTCTTCTCTGGCCTGACATGAACTGCATATTTCCACTTGATGGTGGAAAGGAAAACAAACATGGTGACTGCTCCTCTAAGCTGACAAGATATAAACCTGGGAACTTTCTTTCTCTACCTGCTGGTGGCATCTCCCCTCTTCTGCCTCCTACTGTTTCTGCACCTCTTAGGGTGCAGCCTGCATAACTGATTCTATACCATCCTCAGCGCTGTACCTCCTCCAACACCACTGGCTCCTCCTCTCACCCTCAGTGTCTAGGAGCGAAGAGCACCCATTTGGACTGCCCACTTCAGATTCCCCACTGGTGTTCTAGGTAAAATTTGACAATGGGGAGCACTGTTGTCTTTTAAGTGGATGAAGGTGGAACATATTTGATTTTTAAGCTAATTTAAGTTTGTTGGTCTAAGATAGACCTCTCCATCTCCATTAAATATGAAACTTACTCCATCCATTTTGCTAAAGGTCAAATACGGTTGTGTGGACTCTATTACGATTTGCCAGCAAAAAGGCACCTTAAATGATGGTTAATTCTTTTCCAAAGTTTTCATGAGTAATAGTTAAGTTAGTTTTCGGTCTCTGGCAAACAAATCTTAGCTTCGTTTGCATGATAATTGGGATTGAATTCATTGGACTTCTAGGTCTTTTCCAAATAAAATGGAGTGCTAAAGCATTGATGATTAAACATAAAGTTTATCTGATTTTGACTTATTGCAAAGAAACTAAGGATATTTGGGTTTCATGGTAAACGTGGTTTATATTTTATAAGTTTCTGAGGTGTTTTTTTTAACACATGTCCCTAGATCTAAATTGTAAATGAAGTCCTTTTGATCAATGAGCCTTATTTGGTATGTTAACTCTGGAAGTACTGTCAAATAACGGTAAACCTTAGGATGTATTGGATGGGTAAATACTAGAACTGCTCAAGCATATAAAATTCCTCAAGTTTTAATTTCTTCTGGCATAAGACCTTTTCTTGATATTCTGATTATTCAAGTGTCATGTGCCACACAAATAATTATTAAATTTCCTTGTCAATTGCATTATAAGGAGCTCTCATCAGATCTTTAATCCTGTACATTTTTTAGTCTTTTTGGCATAGTTTTGTAAGTGTTGTTTTAAAATATTGCTGGTTCTCTAATGTTTATATTCTAGATTAAGAAAACTTTCGAGGCACCTGGGTGGCTCAGTTGGTCAAGCCTTTGACTTTGGCTTAGGTCATGATCTCATGGTCCATGAGTTCGAGCCCCGCATCAGGCTCTGTGCTGCCAGCTCAAAGCCTGGAGCCTGCTTCGGATTCTGTGTCTCCCTCTCTCTGCCCCTCCCCCACTTATGTTGTCTCTCTCTGTCTCTCACAAATAATTAAACATTTAAAAAAAAAAAGAAAACTTCTCTAAAGATCTAAGATAAACAGAAATGTGATAAAGTATTTTTCTCTAAACAAAGAGGCAATTTAATTTTTCTCTGTACCTAAACCTTCTAAAATTCACAAACTCTCAAGGAGTGTTGTTTCTTTTGTGGTAATCATACTTATTTGCATGAGTTTTAATAAGAATCTGTTCTCCTTGTAAAAGGACTCAATTCTAAACATTGGTTATTTTACCAGGTATTGCCTGGAATGTCATATTTGAGTGACATACATAGACTCAGATATTGATTTATGAAACACGGAGCCAGAAAGCCCCTTGGAAGTGTTGGCCTTGATACCTTGGTTACAGAGTTCCCAGAAGCCTTATCAGGTGAGTAAACAATGTCAATTCTTGGCAAGTGCAGTGACCTCTGGATACTTTGGGGACCTCACGAAGATGAATCCACTCAAATCTACAGGTACTGCAGGGATGTCTGATGGCAAGTACTTGGCTTGGCTTCTGCCCTGGAGAGGCTACTAAATGTTCAATCTAGATTCTTTATGAAATATCTAGCAAAGCAAATTTTAAGAGATCTACATGATTAATCACTATATTTGCTGAGCTTATGTAAATAATTAGGCCAAGTTTGCTAAAACTGGACTTGTTTTACAATTAGTCTTGATTTGGCTATCTCTGGAAATGAGGGTTACTAGAGAGAAAAATTACATTTCAATAATGTACCTTTATGGATGTTAAATTCTAGTTCAGGCTGTCTTTAAATGTTTGTTTGCCTAAACTGGCAACTTGAGGTAAACTTCAAAGAAATTATCACAGAAGTACTGGTATAGACAATTATCTTACTATTCTGTGGGGATAACAGAACCCCATGAGCATATGATTGTTTTAACAACTAAAAATGGTATGGACTCCCCCCAATAACTATATATGCAGTCTTTTTTCACTGTAGACCTATCAATAGATAAAGATAATAAAGCTCTATTTAATTATTCGCATGAGGCCTGGTTAATACATACATCTCTAAATACACAAGTCATATCCTCTGTAAAACTACTCTAACAGTTACTAGAAACCCACTCCATATGTGAAACGCCCAGAGTTCGAGAGACCCCAAAAACAGACCACCAGAGACCAGAGTCAAAGCCAATCGGCAAGGGCGTTTATTTGCAGGTTCGAACCTGGACCTCCGCACACTCGTCGCCGGTGACGCTGAGAGGCCCCGAACAAAGTCTTTGCAGCCTTTTTATAGACAGGAGTAAACAAGTCGTGGGGAGGGACAGGGGATCTCTATGGTTACAGGTTTGTCATTGGTTGATATTTAAATGTGAACATATACCACGTTTGATTGTTTCCCGCCATCAGGTTTTTGACGGGATCCAATTACAACATTTAGGATACCTTTGAATTCAACCAATCACAGAGCGAGCCTAGGGTCTTGTTCGGCGACTAACAGGTTAACTTTAACATTAGGTAACAGGGTCCTATCTATAGTTTCTATCTCCAGGCCTCTCCCTCAGTAATGTGGAGGGTGGTCGCTGGCCTTTCCTGATTGGGTGTTGCAAGGGTGGTTTCTCCTGCCTTGGGCAACGTGTAACTGCCTGATAGTTTCGGGAAAGCTGAAACTCAGCCTTAAGCAATGGTACAGAAGCGGAAGGAGCTAGTTAGGTTTTAGTTTCCGGTAGTGCAAGCACTTGTACAGAAGCAGAAAAGCTGGTTGAGTTTTTGGTTTAGTTTGTCTAGGCCCCTCACTCCAAGGAGCCGGCACCGATGCAAGTACAAAAGGGTCTTTATTACAAGCTTGAGCAGGGGCTCACCCAGCCTGCTGGTGTCATGGCAGCAAGGTGAAGCCAAGAACAATAGCGAACAGGGTTTTTAAGGAGTAAGGGATGGGGGTGTTACAATACATGTAGCATCATCACATAAGCACCAATTACAATTACAGCTTCGACCATTCAGTGTCTGTGAGTTGTTCATTACTTTTGGTGGGACCCAATCATGACCTTTGAGAATCCTTTGAAAATGACCAATTGTGAGTCAAAGGGCCCACATGGGGTTCAGACAAGCAGTGAGAAATTGGCTAGTTTGTATCTGCAGTTTCCAGCCTTGACTCAGACCATAGGAATGTTCCTATTTTTTTTCTTTTTGATTAGCTGAACTGAGGGCGGTCTGAGGATGGCTTTAGCCTTGAACAGTCTGAGGCTTTTCCTGGGACTGGGACTGGGGCTACGTGCAGCCCGAGGTTTCTCTTAATGGAGGACTTAATTTTTGGCTCTTCATATGCACCCAGTATACATGGTTTATTAAAAGGATTAAAAGTCTAATACCCAGGGGATTTAACTTCAAAATGGAAGGGCCCCTGACAGGTCATATTGTGTACTCCCTCTGTGGTAAAATTAGAAGGTCATTCTTCGTGGACTCACATATCAAAAAATTAAACCTGTACCTTCTTCACAGGAATCTAGTATGCCAGCTTACATGCCTTCTTATTCCTGTAAAACAGTGAAAAACCTCAAATTTCTCTTCAAATGACAGTAATGAGCTGGAGTTAACAGAGGTTTTTTATTCAAACTTTTTCTTAATATTAACCTTATTTGGTTGTCTTTTCCGGTGTCTCCCTCCTTGATGCTAAGACTCCTTTACCACCATAACTTCCTGGAGACAGATGGTCCTTTCTATGCCTGGAGACTCATATATACTGTTTCTCATATGCTATCTCCCCTAAAGTTGACTGTCTTTGCCTTTCCTAACTCCCTTGTTACTTCCCCAACTGACCAGTGCTGACCCCTAGGGTAGGGACATCTCTATGCCCCTATTCAGCAGGAAGAAGTTACAGAAGATGAGACCTCCACCCTCAAAAACGTTAAAGATATTAAGGGTCAAAATTGCTCAGGGGGGAATGGTGAGGCTGCATAAGGCAAGCTGACAGGCCACAAACATTCCGCCCCCATCCCCAGATGGGATATGTGTGATATTCCTAGGGCACTTCTGACTGCCTAAAAACAAAGGAAAAGGGGAAAAACAAATGGTTAATTGATGGGGATTTTAGTTCTGCAGGACCTAAGTCTCCATCGCCCCTTCATAGTAGTGTGGGAAACAAAGGCAGAAGGAAATGGCAGATAGAACTAAATTTCCTTATAACCTGCAGTCTATTGACAAATACTTAAGGCTCACAGAGTAAAACTTGTCTCTAGGAACTCCCTACTGTCTTAATGCTAATGCTTTGCTAGAGGGAAAAACAACCTTACCTTCATAATAGCTGGGCCTCCAGTATCCTGGGAATCTTCTTGAGCATATGAAAATCTTACTGGACACTTCCTCTGGATTTTACCTCCCCCAACTTCATGGTCCTGAGGCAGCTCTTCCTGCCCACAGGTCCTGTCCCTGTGCTTTAATAAAAGCACCTTTTTGCACCAAAGATGTCTTCAAGAATTCTTCCTTGGCCATTGGCTCCAGACCCCACAAGCCCCACTATCACCCCCAAAAAACGTCACCAGTTAACTTGACATTTATCTAGATATCTGTCCCCTGGCAATGCATAGTTATCAATAATGTTTACAGTAATTCAATTGCATTAAGAAAAAAAAAACTGTTGTAACTATTTAACTCTATCTGACTATAGCAACTCAATATTAATCTAATTATGGGGGGAAAGCTATTTGAGATACATTGTTAGTCTTCCAAAATAATATTTAGCTCAAATACTAGAAGAAAGTAAACATTTAAAAATCTAATTATACCTAAATGAACCACCTTTACTTTGACATCTATCCCCTATGTAAGACAAACTGGAGAATTTAGCTAGTACTGATATAATGAGAAATTATAATTAATTTGTTTCTCAATCTGATTGCATTCCCATAGATATTCCTATTGATAACTCAGCTTTTTTTTTTTTTTTTTTTTAGGTTAAAATGATTCTTTGGTCAGAGTGCAATCTACTCATTTCAAACTACCTACAATTTCTGATAATAGTTTGGTTGACCCTTAGAGACAGCTTAGTACTCATTCATATTCACAGAATTGACATTTTATGTTTTATTCTTGTTTTTCAAAAGGCAGATGACTTCCTGACTCATGTTCTTTTTTTTTTTTTAATTTTTTTTTTAATGTTTTTTAAATTTATTTCTAGGAGAGAGAGAGAGGGAGACAGCGTGAGCAGGGGAGGGTCAGAGAGAGAGGGAGTCACAGACTGAAACAGGCTCCAGGCTCTGAGCTGGCAGTCAGCACAGAGCCCGACGCGGGGCTCGAACCCACGAACCGCGAGATCATGACCTAAGCGAAAGTCGGCCGCTTAACTGACTAAGCCACCCAGGCGCCCCTGACTCATGTTCTTAACAAAAAAAATAATAATAATAATGAACAAATTATAAGTAAATCAACAAGTGTTCTTTCAAATGCAGCCATGCCAGCCTGACTTAAAGTTTATTTTAGCTTCATAGGTTGATATATAAAATACTAAATAATCGATCTGATCAAATATAATGTTGCACATGAAGTTAGCCTCAGTCCTTCCATCTGGACCCAGAGTTTACCTGCTGGGCCTGCACTGAGGGCTACGCGACTATCCTCAGGTGCAACGAAAAAAAAACAACAACAAATAAGACAAGGGTTAATATCCCTTGCTAATGGTTGTTTAGGATACAGTTTGCAAACTTTGTCCTTGAGACAATGGCTATTCCCTTGACACTCCCCTACAAACCTAAACCTTGCCTTCAAAATAACAAATGTTTTCCTACATACCAGGATAAAGGCCACTTTCTTTATCACTTTGTAGCTTTTTGCAATAACCGCTCAATTCTGCTCCGGTACTGCCCGCTTGCCTGCTTGCTCATTATAAAAAGCCCTAGGGGCGCCTGCGTGGCTCAGTTGGTTAAGCTGCCGACTTAGGTCACGAACTCTCCATCCATGAGTTCAAGCCCCGTGTCAGGCTCTGTGCTGACAGCTCAGAGCCTGGAGCACGCGTCAGATTCCGTGTCTCCTTCTCCTTGTGTCCCTCCCCACTCATGCTGTGTCTCTCTCTCTCTCCAAAGTAAATAAACATTTAATAAAATTAAAAAAAGAAAAAAAAACCCTAAGTCCTTGGGCTTGGGACCGCACATTTAGAGTTCTGTGTTAACTTTGTGCGGTCCTGGCTGGTAATAAATGAAACAGGGTGATTGTCGAAGAGACCACTGAACACCGAATGGAAGCGAGGCAAGATTTTATTTACCGCCGGGCCAAACCTGATCTCTGATCTCATGGAGAAATACAGAGAATGGCCCCGAAAAAAGGTGACATTGAGCTTATATGGATGTCAGTAAGGCAGAATATGTCATTATTTAGTTAACCAATTACATTCTACAGCATATTATGGCAGCCAGTTGCACTGTGACACTCAGGTGTCAGTTTTGGCAGAGACCTATCAATTTTAAATTCTATGTCTTGAAATGACCAACCGTAATTAGACATTTGAGAAGCCGTGGGGCAGTGACTCTGTGATAGACTACAAGGGTAGAACGGTGACGCCGTGTTCTGTAATCTTACGGACAGGGTGTGGGTGTGGTCAGCCAGAACAGGGAAGTACAAGCTTGCCAAGCAGATTTACAGAAGCAGAAAAAGCATGTTAGTATTTACCTATGCTTGAGGTTAATCTACAACAATAAAGACTCCCTTAATTTGGATTCAGTGATCTCAGTTGGTCTCTGTGTCTCTCGGCATAACAATAATATGTGTAATGAAGAACTTTTGCTGATACATTTATTCATTTTTATTTAAAATATATAATTATAACAATAAATTAAAAATAAATTTTCCTATTATCCTTAATTACCCTCAATTATCTTAAACCCTTAATTATCATATTTTCATCAGTAAGTTATTAAATGATATATTTTCAAATATTTTAGAGATTTTTATATTTCCAACGCCAGACAACGTTGAAGATAAACCTCAAGTCACATTAGCTTGTGATTATTTTAATTACTCTAGAGTTCCCTATTGCCTTCAATGTTCATACAGATAGAACTCATCCATAAAGCAGAAGAAAACAAAATCAAACAAAAATTAAACAACGACTTTCCTAGGCTTTCAGAAATTTAGAGAAGACATACTAGTAGCCAAAACAATACATGGAAGACTCTTCTACCTCAACACTATTCAAAGAAATGAAAGTCAAATCAACAGTGTAACATGATCTTTTGTTTAAATGTATGGCATTCTAGAAAACAACTCCCAGAGTATTTAGAGTACAGGGAATATTTACTGCCTTCTATTGCTGGTAGCAGAATATCAAATACTGATACTCTAAGGGGAGCACAGTTTATAGACAAAAATATTTATACTCTGACTCAGCAATTCAAACTTTAAGAAGCAACAATAAAAACGTGTGGTTTACCTCAAAAATATGTTTGCAAAAACAAAAACAAAAAAACAAAAAACAAAAATATGTTTGCAATGTTGTGCATTACAATATTGTTTATAATTAGAGTCCATATGAATATGCATCATTCTTATTTCCAAAGTGTCTCAGCTTGCACTATCAATTCATGGTTATACTACTTATAAAAATAATAATACTCTCAAAAATTAAATCACCTTAAAATGTAAGTCACTTTAAATGTAAATTTACATTTACATTTAAAATGTAAATTATCCTGATGATTTGTTCAGGATAATACCAAGTAGCTATTGAAATAGCTATCTTGTGGAGCAACTGGATGGCTCAGTTGGTTGATTGCCCCTTTTTGAGTTGAGCAGTGGGTGTTATATGTAAGTGAGGAATCACTGGATTCTACTCCTGAAACCATTACTACACGGCATGTTACTGAAACTTGAATTGAAATAAATAAATTTTAAAATAAAAATAAGTACAAATAAAAACACTCTAAATAAATAAATTCTACATGTAAACAAACAAACAAAAAAGGTTCTGTCTTTCTCCCACTGCCCCTCACCTCACACCCCACTAATGCTTGTGCTTTCTCTCTCTCTAAAATAAATAAATAAATAAATAAATAAATAAATAAATAAACAGCTATATTATATCATAACTAAAATGTTAATAATATAGGCTAAATTATGTTTCAAATGTACCTGTGCACATAGGTATAAAAATGTCTGGATAATCCTTTTAAAAGTAAAAATTGTGGTGAATTAGTGAATTACAAAAATTAAATCATTTTTTTTACCAATATGCATTTTCCAGTTTTATAAACTATGTTTATTACTGTTTAAAAAATCAATGTAATTTTACAAATAAGGACAAGTAAGAGACTATTTAGAAATATTATCTGTGCAAGTGAATGTTAGTTAATAGTTGAGCTTAATAATGGTTGCTCAATGAAAAATTAGTATTAATGAGAATTAATAAAAAACTTATTTATATTCCATTCTGAAATGATAATTCGAATACCAAATAACTGATGTTAACTGATGTTCATATTAACTCTTACAACTTTCATTTATTTAAGGCATGCTGTGTGCTTACATTACAAAACCAGAAGGAAATAAGAATTCAAACACTGAGCAAGACTTATGTCTCTAAGAATTTCATGATAGAATGGAGGAAGTAGACTTTGAAAGACATCACAATTGAGATAATATTTAGTTGAGAACTGAAGATAGATAACCCCTACCCCTATCTCCTTCTCCCCAAAATAAGGACAATCCCATGTGAGAAATTGGTTATGGATATAGGAAAGTGTAAGGTCAGCACTTGAGTGAAATATAGACTGTATTTTCAGGATGTGGGAAGAAATAAATTTGGCAAAGTGGGTCTTGGTTAGATTGTAGAGAATGCCACATATATACTGATGATTATCTAAAGGAATTGTAGACATTGGAGCTCAGTTAGTAAGGTATAGTATAAGCAGAGCTGATTTAATGAAGATGGGTCAGCTCCCATGCATATAATGGAGGGAACTGAATCTGGGAGTCTCTTTGGAAAGCCTTTCAGACTTTAGGGAAGTGTTAATGAGTCACTAAACTAGGAGAGAAGACATCAAAGGGAGGGCTTTGTTTTCAGAGGGAATGCATGGATGAGCTGTGAGATTGTAAAACAGTTTCAAATTTGGAGGTTAGGGGAAAAAAGAAATAAAATTTCATCCCCAGCTTTTAAACTTAAAGAGTCACATGAAAATATGGGTGTGATTTAGTGTCTGCAATTACAAGAATGAGAAGGGATTGTAATGAAAATTAGAAATCTGTCCCGAGAATGAGATAGTTTAAGATAGAAAATTACATTAAAAGGGATATAGACTGAGAAATGGCGAAACAAGAGAGCCACTTACTGATAATAATAGTGACTCAGTTTTAGAATCAACAACAGACATGACCTAAATCTGAAAGTTTTGGCTTTCTATTTTTGTGCTTTCAAACTTGAGAAACACTATATGAGAAATAAAGTAAACTGATCATTTGCTCACTTCAATTAATTGAAGTTTTCTTTAAAAATACCTAATGAAATATTTTCATGCAATGATATCTTTAGCACCAATATTTTAAAAATCTAATGTGTCAAATTTTACTTATCTTTATTTAAAGTGCTTCACTGTATGCTTCGATAACATTTTTGTTATCCTTTGTGTTTCAGTGTGCTGGGAGAAGCACTGGCCTCGCTGGATGGCAGTCACAGGAAGGAAATGGCAGTGTTTGCACAGCTCCTGCCATGAGAAATGAAACCTGGTATCTCCTTCTGCTACTACTGGCTCATGTTGGAAATAAGCCTGCTGGTATTGACCAGGCCTCACAATATTCCAGATCAGACCGATATTCCCCACAGATTCCTCATAAGGAAAAGCATATTCCTACCTCTTCAAAAGATTTCAGATGAAAGCATTGTGGATGAATGTCAAAAGGCTCTTCCTATGGGCCTTGCAGATCCAAGACTTAAATAATATAGGGGGCTAAGAACCCAAGAGTTACAATTGAGTCTGGCTGGCCATGAGACAAAAGAGCCTAATTTAGAGTTAAGGACAGATATCCACCCCCACCCAATTGTTTCTGCTTGGAGCACTTGACCCCCAAGGCATTTGTGATCAGTTCTGGCCTTGAATATGCTGAATTGCTCCCTGTGAAAGAGCCTATTGAGGAACTTCTTTTGTGATTATGGGAGCAAAGGTGTTTCCTGAAAGACCTGTTTTTCTTAATACTCTTTAAAGAAGCTATTGACCCTTGCCCACAAAGAAGTAACTTTACCCTTTTTATGCTAAAAACATTGTCTTGTAAGGTAAAGATACCTTCCTTCCCCATAGGATAAGCATCTAAATCACCTACCTCAATCACTGTTGATAAAGGTTATGCAAGAGTCTTCTACAAATCTATGTTCCGGGAAATTCTTGCATATCAAAGAAGTTTGTCATCAGAAATCACTGTCTAAGGCAGATGTCATTTCTGTGCCGTCTCCCAAACACTTAATTATAAAATAAAGGTGAGCCCCAGTCAGAGCAGAGATGCCTGCTTGGTGACCAAAAATAATTCTCCTGGCTCTGTCATCCCTCCCTCTCCGACACCCTTCATCCTTCAGGGACCCCTGGACCCAGCTGGAGCCAGTCTCCAACATCCGTGTATCCAACTAATAGAGAAAATAGAATGGAACGACCTACTACTTCAGATTACTTAATCTCTCATGAATCAGAATGCTGATACAGGCATCAGTAAGTGGAAAGTAGTTTGAACTTTTAGCCTCGTAATTGTATTATAGCTTTCAATTTTTTCTGTTTAGCCTAAGAAATTTCTCTAGGTTATTACTCTTAGAAATTTTGATGTTCTGGAATAATGAAAGGAATGTTTTATTCTTTTAGTTTCACCAAAACTGCCTTGCCAACATTTTAAAAAAAGCTTCTAGCTTGTTGTTGTTGTTGTATTTTAGTTTTGTATACTCTTAATGGTACTAATCACATATTCTAGTTCATTGTTTTGGTCAAAAAACCAAAAATTTGTAATTGTAAACAACTCAATGTGTTTGTAATTTGGCAAGCTTATTATGTTTTAGATGCTTCTCTTGGACATTTTCTAACAACTGCCTAGAGCTCTATTTTTAGCAATAAAAGCAGTGAAAATTCTGTATCTTGCATTCAGGTATCTTTCATAAATTTATATTTTCTCACATTGGATTCATATACACAGAACACAGTCTAAGCAACATTTGGATAACAGTTATTTTAAGTCTGTATATTTTTCATTTTGTCAGACAAATTAGTACCAGGCATTTTGATCCTAAGAATCACGTAAGGTGTGTTCTCTGAAGAAAGATGTATTCTGGAAATTTTCCAGGAGCATTTTGTCAAGTATGGATGTGAAGTTCCAATGGCTCTTAAAATATCAACTATTCCCTGATGCCCTGGAAGTTAGTCATAAATATATATGATGTGATATAAAAGCAAATCCAATTATCTATTATAAATAGCATTAACTACATTATACCAAAAGAAGTTTTGATCTTAGTGGCATATAAATTAAAACAGCAATAAACTAAATATATATTTGTAATAAAAAGGTTTAAAAAGACTGAAAATATATAGAAAACTCAATGATGGGGTGGCTTTTGATGTGTGACTGACAGAAATAAGACAGGGGATGGGAAACAAATTAGGCCTCATAAATGACTGACAGAAATAAGACAGGGGATGAGAAACAAATTAGGCCTCATAAATAAAAAATACCACTTAATATTTTATAGTTTATATAAAATAAAATCTCTAAAAATAAAATAAAATTTTAATTATTTTGTTAGTCAACCTAATATATATTTGAAATTGAAGCTTTATTCTATATAATTTAAAAGTAACATGTATAACATAGTATATTCTTAAGAGATATGTATATTAACTTTACATGGAAAATAACCAAATTTCTCATTCTGACTTTAAGATGACATCAATTTAATGTAGAGGGAATTTAGAAAATAAAACTTGGACTTTTCAATTAATTTTAAGTTACTATTTTCTGAAACATGGCCATGACTAATTTATATTTGAGCTTTATAGTAAGTTATTACAAGCTTACTTAATCCCAAATTCCCAATTTTTTATATTACATGTTGATTTTCATAAAAATAAGATTAAAAATAGTAATACCTTTTATGATATTATGAATTTTATCAAACTCTAGTATCTTGGATCCTGTTCAAATATATCACTAAGCCTATTATAATAAGTGCACTTTTTTGCATATTTCTCATTTTCTTTCATTCCAAAGATTTGATTGATGCATATTTGTATTCAAATATGTATGAATCAAAGCATTTGCATCTTTGCATTTACTAAGAGTAAAATATAGCATAAATGTTCTACTTAGATATTTGTCATTTTAATGTATATATATTTATTATTTTTTTCTTGAGAATTTTAGTGACTATTTTCCCTGTAGAACCAATTTTTATATCAATTACAGTATAATAGCTAATAGTTTGGGTTCTTGAATTAAACAACAGTATTTAATTCTTCCTTCTACCGATATTAACAAGTATGTAATCATTAAAATAAATTGTGATGATTGAATGACATAATCCCTGTCAACCATTTAAAATTATTTCAGTTTCAGAATGCATATAATCAATGCTCTTATTGTTAGTAATAATATTACTTTCAATTCAGGAGTATCATTTATATTTAAAATTGAAATTTTTCTCTTTAATGAATTATTCATGCTATATATGTATGTCTGATTAACGGTTACTATAAGGTAAAGGCAAAAGTGATAATATTTATAGGAAGAGGTGAAGAAGTAGTACTACTTAAAACAGGACAATTATTTTAATAAAATATCAAGAATATGCCAGGAAACTAACTTAAAATGTACTTATTGTTTGTTTTTATGTATCAACCTATGTCAGTTAAGACACTATCTTTTTTTTTTCAGAATTAAAAAAATAATGTTTATTTTTGAGAGAGAGAGAGAGAGAGACAGAACACAAGAAGGGGTGGGGCAGAGAGAGAGGTAGACACAGAATCCAAAGCAGGCTCCAGGCTCTCAGCTGTCCACACAGAGCCTGATGTAGGGCTCAAACTTCGAAATGGTGAGATCATGATCTGAGCCAAAGCCGGACACTTGACAGACTGAGCCACCCAGGTAGCCCTCTTTCTGAAACATTTTTAAGTGTCCACGACTGGAGTTAGAATGAGAAACTGTAGCAGTAAGAAAAAGTTAAATCGATACTTTCTTAATCATCAATTGGTGAGAGTTGGAATTGCTTCTTAGAAAGCGTGATGTTGGACAAAAGTTTTTAAAAAACAGAGATTTCATTCTGCACATCTCTGAACCACATCAATGCTATTTGGCTCTTGATCTGCCCTTGGTTTTAATTCCAATCATATTTGTATGATTTCCTCATCCTGGTTTTTGATTATTTGGAGAATCTTTTCTTATGTGCTGATGATTAGCTTTTCCTTTGGCAGAACTCTGTGACAAAAGACTGCAGCTTAAAGGAACTTGTGTGGACAGAAAGAACAGTTGACAGAACAGCAACCTATGTTTGTTCATGCCTGAAATATATACATTTAGATGAGGGCTGTATCTGCTTCCCTAAACCAGCATTATTTTCCTGTTAAGGCAAATCATATAATTTCTGCACTTCCACGTCTTGATGGTGGCTTCCTAAGTAAAGGAAATACCAAGATGTTAAGTTCTGCAACTGCTTAAAATCTCCTTTGTGACTCTGGACAACTATTTTACCTATCTAAGATTCAGTTTCCTCATTTGTAACTAAGTTACTTTGGGTTAAGTAATCTGTAAATTCCTTTTTGGTTCCAAAGTTCTAGGATTTTAACAATGGTTTAAAGGGCTGCTCTAATGAGCTAATATGCTGATTGGCTTCTGTGATTCTGCTCTAAGAAATAATTATTTAAAAAGATGATTCTTGAACCTCATGAAAAAGTATGCAGTTTTCCACAGGAAATTAATGTGAAAGTTCAGTGTATACCAAATTATAATTCATATCTACGTTTCCCTTCCTCAATTCTCTTAGTCTTTTGAGTATATGCTACCTCCCCATATAAATGAGAGGGGAAAAATAGTAGGACTCTTCAATCTTAGTGGGTCTTTTTGGTGTGTGCATATTTATATTTATATATTTTTTATACAGAACAATGCTTATTTTTGGAAAATATTTACCTTTACCCCTTCTTCAAATAACAGACCACAGAGTATCAGCTTCCTCCTAATTACCACAAAGCGGTGTAATGGGAGTAATAAAATGAAAGATGTTGAACAATGGACTCCAAAAAATGTTGTCTAAAATTAATGAGAAAGACCCTCTGGACTCCTGGGGTTATGATACGGAAAGAACATGAATCTGGTTACTGTTCATTGTTCAGGTTGTTTTTGTCTGACAAGGCCAATAAAAGAATAGATGAGTTGGAAGGGGAAACAAAAGAGATGATTTGGATAATCACATTTAAGCCCTAGATCCACTTTTGCTTGCAAACAATCATATCAAATTCTGTTCTTCCACGGCATATTGAAAATAATTTTATTGATTGTTTTCTATCATAAGTCCATTTTGGTTAGCTCTCCAGTAACTAAAGTAATCATAATTTTCCCAGATATAGATACTTACATGTATGTCAGGCATAAACCTTGTCTAAAAGTATAATATGTTTCTTTCATTTTTTAATCCATATGAGTACATGTTCAGAGGTTTGTTGAACAATTATTTATTTAAGACAGCAATCTTAAAATATTAGTTTAAATCATCCAGTACTCATACTATGTAGAAATCATAGAAGGAATAATATAATATTGATGATATTTTTCAAGTAAAAAAAAAAAAGAATCAATTCTGTGCTCTTAGACCTTTAAGAAATCTACAATTTATTTAAGAATTAGGAAACCAAGAAAATATTAATATAGGTAAACTTTGCTATCCTCTACAAGTCTATAGAGATCACGAGCCAGTTGTATTAATGAAGGAAATATGCTCTCAAGCTACATAAATCACATATTCCTTCAGGGAAGGGAGACATACCACAATTTAGTAGTTTAAGATCACACTCTACATTGGTGATCAATTATTTTTTATGACTTCACCATGATAGAAATAATTGCTTCAAAGAAATTACAGTAAAGTATGTTGTACGCTTTCATAATATAGTAATTTGAGAAGGTAGATTCAGCTGTTCACTGAGTGAGTGCTCTCACAGAGTAACAGTGCCATCTAAATAGATCTCAAAGACAGCAGACACATTAACTGATATGGTAAGTGAATGTACTCTCACAGACACATGGGGAGCACAGCATGTTAATCTTAAAGAATATTTATTCTGCTCTCCATCTGTGACTATTTTCTTAAATAGTCTTTATCTTTATCCACATAATATATTTAGACTTCATAAAACAAAATGTCTCTCTTTTTTAAATTTACCCCCTGTTTGACTTTGACATAAAATATTAATTATGATGGTTTTACAACTGAGAGTTTTAAAACTGATGAATTAGAAAATGGAATACTTAAATACAGTTTATTTCAATAACCCACATTTAAATAATTGAATTAAATAATTCAATATTGAAGAACTATTATGAGAATTCACAGATTATGTTTAAGAAAGTATACATGTCATAGCCTAATGAAAAGAATTTATAGTTAGAATAGGTGAAATCTATTAACTAAGAAATGAACAAATGTAGTTACTAAATCTAATTATTAACTAAATTAAAACTAATAAAAATAAAGTTACAAGGTATTGGAGATCAAATTTTTCATAGAATAATTGTTAAAAATAAAGTTATCTGTATGATAAAGAAAACAAAATTTAATGTAGTAATTTAGAGAAAAGTAACTGGATTATTATAGAGAAATTTTATTATTTTTTTTTAACATGTCTTTTCTTTTACTTTTTTTTTTTAGTTGAAATGGGGCTTACAAATTCCTGCTTCCAAAGCTTTTTTATCACACCAAATAGAAACCTACACTCATGAAGCATTCACTCTCTACATCTCCTTACCTCAATCCCTTGACAGCTACCAATCAGCTATCTGTCTTTATAAATTTACATTTTCTGCATATTGGATATAAACGCAATTATACAATATGTGGTCTTTGATGTAGATCCTTCTATTTAGCATACGGTTTCCTGGACTAATCAGCTTAGAGCAGGTAGCAGTATTTCACACCTCTTTATAGCTGAATAATACTCCACTGCATGGCTATGCTACTATTTGTTTATTCATTTATCAGTTGGTTGATAATTGGCTTGTTCTACTTTTGGCTATTGTGAATATTATAGCTATGAACATTCTTTTACAAGTGTATAATCAGAAACTTTACAATTCTTTAAAGCATATACTAGAAAGAAATTGCCGGGTCTTATGGTTATTCTATGCTTCACTTACTGAGAAATGAATCTGTTTTATAGAGTAGCTGTCCTATTTTACTTTGACACTAACAACATATGAGGATTCCTTAACTCCACATCCTCACCAACATATCTTATTTGCTGTTGTTTGGTTTTGCATTAAATTATAGACATTTAGTAGGTCTGAAACAGTATCTCATTGTGATTTCGGTGTACATTTCCCTAATGACTAATAATACTGAGAATCTTCTCATATGCTTGTTAGTCATTTGTATATATTCTTTGGAGAAAAGTCTATACAAGTTTTTGCCCATGCATTGTGTTTATATTGTTGAGTCATAAGGGTTCTTCATATATTCTAGATACTAGATCCTGATCAGCTATATGATATGCAAATATTTTCTCTGTGAGTTGTCTTCTCTTTCTTCTGATAGCATCAATTGACACATAAACATTTTTAATTTTGATAAAGTCCAATTTATCTCTTTTCTCTTTTTTTTATTGTGTTTTGATGCCATATCTAAAACTCTGTTGCCAAATCCAAGATTATATAGATTTATCACTGTTTTTTCTAAGTCTTAGTGTTTTACTTGTTATGTTTAAGTCATTGCTTCTTTTCTAAATTTTGTATATGATCTAACAGTTGAACTTCATTTTTCTGTAAGTGGATGCCTATTTGTCTTAGCACTAATTATTGCAGTCTCTACTTCTCTCATGCAGTACTGTTGGCCCTTTGCCAAAAATTATTGACCACAGATTTTGTCTATGTTTTGTACCATTGATGCTATTGCATTTTTCTAGATCTCTATCCTTAGGTCAGAGCCACTGTTTCATTATCATAGATTTGTAGTAACTTTTGGAATCAGCATATGTAAATTTTTTTGTTATTTTGTCAAGATTTTTTTTTTTTTACTGTTTGAAATTCCCAACAATTTTATGAATTTGAGGATCAGGTTTTCCAATTCTAAAAAAAAATCATTGGGTATTGATAAAGATTGCATTAAATATATGGATCACTCTGGGTAAAAACACTATGTGAAAATATTAAGTTCTCCAAATTCTGAACATAAGGTAACTTTTCATTTATTAGATTTTCTCTCAGGAAAGTACTACTGTTTTCAATGTGCAAGTCTTGCAGCTCCTTGGTTAAGCCTACTTCTAAATATTTTATTCTTTTCATGGCAATTATAAATGAAATCATTTTCTTAATTTCTTTTTCATATTGTTCATTGCTAGTGTATAACATTATAACTGTTTTTGTGTATTCATATGATATCTTTCAGACTTGCTGAATCCATTTATTAGCATAAATAGTTCCTTGTTGTGGACTTTTAGGATTATATCATATAAAATTAGAAGTAATTTTACTTCTTCCTTATTGATTTTAGATGGCTTTTATTTCCTTTTTTTTTTTTTTTTTTTGCCTAATCTGGCAAGAACTTCCAGGACTATGTTAAATAGAATTGGTGAGAGTGGACAATCTTTTCTTATTTTTGATCTTAGGAGGTGTATTAATTTCCAAATCTACTATAGTAAACCACCAAAACTGGGTGACTTAAAACAATCAAAATATATTCTAATACAGTTCCAGAGCCTATAAGTTCAATCAAGCTGTCAGTAGGGATGTGTTCTCTGCCCTACAGAGATGCTTGACACCAGTCCAAGACATCCGATGACTTTCAACTGCATAACTTCAATCTATGCCTCTGCTGTATCATGACTGTTTTCTCTCTTTACATATGTCTGTGTATCTCTTTATATAACATTCTTTTCTCTGTATTTGTCTCTGTCTCTTCTCTTCTTCTTGTCAGGACACTAGTCATATTAGATCATGGGTCCATTCTACTCCACTAGGACATCATTTTTACTTACATCGTAGTTATAGCTGCAAAGATCCTATTTCCAAATATGGTCACACTTACAGGTACTTGGGTTAATAATTCAACATGTATTTTTCTGGAACATAATGCAGCATACAAAAAAAAAGGGGAAACTCTCAGTGTTTTTATCACTGAGTACATTAGTTGTAAATTTTTCCTAGATGCTGTAGTCTGGAGAAAGTTATCTTTTATTCTAAATTTATTGAGTGTTTTCTTTGAAAATCAGGTTTTGTCAAATTCTTATTACAATTCAATGGAAGTAATTATGTGTGTGTGTGTGTGTGTGTGTGTGTGTGTGTGTGTGTGTGTTAATGGGTTAATCTATTATATGGGTGTGATATGTTGCATTATGTTTTTTTATGTTAGATAGGTTTCATATGCTGAATAAATTCCTTTTTATTATGGTATATAATCATTTATATATGTTGCTAAATTAAGTTTCTTAACATTATGTTGAGAAATTTTGTTTCTATATCCATATGGAATACTGGTCTATAATTTTTTTTTTTTTATATTTGGCTTTCTTTTCAGGGTAAGACTGGCCTCTTCTATATATTGGAATAGTTTGACAGAACTTATACTCATATAAATTCTTCAATATAACTTGAAAAAGCCTGTATAATTAACTATCTACACTTGATCTTTGCTGGGAATTTTGATACTGATTCAACATTTTTATTTTTATAACTCTGTTTCAGTTTCCTCTTTATTATTCTTAAGACAGATCTGATGGTTGGTTAATCAGAAAACTGAAGAAGAAACAAATAAATATATGGAAGCAAATGAAAATGAACACACAACCATCCAAAGTTTTTGGATACAGCAAAAGGGGTAATAAGAGGGAAGTATGTAACAATACAGGCCTATATCAAGAAGCAAGTCTCAAATACACAAACTTACACCCAAATGAGCTAGAAAAGTAGCCTAAAGCCAGCATGAGAAGGGAAATAACCCATTAAAGCAGAAATAAGTGATATAGAAACAACTAGATAAAAACAAGTAGAACAGATGAATGAAACTGTTCATTCTTTGAAAGAGGTGGTTCTTTGAAAGATTTAATAAAATTGCAAGACTTATAAAACAGTAAAGAGAAAGGACTCAAATAAATAAAATCACAAATGAAAAAGGAGAGATTACAACCAACACCACAGAAATACAAAGAATTATAGAGGATATTACAAAAAATTATACGGTAAAAGATCTATACTCTGAAAACTATAGAACACTTACAAAAGAAATTAAATAGCACATAAAGATATGGAAAAGCATTCAATGCTTGTGGATTAGATGAAAAAATAATGTTAAAATGTCTATACTACCCAAAACAATCTATACTTTTAATGCAATTTCTATCAAAATACTAGCAGTATTTTTCACAGAGATAGAAAAAAACAATTCTAAAATTTGTATGGATCCACAAAAGATTCCAAATAGCCAAAACAACCTTGAAAAAAGCAAAGCAAAGTTGGGGGCATCACAATTCCAAACTTCAAGCTATATTATAAAGTTGTAGTCATCAAGACAGAATGGTATTCGCACAAAAACCAGACACTTGATAAATGGAACAGAATAAAAGACCCGGAAATGGACCCCCTACCATATCATCAACTAATCTTTGCCAAGCAAGAAAGAATATCCATCCAATGGAATAAAGACAGTCTCTCCAGCAAATGGTGCTAGGAAAACTGGATAGCAACATGCAGAAGAATGAAACTAGACTACTTTCATACACTATATACAAAACTAAATTCAAAATAGATGAAAGGCCTAAATGTGAGACAGGAATAATCATCAAAATCCTGGAGGAGAACACAGGCAGCAATCTCTTTGACCTCCACCACAGCAACTTCTTACTAAACAAGTCTCTGGAGGCAAGAAAAACAAAAGCAAAAATGAACTATTGGGACTTCATCAAGATAAAATGCTTCTGCACAGTGATGAAAGCAATCAGCACAATTACAAGACAGCCTAGAGAATGGGAGAAGATATTTGCAAATGCCATATCTGATAAATAGTATCCAAAATCTATAAAGAGCTTATCAAACTGTAATACCCCAAAACCAAGTAAATCAGTTAAGAAATGGGCAGAATGCATGAATCGACATTTTTCCAAAGACATACAGATGCCTAAAAAATACATGAAAAGATTCTCAACATCACTCATCATCAGGGGAATACAAATCAAAACCACAATAAGATGCCACCTCACATCTGTAAGAATGGTTAAAATTAACAACACAGGAAACAGCAGATGTTGGTGAGGATGCAGAGAAAGGGGAACCCAAATACACTGTTAGTAGGAATGCAAATTGGTACAGCCACTCTTGAAAACAGTATTGTGGTTCCTCAAAAACTTAAAAATAAGAACTGCCCTATGACCCAACAATTGCATTTCTAGATATTTACCCAAAGGATACAAAAATACTGATTCAAAGTGGCATATGCACCCCAATGCTTATAGCAGTCTTATCAACAATAGCCAAATTATGGAAGGGCCCAAATGTCCATCAACTGATGAATGGATAATGAAGAATATATGGATGGATATAGAATTAATGGATAAAGAGATTGTGACCTGAGTCGAAGCTGCATGCTTAATGGACCTAGACACTCAGGCGCCCTTCCTAATTTGTACTTTTAACTTTAATATAGATTTTCATAATATTTATGATTATCAAAATAATATCTCTTTACCAAGTTATTAAGTAGAATGTCTTCATTTTATTTTGTATTGCGATTGATCAGCTTGCATGGGCAGAGCAAAATAGAATCTTGGATTTACTAAGTTCCTGGTATCTACCATTTAAAAAATAATCTGTATTAAATTTCAACTTAATCATTAATCAAGAAGAGAATTGCATGAAAGTATTCAAATAAAATCAACATTATATTGATCATGGCTAGTTTGTTATAGGAGTTATAAGATTTGTGTTACAGTTATATATCATAGTAAAAGAGCACACATAGTACCCAGAAATATTAGAAAGAAACTGTTATCATTGCTTCATTTATAACTAATGTACATTGATATATATGAAATCAAGTAGATTCCATAAGAATTGAACAGATTTAAATTTTTTTTTATTTTTTAAAAATTTTTCAATGTTTATTTATGAGACACAGAGAGATCATGAGCAGGGAAGGAGCGGGGAAAGAGGGACACAGGATACAAAGCAGGCTCCAGAGCTGATCTGTCAGTAGAGCCTTACAAGGGGCTCAAGCCCATGAACTGTGAGATCATGACCTGAGCCAAAGTTGGATGCTTAACCAACTGAGCCATCCAGGTGCCCCTTAAATTTTTATTTGTACCTGCATAAAATACTTTCCTTGGTATAGCAATCAATTAAAAATATTTTTCAATGAAATATGTATCTCAAATTGGTTTTAAAATATCAATAAAATCATGTGAAATCACAATATTATATAGAGACAATGGACAGTTTCACATTCATTAGTCAAAAGGGTCTGATACAACTTATTTAAGTCTCTTTTTTAATTTTTTTGGTGACTAGGTTTTCCCTTTGATATATCCTAGATAACCTAATCTTACCTTGGAATATCTAGCAAGTAAAATTTTAAGATGACATATCCCTTATATATTTAGCTATGTATTAATATTGAAAACTAGACCAATTTTTGAATTTCCCCACTGAATATTGTTGCTACAATTTTAAATCTGAATACTATAAAATTATCATACAAAAATTCCATTGCTTCCTGATACAAAGATATGAAATATTTAAAAAATATTATGTTTTCACCCCTACAGAACTACTTAAAATAGTTCATTTAACCAAATGAATATATAAATAACTTTAAAATCAACAATTGTGATACCTAGTCCACAGCACTTTATAACTGGTCTGACAATTGTATTTTCCAAAGTATTAATGTAATATAATATCTCTAATTTTAATGTTCTTGAGTGCAGGCAGAACCATCTCTCCAAATTCTATATATAAGTGTCAAAAGCTCTCAAATTTTGGGAGCAGTTTATACTTGGAAACTTGAGTTCTCTAGTTGGATTTGGGAAATTTACTTGAAAAGTTCTTTGGACAAACCAAGTGATAGTAAGCTTGATGTGTTGTAGCTTCACCCTTATATCAATCGACAGCCTGCTGGGCACACATTTTAATAATAATAATGATGATGACAATATTAATAGTAAATTGATATTTACTGATCGTAAATATAAAAAATAAATAGTATATTATATCAAGAGTAAATCTTCACCCCTATAGCACAAATGGCATTAACTAATATGAAATATTGAATCAACAATAGTCTTCTTGTATAGGAAAGAAAATACACAGTGAAGAATTCTTATGCAATGTTCAACAGAAAAATTAAAGAAATATAGATAGATGATAGAAAAATTGTAAATTATCTCATAAGAGACTTTATCCATACGGTATTAGACTCAGAGACTAAAATTTTCTGAGTGATCATTTTCTATGGTGACATAAAATGTGTCATATGAAACAACATTTATCTTTCCCTTTCTATCTTATGGAACACAGACTTTTCTCTCTCTCTCTCTCTTTTTTTTTTTCCATCATAGTTCAAGCAAACCCTGGGATCTGAATGAAATAATTCTCCCAATAAATGGTCACAGGAGAGAAATTAAAATATGGACTCTGAAGCCAGTCAATTCTGTTTAAATTCTAGTTCCACTATTTACTTCCTTTATATGATCTCTGGAAAGTCATTTAACATCTTATAAACTTCAATTTTCTCTTTTGTGAAATTGGGCAATATTTCTAACTACCTGTTGGCATTATGATGAACATTACATAAGGCAATATTTATGAAGGGTAAAGAATAGAGCCCGAACCATAGTTAGGGTTCAGAGTTGTGTAAGTTGTATTTTTAACACTGAGGACAGGATTTCATACGTACATATGCTTATGTGTGTCCCAAATACACAACAAAATTAGCCCTGCCACTCATAAACCAAAAAGTATCTGGATAATTACCCTTTTTTGTTTTCATTTTTCTCTGAAAGGACAGTATCAGGAGAATTTAGTATTCAGAGCCGGAGACATTATTAAGTATATACCTTCTAGTCACCCTCTATATTTCCATCACCACAATGAATGTAATGGAAGACATTATATTATGAGATAAGGTGAAATTACTGAAATCTTAAAGTAGCACAGAAGACATAAAAAGTCTGACAGAGGAATATGTGAGACAAAAATGAGTGAGGATTAGTCACATCCCTGCTTTGCCACTTTGGTGGGAGGAAAGAATATCATGTATAACTGCTATATATGCACATGTCTGTTATACATATGGCACAGTATATATACGTGTATGAATATATCCGTTAAATATGAGGATTTTTGTCAATATTATTTAAATTATCTGCTACCAAACCACTTACTTTATCTTAAACACTTCCATGATCCAGATGGAAGTATCTCTGTGCCTGAAGCTCACATCGCAAGTCACACTGTTAGTCCTCGAATTCTTGCTAAATCTTACTGGAGGTCTCACTGACAATAAAGGGAATTGAATACTGCCCTGCTTTAGAGATCCAAAGTCTGGTCTTGAACTATTAGGACTACCTATCGGCATTCTGTATGATAGGATATATAGATATCTATTAATTGTAGTTCTTTTGCACAGTATTTAAAAAAAAATCAGTCAGGGCTACATAATTCTCTAGTTTTGATTCTCAGATCAGAGCCTTTGACAATGTCTTCCAGGTTTGCCTGACACATAGTTAAAAATGTCTGCAAATTTTAAAATTGATGTATAATGGTGGATGAATTTTACACAATAGCTATAATTTCTGTGTATCTTACTGTATAGATGCTAGAACTCTCTCGATTGTTATTATGTATGCCCTCTAACAATGTCTTTACATTTATTCTGCTAGCAGAGCAACAGATATTTTGGATTATGTAACACCCACAAACTGATGGTAATAATGTTGTGACCTAATTATATACATTATTGTTTACAAATCAATCCTATAGCTTGAGAGATAGGAAGGACACATGTTATAATTCCCATTTACATAGGAATAAAGCTAAACTCACATATTCATAGATTTGTAAATATCACAATTCTTATTTACAGAGTTGGAATGCAAAAGAACTCTCTTGATATGATTTACAGAAATTTCCTTTCTATATCTGTCAGTCAGTGCTCAATGTAAAAAACAAACATTCCTCTAGTATTTTAAGTAAAAATATTTTATCTATTTATAAATGAGAGATTGTGAAAGCCTCTTGAGCATGAAAGTCATCCTTACCAAGAGGATAGGGATTTCATCTCTATCTCCTCACCTTTTCAGAACACGGAATAGTGCCTGACCTACAGTAAGTACTTACCAAATATTTGCTAAATGGATAAATGTGTAGCTATATGAGAGCTGATACTATCTGTTAATTGTGGAGCACCTGCTTATTGTCAATACTGAGTTAGTTGCTTTATGGACATTTTCTGATTTCACAGTCACAATGAATGTTTAAGGTAGTTACTATTAAACATTTATTGATGATGAAACCAAAGCACAGATAATTTAAATGATTCTAAGACAACACTATTAGAAAATGAAGGTCCAAAGGAAGCCAAAAATCTTTATGTTATGTTTCTTTCTGACTCTAAAGTAGCATTTAAAATTTTTTTTTTATTTTTTACCAGTAGACTTTACTTATTAGGGTAGTTTTAGGTTTACAGAAAAATTGAGTGGGAAGTAAAGAAAGTTTCCACATATTTTCTCAGCATTTCCTCTCCTAGTCTCCTATTACCAACATTTTGCATTGGTGTGATACATTTGTTTGAATTAAAAAGCCAATATTTATACATTATTATTAACTAAGGCCCATCCTTTACATTAGAGTTCACTCTTTGTGTTAAGCAATCTATGGGTTTGGACAAGTCAAGTGGCATGCATGCACTATTACAGTATCAAACAGAATAGTTTCACTGCCCTAAAATGTCCCTGTGTTCCTCCTATTCATCCCACCTCCCTGTATCCTCAAAACCCCGGAAATCAATTGTGCTTTTCCTGTCTCCACAGGTAAATTAACTTTTTTTTTTTTTAGCAATTCAGTTACTGCCTTTTTATTTTCTTAAATTCAGAAGTACTCATTTAAGTTACTTTATAACTTGTGATGTCTAGAAAATATAAAAGGATTTTCCTATGTGAGGCCCAAGGTTTCAAAGTTAATGGTAGAGGTGGAAAAGGTAATGTAAACACATATGAATTCTCTTAAAGTATGGTATGAAAAATCTTAGGAAGTATATTATGAGTAAAAATGTTAATTAATTCTAAGATCATTATCATTCATGATTCCTAGTAGACTGGGAGATAAATATTCTACACTAGAGAATGTACAATATGGCAACTGTGTAACTGTAAAGGCTTAATGGGATCATAATTTATATAAACCAGAAAGACAGAAGGCACAAGTATTGGAACAAATTGAATATTTCTATTAAGAAATAGCTAGCATATGATCTGAATGACTTTAAGCTTATTTTTGGGTTGTATAATTTGTGCAAAACAGAATAATTCATGAAACGAAAATTAAGCAGAAATTATCCGCCAGAGAAAGTAGTAAAATAATAAAAATGAAATTAACCCAGCATAGTCAATATATGCTGTGTTCTCTATCAGCAAGAACATAAAATAAGTGGCATTTAAAAAGTAATTTACTTGCTTAAAAAAATTCTGCAGTTTGCATGACAACATATTGTAGGTTATGCCGCAATAAAGTGTGCATCATAATGTTTATAGCTCTTTAGGGAAAGATATAAAAATACTTTATTTTCAGCAATTTAAAATGACCATATTCTATAAGTGTTATGTTTGTAAATGGACAATAATCCTTAAATAAAACACTTTAACATTTAAGTCATTTAAGTGCATAATAAACCTGCACCCCCATTTGGTAGTATTCACTTCCTCCTCAACTACAGCATCGAAGTTAAAAATGTTTTCGATATGAATTAAACAAGAGTTGTTTACTCTGTTAAACCAAATTTAAAGAAATCATATTTGAGAGATTCTACAATATCTTCTTCAATAATAATAATAAAGTAGACAATATCATAACAGTGTGCAGTTGTTATAATTTAGCTATCTTTTCTCATTAAACACTGTTCTACAAAGATTATCCCATATAACTATGGCAAAATCAAAATCCGTATTATACTCCAAATGCAAATACAACTTAAAGAATCTTCCAATAAAACTATTGACAGATGTATAAATGGATGACTAAATAGTTTTCACATAAATAAAGCAGTATCTTCTGGGAACATGAAAAACTAGGATGGAATGAAATCTGTAATATTGTATTCATTGCCGAAACTGCCGGTGGAAAATCAAACTTTTACATTCACAAATTTCTATTTCTCCATCATCCAGTATATTTTAGAACTTCTTCAGTGCTTTAGAGGCCTCATCTATTCATCAAACTCAATAACTTAAGTTTTTATCCCTTTTTACATACATACAGAAAGGACAAGCTGACATTGTATGTCAGCATAAGGCCAACCTAGAAACAGCTGATGTTGACAATGTGATTTAGATGACTAGGTTTTATCCAAAATGGTGTCCACAAAAGGGTTACTGATGTAGGCTAAGGGAAAGGGCCAGGCAGTAGAGGTGGGAGAAACTCGGAAAAAATCCTCAGTTTAGTCATTGGAAATAATGCATCATTTTCCAGTAACATTTTATTATGCCTCTGCTCTATGATCACTGAAAATAGTTGGAAATTGGTAGGTATGCATAAGAGTTTATCAAGACATGACAATTTAGTTTGATGTACCTTGTGGAATGACCTATTTT
Organism: Hyaena hyaena; assembly: GCF_003009895.1. Classification (NCBI taxonomy): domain Eukaryota; kingdom Metazoa; phylum Chordata; class Mammalia; order Carnivora; family Hyaenidae; genus Hyaena; species Hyaena hyaena. The sequence goes on from NW_024080723.1 coordinate 3,365,825, forward strand.
TTTTTACTGGATGTAACATTTTGTAATTTCTTCTGACACTGGTCAAAGGGACACTTGTAATCATCTAGGCCTTGATACCTAACACAATATAAATGGGTTCACAATCATTATAACTCTTAGGATAATGTGATCTTGTAAGATCTTAGTTTTCTGAACACCTATTTACCTTGACATCATGGTCTCTAATCATTGCTTTGAGACTCCTAAGATAGATGGTGCATTTTGGAAAAATTGTTTTGGATGTACCTCCACATTTTTGTATAGTCACATCTCTTCATTTATATCTACCAAGTTTAGGAACAGTTTCAGTGTATAGGAGTTTTGCCAAAAAGTCCAATTTGTAGGATTAAATCTCTGTCCAACCTCTTCTCTTGTGTTAGAATGGATCGATCAGACATAACATGCATAACAAGTATAACATTAATTTTATTCTTTCCCATATTGTATTTTTCTCACACTTTGCCTGTGTCTTAGATTGTGCCTAAATACATGTTTTAATGGTTGACAATACCTGCTCTAAAGCCACACTATTTACATACAATTATGGTCCCATCATTTAAGACATGGTTAACCAAGCCCTGCATCAGGCTCTGCTCTGTCAGCTGCTTGGGATTCCCTCCCCATCTCTCTCTCTCTCTCTACCCCTCCCTTGCTTGCACGTGTTTATTTATTAAGTAAATAAATAAATATACAAATAGATAAATATAATGTGTAGTAAGTCCTCAATAAGTATTATCTAATATTAGTATTATTATAATTTTAATTAATCTTATTAAATCTGTATTTTCCCTATTTCATTTGTTGAGATTTAGATGCATTTTTGCAAATTAATCAAATTTCAGTTTGGGAAATGAAAGAATTAGTTTCTAGTTTTGCTTCTAATCTACTACTTTACCATGAACAGACCATTTTAATCTGTCTAGTTTCTTATTCTAAAAATATGTAAACATAAACTATGTTTTTCATAAGTCCTTCTAGGCCTAAAATTTTACCAGTCAAAGGCATTTATTTGAGTTACAACTGACCAGAGGTTTGACTATCTCCAGCAAAATTTTCTATTCTGAAGTAATCTACATGTTGACTACCTCATTTGCATCATAAAATTCTCTCCTCCTGATTTGTAAAATCTTGTATATATACATGCCTGGGTGGCTCAGTCAGTTCAGCACCTGACTCTTGATCTCAGCTCAAGTCGTGATCTTATGGTTTGTGAGTTCAAGCCCACATCAGACTCTGTGCTATGCTGGAAGTGCAGAGCCTGCTTAGGTGTGGTTTATATATACAATGGACTACTACATGGCAATGAGAAAGAATGAAATCTGGCCATTTGTACCAACATGGATGGAACTTGGGAGTGTTATGCTAAGTGAAATAAGTCAGGCAGAGCAGGACAGATACCATGTGTTGTCACTGATAAATGGAACAGGAGAAACTTAACAGAGGACAGTGGGGGAGGAGAAGGGGAAAAAAGTTGGGTAGAGGGAGAGAGACTTGAATACTGAGAACAAACTGAGGGTTGATGATGGAATAGAGTAGAGGGGAAGGGGGATGATGGGCATGGAGGAGGGCACTTGTTGGGATGAGCACTGGGTGTTATATGGAAACCAACTTGACAATAAACTATAAAAGAAAAAATAATTTGTATTTTTGACCTAAAAAAAAGATTCTCTTTCTATCCCTCACTCTCTACCCCTCCTCAACTCATTCTCTCTCTCAAAATAAATAAATGAACTAAAAAATAAATCATTAAAAATATATATGATATATATACTATGTATGATTTATCTACCTGTAAAGGAATCTGTAAATTGCATATTTATAGTAAATTCTTTTGGAGAGAGACACTCCTTCATGGGTTTCTCATGCTCCTACACATTTTACTTGATAACTCTTTTTACTTGGCATACTTCCAGCAGGTAATCTTTAGGAATAAGGCAGGTCTGCATTTCTAGCAAGTAATCTTTAGGAATAAGGTAATATTTGCCTCTGCAACAAAGAACAAACTTGCTTCCTAAGTGGTGGATCCACAAATATTTCCACAAAAATCCTCCATATTTCTCAGCTGCAAAACAAACCCTACTTTCCATTTGAGCTGATATTGCTTCATCCCTGTGGGACTTGTGGGTGACTTAATTGATGCAAACGTGGATTTACCTGTTACTTGCTATGGTGTAAATGGTAACAATCTTATGTCTCTGAACCAGAGTCTTTTCCTTCCAGTATAATCTATAAGATATTAATAGGTTAACTTAATGGCTTGTATATTGGCTAAAATCTAATCCAAGACCTGATACATGTGATGTTGTTGAGAATTTGTTTTTTTCTGTAAAACTTAAGAAATATTATTTTACTATTTGACACTGTTATCTCCGGTACCATGTTTGGTTCAATTTATGGTTTTTATTAAATTTATTTTAAAAACATAATAAATACTAAAAAATCTATATAGGATTATAACAATTATTATATAGTATTAGAGTAGCACGTTTTATTAATTCTAAATTATTTTTTTTTATGATGAATTTGATGAGACTAGTGAGGGAAGGTTAAAAGTCCATTTTATGGTAAGGGCATTCTCCACATGATGTCTAATGATAAAGATGTAAATATTTCTTTATTTGTACTTTTAGCCTCAGGCTCTGTTTTTATGATGGTAAATTATCTAGTCTATTTAATAAAATAAATTAATCTGTCCTGTATCTTGTTTTATTAGGCTTATGCTGAGAGTTTTAAAGTCATGTCAGGATTAATGAAACTATTTTAAAGATAAGAGTACAATAAATATCAAGACATTAAAAAAAAACAAAATTAAATGGATCTACCTTAGAAATATTGCATTATTCAGGATAACTTGAAACATTTACACTACCATCCAGATGTTTTGCTTCCCAAATTCTAAGAATCAGCTGTTGTAAGGCTAAAATTCTTCAAGTTTAAGAGAAACCTTCTGCTGAAGGACAGGAGATTGATCTAATATGTTTCTGAAGCCTATTGCTTTTGGGTGATGAAAGATGGGCCCAGCTACTACAATACATTCTGACAGAGTGAAAAGATGTTTTCTAAATGACTGTGTCTGTACAGTGGTTTGTCTCTATTTCTCCAAGCAAGGAATGGATCATCTAGATAGCAATTACTTACTATATAAATCTCCTTCTCACAAATACAATTGATATTGATTTGTTTGGAGAAGACATTTTAATTCCATTTTGAGCAACACACGATCTCCTTCCAATATCATGTTATATCATCATGTTCTTTTGTATTCCAATTATTCTGCTTCTCAGAGTGTCCTATTAAAATCCTTTCTGATCATGAAAATACGCATTGGTAACATTCAAAAGTCTATTTAGAGACTCATCAATCATCGTATTGAATAATAATAAGTTTATCGTATTCCTCTGTGAAGTGCCATTTTCAAGCATAAATTCATTAAAAATATTAGCTTAAATCTCATTTTACAGAAGAATGTCAAACCATTTGTTAATTAAGGACCACTTAAAAAAAAAAAAACTGAATAAGCACAAAGTACCTCGGACTGATGAAGGTATGTAAACATGATACAAGAAAAGAAAGAGCTAAAAGCATTTATCTATGACAGGAATTTGAAGCTACCTGGAGAGTGCACTTGTATTAACTTAAGAAAAAAATCAGTGATGATGTTAGGCTGCATAAAAACCACCTCAGGTTGTCCGTTAAAAAAAAAAGTTTTTTTTTTTAAATTAATATGTTTATGGTTCACAATATTGTAATATTGACTAAGACATTTGCCCCTTCTCCAAACTGTATTTATTCAATTCTGCATTCATATGACTTTTAATCATTCTAAATTAAAAGTAATATGTACACCCTGCTTTCAGAATTCTCTTTATCTTTGTATTGTGCCAGTTTCTATATTATATGTTGTGGAGAAGACCTCTTCCTGTTAACATCTGAAGGGAGTTCTCTGTGCCTCCTGAATTTGGATGTCTACTTCCTTCCCCATATTGGGGAAGTTCTCACCTATAATTTCTTCAAGTAAACCTTCTGCCCCTTTCTCTCTCTCTTCTTCTTCAGGAACTCCTAAAACCAAGACCATATTGTATACACTATATGTTAGCCAGCTTGAAAATACATTATATAAATAAATAAATACATACATACATACATAAATACGGAAATCTTTTTTTTAATTTTGGAAATTACTTTTGAAAAAAATAAAGTATGCTTTTTTTAATTGATGGTGAGGATTTTATTTTGGATTTGTTTTTTTGTTTGTTTTGGCTGCTCAGAATATATTCACTTTCCCTCTAGCATCAATATCTAACATTTTCTTAAAGGTGTCATCACTCCTAAATGCCCAGTAATGTGATTTAGATAAAATGTATTAACATGCTTGACTCCAGGCATGATGTGCTATTGCTTTTGGCTATGAACATGTTACTCTACTTGGTTATTCCCATCAGAGTGATATTAAAGAGGGATATGTCATAGGAATTAGAGCTTATATGTTCATCACAAGCCAGTTATATTCCTAGATTTTATTTATTTATTTATTTATTTACTTACTTACTTACTTATTTACTTATTGTTTAAGTGAGCTCTATGACAAATGCGGGGCTTGAACTCACAATCCGAGATCAAGAGTCACATGCTTTATCGACTGAACCAAACAGGTTTCCCTGTTATTCTTTTTTAAAAGAATTCAATAAGTGATTATCTTATGTGGAAACAAGGGAAGATGAAAGAGAGGTAGAAGACTCATACTACCTGAATTCAAGACCAAAAACAAAGCTAGAGTTATTAACATGGTATAGTATTAGTGAATGTTTAGATATGGATTGTACATTGTGAATCTATAAAGTGTCACATATATGACCAATTAATTTGATACAAATATGCCAAGAAACCTAATGGAATACATTTAAGTCCATTAACAGTAACGGAACAATTGGATATCATATAAAATCAAATGAACCTCAAACCTATACCTTGTGCTACATTAAAGAATTTACTCAAAGTGGATCATGGAACAAAATGCCAAACCTCAAATATAAGCATTCAACAAGAAAACATTGAGGAGATTCATTGGGAATTTGAGTTAGGGAAATATTTCTGATATGACACAAAGGTATGATCCATTAAAATATTTATAAACTGGACTTCATCAAAATGTCTACCTTCCCAAAGTCACTATAAAAAAATTAAAGAAATGTCACAAAGAAAAATTCATTTTCAAAATGCTTGTCAGATGAAATATGTATATCCAGAATATGTAAAAACTCTCAAAACTTGACAGTGATATTTTTGAAATGGTAGATGATTTTCATAGATATTTAGTCAAAGATGATATATAAATGGGGAATAAACAAATAAACATGTTCATCATCATTTGTAAAGAAATTAAAACCACAGTGAGATACTATGACATAGAGAAAACTGGAATGGAGAATAAAAGACAATGTGACAATACCAACATAAACTCTGATACATTGATGCTGTCAATGCAAAATGGCATAGCTTCTTTAGAAAACAGTTTGGTAGCTCTTTTACAAATTTAAGTGTGCCCTAAATGTAGGACCCAGAAGTTTCAAATGTCTTAGATATTTGATGAAGATAAATGAAAACATATCCACAAAAATGTCAGTCCATGAATACCAGCCATATAAATAATCTCCAAACCTGAAACAACCTATATGCCTTGCAACTTGTAAATATATAGAGAAACAGTAGTCCATTCATATGGGATAATACTCAGCAATAGATATAGATTGCTGAGTATTATCCCATATGGATGGACTACTGTCCATCTATATATATCTATATATATGTCTATATATATAGATTGCTGAGTATTATCATATCTATATCTATATCTATATATCTTATCTATGTATTACTGACAAACAATCAAATGGTTGCAACCAAATGCATTATACTATATAAGAGAAGCAGGATCAAAATGTTCCATGTTTTTATTTATATACATTTGAAACTGGCAAAACTATAGAGATAGATCACTAACTGCAAGGGAACAGAGTTGGAGAGGGTTTGAATGCAAAAGGAATGAGGGGACTTTTTTTGGCTTATGGAAATAATCTGAGCAATGATTGGGGTTGCAACATGACTGCATTTTTTTGGTTAAAATACATTGAACTACACACTAAAAATGTGACATTTACTCTATGTAAATTAGAATATAATAAACCTGACTTTTTAAAAAGGGCATGCTCTGAAACACACAATGAATAGGAGATCATTGTCTCACAAGAGCTCAGAGTTTAGTGCAGAGACACATAGCTATAAACAGACTATTGAACTAAAATGTGGTAAATGCCACAATAAAAATACAAGAGGTATTTAGAAGAGGGAGGAATTAAATTTGCCTGGAGAAACAAGGAAAAAATCTTTAAAAGAGGAAATAGGACCTAAAAGTTTTTCCAAGAGAAGGAAATAAAAAAGTAGCATTGATAGAGGGAGTATAATTTACAAAAACAGCAAACCTCAAAGATAGGTTTAATTAATATGGAAATGTTCAGAGCACAGTGCATGACCAGAAGTGGCAGTGGAGATGATTGAGAATAGATATTTAATCATCAAATTTCAAGAGACATCTTTGATTCTAACTTTATCTTGCACCTCCTTCCCATTGCTCACTATCCTTTACAGACAATGTTCTTCCATAAGCTCACAGAAACTCCTTGATCAAAGTGTTTTAAAGTGCTGCTTTTATATTTGAAGAGCAGTGTCCTCTAAACTCTGCAGAGCTAGATCCTTCTCATTTCCTATGACTCAGCCAAAATGTCCCATCCTCAGAGAAATTCCTTTGTAAGGTTAGGCCACGTGGCTCTGCTATTCTCTATTTAGCCATTCATTTTATCTCGTTTCATATTTGCTGAATTGTGTAATATCTCCATTGTTTACTTACATTTTTTTGTTTTGTATCCCTCACTAAAATGTACATTAAGTCATTAAGCATTATAGTTTTGCTCATTGTTTTGCCTCAAGTACCTAGACTATAAAGTGGCTGGATTTCATTAACTGCAATAAATATCTAACAAGTAAAGAAGGAGAGGGTAGGAAGTAAGGAGGGGGAGAAGAATGAAGGAAAGAACAGAGGAAGGAAGGAGGAAAGGAAAGAAAGGACAGACAGAACTGAAGTAGGGCAGCCTTAGGTTTGAATTTTGTTACTAATTACCTCTTAACTCAGTTGAAACAATCCTGTCCCTCATCTATATAATAGCAATAATAATACACCTACTTAATTTTATTGTGAGTATTAAGTGAACAAACATAGGCAAACAACTTTCCATGCTGTTGTTTCAATAATTAACAATGAAAACTATTTTACTGAAAGAAAAATTGTATTATGAGCAAAGATTATTTGGCAGTGTAATTTGCCAGTTAAGTACACGGCCCCTGGAGTTAGGCTGTCTGGGTACAAATTCAACTTCTTTCATTTAATCTCTATGTGATTGATGGCTAATGTCCCTGCATTCGTGGAATTTATACCTAGTAAGGAGAGAAAAATTATAAACATATAAATCACTAACCAATCAAATAATATAGTTGCAGTGGGAAATTCTTCCAGTAAATAAAATTATGTCACTATGGGGACTTTCTTGTTCCAGAAAAATTGTGGACTAGGCAGTTCTCAAATAATTCTCGTTAGAAGTAATTAGAAGTAAAGCAAAATTGAAATAAAGAAGAATAAGGAAGTTGGCTGTCTTCCCAAGAAATGAAAAGAAAAAAACAATTCCCAAATATTTATATAAACCCAAAGGGGATTTGCCCAAATAAGCGAGATGTAGACAGATAAACTGATGTGTTTCTTGTCCTATGGAGATATTACACCAAAATTTGGGATCTAATGTCCTCAAAGATGGTACAAAAAGTCTCTGGTCCTTAGCACTAGACTAGTTTGAAATGAAACTCACTTGTAAGGTCAGAGTCCTACTGCCTAGGTCTGTACCTCTGACCTAGGTCTTTTTTTCTAAAGCTTTAGGAAGGGGCTCTTCCAAACCCCAACAGGTCCAAGTGGTGGAGAATTAACAGTCCCTGAGATCAGCCTCAATCAACAGAAACTAACAGTCTCTGTTGCATATATATATATACAATCTCCAGCTCCTTGATCCTCATGTGAGATACTCTGCTTCTTAGAGTTGGAGTAACACCATTTCTTTGCAGAATCAAGTTTCGCTGGTCCACAGCTAGATAATGCATTCTTGTACCTCTTTGTTGACTGTAAGAGGTACAAAGCATTGACTGCTTTGTTTTCCCTGTACCTCCACCTGTATTTCCTGCAATCGTCACATTACTTTACTTGAATCCCAGTCTCAGTGTCTTCTGGGAAAACAGAATCTATGAAAGCCAGAAGAGACAAACTAATGACTTCCTTCAACTAGTCCAGGAAAATTAATAGGAAGTGACAAGACAAACAGGAGGATATTTCCCAAATAAATTTATATGAAAAGTCAACTTAAGAATCTATGACATAGACATTCAATTTTCAATTTTGGAAATTAAAAAAAATAATTTCTCCACTACAGAGTATTAACCCAAAGAAAATAAAAACACTAATTTAAAAAGATGTATATACACTTATGTTTACTGCATCATTATTTACAATAGCCAAGATATGGAAACAACCTAAGTATTCATCAGTAGTTGAATGGATAATGAAGATGTTATATATACATATATGTATAGATAGCATTGTATATATAATGAAATATTACTTATCCATAAAAAAAGATGTGAGCTTGCCACTTAAAAGCAACAGAGATTGACTTAGAGGTTATTATATGTGAAATAAGTCAGTTGATAAAGACAATTACCACATGATTTCATCCATATATGGATTCTAAAGTAAATAAATAAATAATAAATGAATAAACAACCAAACAAGCAAAAACCAGAACCCATAAATACAGAAAACAAACTGATGATTGCCAGAGGGAAGGGGAGTGAGGGAAAGAGCGAAATGGGTAAAGGGGAATGAGAGATATAGACTTCCAGTTATGGAATGAATAAGTCATGGGAAGAAAAGGCCCAGCATAAGGAATTTAGTCAGTGATACTATAATGATAGTCTATGGTGATATATGGTAGCTACATTTATGGAGAGTATGGTATAATATACAGAATAGTTAAATCACTATGCTGTACTCCTAAAAATAATGTACCATTGTGTTAACTCTGCTCAAATAAAAATATTAAAAAATTCTAGTTAAGGTTTAAAAAATTGTTTCCAATGAAACCTGAAAAAATAATTTCAGCATTAATCATATCACTGAAAACTCAAAGTTTCATTCCAAAAATTCACTATCACCATCAATTAAATTTCCTTTGGGTAACACTTTTGGGTAAATATTCTGTTTTGTTGTTATTGTTGTTGTTCAGTTTTATTTTATTTTATTTTATTTATTTATTTTTTTTTACAGAAGTGACCCAGTAATCCTAAACCATATGAATCCTTGGAACTGAAAAATCATTTTCATGCATTTGAACCATTTAAACCTAGACTAAAGAATGATAAAACTTTGAAAAATTATCATTTTAAATTACAAGCAGTTTTCTGCCTTGCAATTGGGCAGTACATAGATGCATTTTTGGGCTAAGCCTCCCTTGTCTCAGCTGTTATGATTTTGGGAAACAGCCATTCAACGACAAATTCTAATGCAGAGACCAAATGATAATGGAGTCCTCTCAGGATTAAAGCCTCCAAAGTACATGCTCACTCTGGGTGACAGTGTGCCCTGGAGTCCACTGCACAGAATAGTTGTATTTCTGATTTCACTGTGTCCGATGGAGAAGTCTTTTTTGAACTAACAAAAATTTGGGTTGTGTTATCCCCACAAAGTATTTCTTATTCTTGTAGAGATACATATCATCTTATCTGAGCAATTTCCTGGAAAATGAAACCTAGAAGCTAGGAGGAAGAATGTAAAATGTAAAGTGTGGATTTTAATGTCTTTTGAGAAGAAAGAAAAAAAAGTTGTCATTTCTGCATTCCCAATTGAATAAAGGCTTCAAGGTTTAACCAAATCTGAACTCTTGGTTCCAATACATTTGAAAAAGATTATCTATTGTATAGGACTCATATACGGATGAAATATAAAGAAATGATATGCAGAAAAAAATCTAAAAATAGAATCACAGGATTAAAACCCAACAAGATGCGTCACCAGAGAAGACATACAGATTCTGATTAGATATGAAATTGAAATGCCCAGAGTTCGAGAAACCGCCGAAAACAGACCACCAGAGACCAGAGTCAAAGCCAATCGGCAAGGGTTGTTTATTTGCAGGTTCGAACCCGGACCTCTGCGCACTCATTGCCGGTGACGATGAGAGGCCCTGAACAAAGCCTTTGCAGCCTTTTTATAGACAGGAGTAAACAAGTCGTGGGGAGGGACAGGAGATCTCTATGGTTACAAGTTTGTCATTGGTTAATATTTAAATATGAACATATATTATATTTGATTGGTTCCTGCCATCAGGATTTTTGATGGGATCCAATTATAATATTTTGGATATCTTTGAATTCAGCCAATCATAGAGCGAGTCTAGGGTCTTGTTCGGCGACTAACAGGTTAACTTCTCTCTCCCTAGGCCCTTCCTTCAGTAAGGCGGAGGGTGGCTGCTGGCCTTTCCTGATTGAGTGTTGCCAGGGTAGTGTGGAGGAGTGATGTGGTGGCCAGTTTCTTCAGCCTTGGGCAGTGTGCAGCTGCCTGATAGTTCCGGGGAGGCTGAAACTCAAGCCTTAAGCAATGGTACAGAAGCGGAAGGAGCTAGTTTGTATCTGCAGTTTCCAGCCTTGACTCAGACCATAGGAATGGTTCTTTTTTTCTTTTTGATTAGCTGAACTGAGGGTGGTCTGAGGATGGCTTTAGCCTTGAACAGTCTGAGGCTTTTCCTGGGACTGGGACTGGGGCTACGTGCAGCCCGAGGTTTCTCTTAATGGAGGACTTAATTTTTGGCTCTTCAAAATGATGCTCAATATCATGTTATTACGTGTACATTAAACCATTAATGTGATACCACTCTCCACCTAAATAGAATTCCTGAAATCCAAACATGCCAACAACGTCAGTGCTAAAGATGACGCAGAGCAACAAGAACTGTTGCTGACTCCACTTTACATTTTACATTCTTCCTCCTTCCTAGCTTGGAATGTCAAGTGAGACAGTCACGTTAGTAGACAGTTTGGAGTTTCTTGAAAACTTAAACACAGACTGCATGTTTCCTAACAATCACACCCGTAGTTCACAAGGTAAGAACTTGGACGTCTCCACATGCAATGGACAGTGTCTGATTTTGAGAAGGTGTCCTTCTCTTGGCATAAGGTACTTGATCAGAAGAACTGGTAAAGGTTTACGAAATACTTTAGCCCCGCCCACAAATTTTTGACCATCTTTCCAATTTCATCAGTTACATAATCTTAATTAAAACTCCCTTCAATAAACAAGAAATAAGTATTTAAGAATAAAAAGAAAAGCATGATAAATAAAAGAATTGAAAATATAAGAATATAAGTAGAAAAAATTTCAAAAGATAATTAAGAAACCAGGTAAATTCCTAGCATCTGTACTTTTATATATGGATTTCATGTAAAAACATTGATTGTAACAGAAATTATTATGTTGTTTCGGGGTGCCTCGGGGGCTTAGTCGGTTAAGCGTCTGACTTTCGCTTAGGTCATGATCTCGCGGGTCGTGGGTTTGAGCCCCGCGTCGGGCTCTGTGCTGACTGCCAGCTCAGAGCCTGGAGCCTGTTTCAGTCTGTGACTCCCTCTCTCTCTGACCCTCCCCTGCTCAGGCTGTCTCTCTCTCTCTCTCCTAGAAATAAATAAAACATTAAAAAAAAAAAAAGAATGATTAGAAATTATTATGTTGTTTCTACTTAAGCTGTCTAAAACACTAAAATGTCTAATTTAGTAAATACAAATTTCCATAAAATATTCATAAGTATTTGTTTAAGTAAATCAAAAATTTTCAAAATGAGGAAATCTAATTTGTCAAATTCATTATTTCTTATTGTTTGTTTGAATATTATGTGATTAATGAGATTGAGGTACAGTGAGATTTTACTTCCCCTGACAAAACTCTTTTAATATTAAAAAGAATATCAAGATTAAGATATTTATCTCACACTGGAAAAAGGATTATTAAAAAACAAAGGAACACAGGAGTACCTTAGTAAATGTCAGTACCTGTACATCCTTTCACACACATACACACACAATTATATCACCCATTTCTTTTCCACTTATTTTTTTCTAACTTAAGGTTTTCAATTTCTTTCTTGCTTGCTTGCTTGCTTGCTTCCGTCCTTCCTTCCTTCCTTCCTTCCTTCCTTCCTTCCTTCCTTCCTTCCTTCCTTCCTTCTTTTTTTGGCCTCTACTATGTCTTATCAATATTTTCCATATAGATTTCAAATAGTTGGGCCTGGAACTGACTAATTTCTATAGTAGGTGTCTCCTAAATGCTTTGCTCAACAAAAAAATATTCATTTTATTCAGTTAAAAATGTATATTTTAAACTCCGCTTTCTAATTTCCAGGCAATTTATTCCTTCTTGGTAGCCAGAGGTATTTTCACTTGCTTTTCCCTTTTTAAAATTCCCTGTGGAGGTTTTTACAGGACCAGGAAGAAACATTTATTTGCTGAATTTATATATTGTTCACCTAAGGCAAGTATTCTCTGCAGTGGAGGTAGAATACTTCAGTTTGCATTGTTCTTCTCTACCTGCCATAAATACCTACTTGTGTGCACTCTGTTCAGTGGATTGCTTGGAAATGCTTCAAATATCTGGAATAATGTTGTTGAAGAAAAACGTCAACTAGAAACAATGTGAATTTAATTGTGTTCTGAGGAGATACACTATATTAAAATACATATGCTAGAAATCCATATAATAAATACATATCACACTAGAGAAGGCATTCTACCTAAGGTTGTGGCATCACTGAGTAAATAGCTTAGTTCTATGACAACTTCTTTCCATTCTTCAAATCAGCTTGACAAATGCTGAAGACCACTACAGAAAATATTTAACCGTCTTCAAAATAGAAGCCACTCTTTCAACTTAGTTATTGAATTTGGCAGTAAATGCACAATTATTTCACTTCAGCAGGCACTTAGGCATGAAAATGGGTATTTGCTCTAGCTAAGTGTCAACAGGGGAACTCAAATGTGCAATATACGTGTACCTTTTTGATGCCAGGCTTTGAAAATTTCAGCTGGAATATATTGACAGGTTGTGAAGTTTTCCACATATATAAAATGCAGTGATTTGATCAGGTCAAAAATATCTGTGAGTATTATAAAATTTTATTGAAACAACTCCTTAAGAAACGGCACAGGGGAAACACATAAACATTAAAATTAAATACTCATTCCAATAGTGAGAAATCTATTTGAAGAACAGATTTATGACTTGACACATATTAAATTGATTGTAAATTACTACACATTGTGCCATTTTATTCTCCCATAATTTTACATTGTATAATTCAGGTCTCTTTATAGTCCCAGATTCCAAGGTAATAAAACATCAGAGCTATTTTCTCATCCTATCATTTACTCATTTTTTAAAAAATGTATAGCACAATTCTTACAAGCTGGACTATATTCAAGTTAGAATTCCTGGGGGGAGATTAAGTGCCCTTTTTCAAAATAATGGTGATGTTGATGGTAGTGGTGATGATGATGATGATGATGATGACGTTATTAATAACGTCTTTTTTGCCTGCCAGAAGTTATACAGCATTCTAGTTGAATACTGGTGTGTGCTATTTCAGCCAAATGTGAAGTTCCTTAGAGTATTGCAAATGGCACTTCAAATGAGAAATCCAATACATTTGCTGCTGTTTAAATAACTTAAACTCTTTTCCCCATCTATCTAGCAAAGTTATTACTGGATCTATGTAGGAGTTAAAGCAGGTTTGAAAAAATTACAGCTTTTCTGACTCCTTGGATAAATTATATTTTTAATCCTTGTCTCTTCCCTGCACTGTAAAGAAAAACAGATTCACTTCTTTTTTGTCTCACAACTTCTCCACCCTGCTTTCTCCAATAATATAATGGCATATCAATATTTTTCTTGTTTATATTACATAGAAATTTCTTTTTTTTTTCTTTCTTTTTTTTTTTAGTGTTTTATTTATTTCTAGGAGAGAGAGAGAGACAGCGTGAGCAGGGGAGGGTCAGAGAGAGAGGGAGTCACAGACTGAAACAGGCTCCAGGCTCTGAGCTGGCAGTCAGCACAGAGCCCGACGCGGGGCTCGAACCCACGAACCGCGAGATCATGACCCAAGCGAAAGTCGGACGCTTAACCGACTAAGCCACCCAGGCGCCCCTTGTTTATATTACATAGAAATTTCTAATAAATATTTCTATTTTACTGGCTAATGTCTTTTGGGAAGCTTGAAACACATGAGGAATATGTAATTCACATGGTCTCATTATTTAAGAATAGCAACTCTGCTGACTAGTATTAGTACAGGTGGTCTTAATTTTCTGTGAGACAATCTAGATGCAAAGGAAATTTGACTAATCTTGACCTAGATATTAGTTTAGATACTTACATAATGGAGAAAAATTGATTTGAATAGTAGAATCTACTCATTCCTTGGCAATCAGTAAATAGGAACTTGTCTAGTTTTCATCAAGAATATTGATTAAATTAGCCAATATTTATTTAGTGCCTACCTGGTATCACAGACAGTGCTATAACATGGGAATGAGGTGAAAAATCATTTGTTAAACTTGGTAAAAATGAAATGAAACATCATTCAGGAAAATATTAGTTGTATTTGTGAAAATGTTTTTTATGTAATTACGTGTACAAAATGTCTTAGAAAAATATAGTCAAAAAGATCAGAGATTGTGAGTATAATAATATATTTTTCAAAGACTAAAATGAATTTAGAAATGTGGCATTTTTCAATGGTCATAAAGTTTTTGTATTTTCACTAAATTCCAAATAGCACTGCATTTATTATAATTTGAAGTCATCAGGCTGGTAAATAGTATAGTTTATCTGAAACATTATGTATATTGCCAGATTTTTAAAAGACTTTAGACCAATGGGTAGAAACTTAGTGAAAATCTAGCAATTACTTTTTAATCAGTGCTACTGAAATCAATTTTAGATATTTTTTTCAGTTTTATGCGTTATTTTTAAAATTGCCATTGATATTAGTAAGCATGTATAAGAAACTATAAATTGGGAAAAATAGAATCTCAAATGTCTTAAATAATTAACACAATCCCTGAGTGACAAATGTAAACTATGGGGTCCTGGAAGTTCAATTGCAAGTCATAGAATTTGCCTCAAGGTACCTGGGTTTTTGCCACAGGGTTTATGCCTTCTTTCAAAATTATTTGGATGATAATAAATTGAAAAAATATTTAAAAAAATATTACTGGACCTTTCTGAGCTTATAAAATACCAGCAGTCTGGATAACTGTCTCTCAAATTTTTAAACCTCTTTTTTATAGAAAGCATAACAGAATTGGAGACTCTTAAAATTTTTCATACATACCATGATAGAATGATTGAAATAAATTATATTATTTGAGAAATAAAATACACGGTTGATACAAAAATGTCAACTCCTCACTTAATTTTCCTTAAGAATCATAGAGAGCTAGACTAGTAAGGAATTAGGAGATGATCTAGCTCAAACTTATTTTGGACATAAACAACCTAAGGCTGATACAGGTTAATGACACTGTGTAAGCTTCAAATCAATATGTACGTGATTATTATGTGTAATGTTAAGTTCATTACCTTACTGACTTTTTAAAATAAGTCATCTTTTAAGAAGCTTTAAGCAAATGGCAAAGTGAGTCAATTCACAGTAGGATAACATAGTTATAGCAAACTGTTTTAAATTCTTATTTTTGTTTTGCTGACTTTGTTACTCAACAATGTAAATTGAAAGCACCCCCATTTTCCTAAAAACAAACAAAAATCCTCAAAACAAATGAACAAACAAAATCCAAAAAAATCCATAAGTTAATGGAGCCAATAAAATATTACGGATCTAACGGGTTTTATTAAGGCTTAAAGATAGATATAAATGGTAACATGTTTCTTGAGCTATTTTTCAAAGCTAATAGAAATAATACATTTGGTTTGAAATTAAATTTGTAAAGAAAATATTGGGGACCTGGGTGGCTCAGTCAGTTAAGCTTCCGCCTTCAGCTCAGGTCATGATCTTAAGGTTCATGGGTTTGAGCCTTACATCGGGCTCTGTGCTGACAGCTAGCTCAGAGCCTGGAGCCTGCTTTGGATTCTGTGTCTCCCTCTCTCTCAGACCTTCCCCTGCTCACACTGTCTCTCTCTCTCTCTCATAAATAAATAAAAAACATTAAAAAAAATTAAAGAAAAGAAAATGTTAGCCATGATTTTACCTACAATGATTTATATAATGAAAGGAAAAACTTTTACTTTGAAATTAATCTTCTTATTTTTTGAACACGATTATAATTATTATAAATTAAGTTCTTTCTATACCAAAGAAGTGGTTTTGTTTTCTGGCAGGGCTCTCAGTTAAACTAAGTGAAGATTGAAGGCAGAGTTCTTTGTAAATTGTTCCATGCAGAACAACTTGGTTTGCATCAATTGTTTTTCTGCCATGACTATTGCACATTTCTCTTTTGCGAATACAGATTTACATGTTGCGAATTAAATGGAAATAAATGCAACTAATGTGATGTATGGTCCTAAGTAGTTCAAAAGGGAAAATTGACCAAACAAAACTAGGGGGAATGGCAAAAGAAGAACTGATTATTTATAAATTTTTACATAATTAAGTGTAGGACATGGAATACCTATATATTATTTATGATTCATAGAAAGATACATTTTCTCATTTTTATGGTTAATTTTACCTTTTTTACTCCTCAAGTTTCTTCCTCACACTTAACCTTTCCTCTAGCATATTTGATCTGTTACTATGTGTCATTTCTTCCATTGATTTTTTGAAAAAGTTTCTTAAATTATCAATTTATTTTGATTCTACTCATTTTATAATATTTGTATTTCTCTTCCTATTCCCTAAGTTATTTATAAGACAAATGAATAATGGGAACTTCCTTTTTTTAAAAGTTTTAAATGGTCATTGGTTATAAGACAATATAGTCTATATATATATATATGCATATATATATATATATTTTAGTTCCTCCAATTGCAAAATTTTTAGAGGATTCTTCTCAAAACTTTGTTCTTTTCTCACATGAAATTAAGTATTTCTCAAATTTCTAAGAATTTTAAAAATTTTCATTAAAGTTTTGGTTTAAATTGCATTAAGGCTGTAAAAATGGATTTCTTCATAATCTTCAGTATTCCTAATAAGGAGCATGGGATATTTATTATTTTATTCATATTTTACCTCTGTATGAAAGGCAGATTTTTCATCTGGCTACTTATGATTAATTCATTTTGTGTATGTAATATGCTCATTTTAACAGGATATTTAAAATTCCATTGTATTATTTGCCTTGTCATGATTCTTAAACAGTGTTTGAGTTATTTTTATATTTACTAATAAATATTGTTAATATTTTTGGGGTATTTACAATCTTCTTTGCTTTTGAGAGTGGGACTGAAAGTCTTGGTGGGAAGATGAAGAAACAAAAGTTTAGCGGTGAAATAATCTACCCACAGTGTGATGTCTAATAAATTTCAGGACTAAAATTCACACCCTGGTAAATTTCATTATGGAATCTATTAAGAGGGAATGGATATTAATTCTAAGCATTCACTGAGATTTTCTAATTCTTCAAATATATTATTTGTGTGTGTATGTAATAGTATTATATAATATTATGTTATTATTGCCTTCTTAAAAATAATTTTATTGCTTATTTTGTTTCATGTCCATTGTGCTGCCATACTTCTAAAAGAATTTAATTTAAAAGCATTCTGATAATATATACTGAATGACAATGTAAATAAAAAAATCTAAGAGATTGAAAAGAAAAGTTTCCTTGTGACATATAAAACCAAAGGCTTTGTTTTCCAAAAAATCTATAAAAATAATCTAATATAAAAATGAGTCAATAATATGAATAATATGAACAATTTATAAAAGATAGCATGTTATCTAATATACACAAGATTATGAATTTACAAACATAAACAGATAATAAAGCACCATTTTTCATTTATAAGATGGCCACAAAATAATCATAATGATATATTTATTAATTGTGAGGGCATGAAAAGTGATAAAATCTCCAATGATATTAGCAGTAGTATAATTCCCCATAATATTTTAATGAGTAATTACATAGCGATATTTATATATTAAATTTGCCTAGTTACCTAGCATTCTCACTTATAAAAAACCGGTCTACAGGAAAAGCATAAGCATCTAAAGATATATCAATAGGATATCAATGATACAGATAACATTATAGATTAATATACAAGTATGTTGATGACATAGATATAGATATTGATGATATAGCTAAATATGGATGATACAGATAGATATAAATGATACCAAGTTGAAGTTCCTGAGGTGTTCATCGATGATATTCACATAATATTCTATTAAAGGTAATATTGTGAATTTAATTATTATTTAAAAATTTTTTTCAATGTTTATTTTACTTTTGAGACAGAGAGAGACAGAGCTTGAGTGAGAAAGGGGCAGAGAGAGAGGGAATCACAGAATCTGAAGCAGGCTCCAGGCTCTGAGCTAGCTGTCAGCACAGAGCCTGACGCGGGGCTCGAACCCACAAACTGTGAGATCATGACCTGAGCCGAAGTCGGCCACCCAACAGACTGAGCTTGTTGTCCTCTACAATTTTCAAAGTTAACTCACTTATTAAATATTCATGATCTAATCCTCATAATAACTCTATGGAATATAAATATTCTTTCAACTATCTTTTATTCTTCATCAAATCTGTTCTGGATCCTGGCTGGAGACTAGGGTTATATAGGTGGGTAAAACCATTGTCTAAGTAACTCATGGTCTAATTAAGGAGACATGATCCAATATAAAACAATGTACCATGTTTTATAATAAACGTATATAAGAATTATGTAAAACCACAGACCTAAATAGAATTCAGATTATGGAATGGAGACTGACTACCTCAGATTAAATTCTGGCTCCACCAGTAACCCATTGTGTGATTCTGGATGACTCATTTGACCTTTCTGGGCCCCAAAATCTTTGTCTGTAAAAATCATTATGATTAAGTAACCTGGCATATAATAGTAACTATATGTCACAGCTAAAAACAAGAATAACCAATAGATCAAAACATCAATTAATATTGCCAAAAGGGTGTGAAAGAGGAGACTGAGCCCTGTGCTATTAATACAAGTATTGTTCTATTATATCACATTATTTTCCTGTACTGGTGAGATTTCAATTTTTCAAAGTGATTTACATGAAATAAAATAAAAGTTTGGCTTAAAAATGCTTTATTTCTTCTATTCATTCGGCGCCATTAATGAGAACTCTCTCCTAATCTTTGAACAACATAAACAAAAAGTAAGCAAACAAAAACCCAAATGTTTATCCCTTATTCCTCATACTTTTCATCATATTCCAAACTGAATCATTATCCATAACTGGGACAATCTACAACTTTAGCAATCACTGTTAAATTCACCATCTGCTTTAGTAGAAAATGGGTGCCTGGCTTGGCTCGGTCTGTTAAGCATCTTACTTTGGCTCAGGTCATTATTTGGTGGTTTGTGAGTTCGAGCCCCATGTCAGGCTCTGTGCTGACAGCTCTGAGCCTAGAGCCTGCTTTCAGATTCTGTCTCTTTCTCTTTCTGCCCCTCCTAAACTCATACTCTGTTTCTCTCTCTCAAAAATTAATAAACATTTACAAGAATTTTTTTAAAAAGAACAGGAAAAAATAGAATTATTTTTGTATGGCAAAAATGCTGAAATGTCATTCAGAAATCTCTTCTCAATAGGTCTTAACTTTTGATGTATGTTTACCAGAACAGAGATCCCCTGCACCTTAGGATCATTTATTAAGCTACCTGGTTTATGTTGCATTTAGGTATCTCAAAGTGAATGTGTCCGGAACTAATTTTTTTTTAAATTTTCAGCAGAAATGTCTTTCTCACATTTCTGGAAATACCTTCAGCATTCATTTAGCTAATTAGGCTGTCTGGACTCAGATTTGACTTTTTTGTTCTCATCCCCACAAGTGTTCTATAAATGCATCCTTTAGTTTCTTAAAAAGATACAAAAACAAAAAAAAAACCCCACATCCAGTTGTTTCCCATGACCTCATTACCATCACATTTCAGCCATCATTCTTTCACAGAAAATTCAGAAAAATCCACCCATTTCCCATGGTTCTAATTTTGTTCTTCAAAGTCAATGGTCCAAACTGCATCTAGAATGATCCTTTTGTGTTAATTGCATGTTCACTCATCTCCAATACATTTGGAATAAATCCAAATACACTACTTTTAACTTTGGTTTAATGTTAATCAATTGACCCCTGGATATCTCTCCGGCTTAAACTCTACATGCTCCTGCAACGTTAGCTTTCTTGCTATTAGTTAAAAGTGCCAAGCACAATTTTTCTGTGCTCTTCCCTCTTTCCCAAACGCACTTTTATTTTTCCCCTCAGCTCTTTCCTTCAGTTTGTTTTCTGTTTTTCTTATTTTTTCCCCAAAAATGTATCTGGCTCCCCAAACATGAAGCGTTAGGAGAGATGGAAGAACGAGGCAGACCACTCCTGACTGGAAGAAGGCCATTTTAATAAGCAGGGGAATTATATACAAGGCTGGTGTTGGGCAGCTGCAAGACAAGTAGATCTCCACACCAGCCAACCGCAATCTTAAATGATTTCATAGAGGCCTTAATTGGGTTCAGATAAGGGTATCATCCAGACGATCGCAACATCACCTTATTCTCTCAGGGCTACCTTATTCAAACAGTCTCCACTGTGGAACTGTGGGTGGGACTTTAATTCCAAGGTCCTAGGTAGGGGAAGAGCCTTCAATTGCCCAGAACTAGGTCTTGGGTTAACCAGAGGCCACATCTTCTCAATTACCTCCTCCAACACCTTCCCAGATCATCTGATCTAAAATAATACTTCATGTGGTTTTCTATGCCTTCTTACTAGAATAAAACTTCTACCAAGACCAGAACTTGTCTGCAGATACCAAATAAATAATATGTCAATTGCATGAAACTAATTCTTTTCTTGGTTTATGTGTTTATAAATCAAATCAAGATGGTCATTTATTCACATTGCATATCTTAATAGTTTAAAGTAATAAAATGAGTTAAGTTGACAATGCAATTTTTTAGAACATTTTACCTCTCAATTCTCTAGAGTTATGTATGAAGATGGACTTTTTCAATTAATGCCTTTGGCATTTCAATAAATGCCAACATTTAATGGCATTTCAGTCAATGCCAACAGGGCAACATTGATAGAAAAAGGAAATGGAAATAGTAGATTTGCTAATTAGAGATTATATATATTTTAAATATCAGTGACTGTGTTAACCCTTTTATTATGCTTAACACTGAGAAGTTGTAAACTAAAACTAATCAGTATGTTTTATTTAGGGAATAAATATTTAAGTGGTTCTTTTTCCTCTTTTTCTTATGTAAATGAAATATCTTTCAGTTTCTGATTTACTTTTATAAAAAATAATTTTTTTTGGGTTTCAAAAATTTTTAAATCTATGTCAACAACCATATTATCTTTCACAGATCTATCACTTTGATTAACTATATTAAAAAGATTTCCTGATTTTGGATACTTTTCTATTCTATTTTTTAAAATTTTGTTTAGTGATTTTATTTCTGAGAGAGAGAGAGAGAGAGAGAGAGAGAGAGAGAGAGGGAGATACAGAATCTGAAGCAGGCTCCAGGCTCTGAGTTAGCTGTCAGCACAGAGCCTGACGCGGGGCTCGAACCCACAAACCGTGAAATTATGACCTGAGCCGAAGTTGGACACTTAATTGACTGAGCCACCCAGGTGACCCAATAATTTTCTATTCTTGGGGTAAATATCACCTGGTCAGGTTTAAATATTTTAAGTCTTTATTGCCAGATTAAATTTTATTTAAGATATTTTGCACCAATTTTAAAGTGATTTGTTCTCCATTTTCCTTTGTTTTGTTTTTATAAAGATAATCACTTTTCTTCTCATTATGCCAAAGTAACATATATTCTCTCCTACTTTTTATATCTTCTTGAAGAATTTAAATACCATTAAATTACAACTAACTCAAATATATCACTGAATACATCTTTGAAAATAGTCATGCCTGGCGCTTTAATGAAGAAAAAGAATTCAATACTTTTCTACTTTCCTTTTAAATAATTTAATGTTATATTGCTTTATCTCCTGGTATCTGGTGATTTATATATTTGTTAAAATATTGTCATCAAAGCTTTCATAATAATGTACAAAATGTTGAAAACATCGTTGCATATACTTTTTATTTATTTTGTATTCATGGCTATATCCTTATTCTCACATATAGTTTTGTGTCATTTGCTTACTTTTATCTTTTTTGACTAGATCAGCTAAACATATTTAATTTTATTTACTTGTTTAAATGAACATCTCTTGGATCTATTTTTCAATTCTACTTTTAATTCAGTAATATTTCTTTTATCACTTATAATTCAACCACTCATGGATCTTTGTGTTTGTGTCTCAGATGATTTAAATCTCATTCTTTTCAGTGGCCATGATCATCAGCTGTAGTGCTGCTTGCCAAATATCTTTTCTCTCCTACATGTTCCCTGAGTATAGATTGCTTCCAGGACATTTGCTATTTCTGAAAAGCAGGCTGAAAAAGGTTGGCTGAACACTATTTCTAAATGATTACATTTGCCAAATGATTAATTTACTTTACAAAAATCTTATTTAATCTGATGGATCTATGGCAATTTAATGATTTGCATTGGATGGGATTTCTTTAATAGTTTTGATGTCTGTTAAGTTTTTGTTTTTCTCTCTTATATGGATTATATCAACAGATTCCTTTGCCTTCTAGCATTTGGAATGAAGTGCCAGTGAAGAGTTTTAGTGCAAAATTGGAGAGGACGGAATATTACGGCATCAATATTTCTTCCTTTAGATTTATATTCCATGAGGAGGTGTCCTTGGAATAACTTTTCCCTTGATCAAAGGTCACATTTTTTACTCAAGAAGATTGATCTTAAGGTATTCTCTCCTTCTAGTTTCTGTAAGCTCTCTATATTTTTGGTACCACTGTCTAGTTAAGGTAAAAACAAGAAACTGATTTTCAGAAGAGTGAACAATATGATGCTCTCCAGAAAGAAAGAAGGCTATCAATTAGAAAGGGGCCAGGAATGGGCATCCCCTGTGCTAGAATTTGTGTGTGTCTCTTAATTCAAATGGCTTAGGTTAATAACTTTATAGAATTAATGAAGCTTAAAGCTTTGTAAGTTAATGCATTTGATGTGTTTTTGTTTGTTTGTTTTACATTAAAACTTATACATTGAAGTTATTCAAGTAGAAGATAAAAGTAACTTGTGTAGTGTTAACGGAGAAGAATTTTATGACAGCTTAAATACAGTCAGAGTGTAAGATCAGTGGCTCAAAAGTGAAAATATTTCAAGTCTAGAAAATCTAATTGTTTTTACAAACTGCATTAAAAATGTTTCTTTCAAAGTACTTATCTTGATTTATGTGTTTTATGATCTTGTTTTATTTGTAATATATGATGTATTCATATGTATATATATATATTTGTAGAGCTTACTATGAAAAGCAGGTATTTTCTACAAATTATAGGTGTTCAGTCTTTTTAGGTGTAACTTATATGTGATGCTTTTGAGAATTGCAAACAGAAAATTATTTTATGTCATATAATTTATACTTTATGTGTATAGTATATTTTTTTGTTTTCAATATTGAGTATTTAAACTGTAACTTTTAAAACACTAACAGTAGTAATTTGGTAATTGTAAATCGAATAGTGTACAATTGTGTTTTATGTTTCTTTTGTGTGTGTGTGTACAGTGGTCTGACATAGACTTTCTCTGTGACAAACTTATGCAGATAAATGTATACATGAAAATTTAAATATAATATTAAGCATAGGCAGTAACAATCCAAAGTCAGCAAGTAAAATATTTAGATTGTGTAAAATTACTTATAGACGAAACTTTAATAACATCTTGATAACATCTTCCATAATAACATCATTCACACATAACATTGCTCTGTGTTTAGGCAAAGAAAAATCTGGTAAGGCCCAAACAATGGCTAATGTATATTAACAGAATGAAATAAATGTAGGGTATCATGAGCTGCTTATTGCAGAATGTTTCCTATTGTCAATTCTTATTAATCTGTGTGTATGTAGGTATGTATGTATATAATATACATAAATGTGTATATATATATGTACATATGTATATATGTATAATATATACACGTTTTCTGTACTTGTGTTCATGAGCAATCTTATGGTCTTGACTTTGTAGATTATGTCTCAGTGCCTGTGCTTAAAATTCAATATCCTGTATATTTAACAAATACTATAATACATAATGTGCATGTAGAATACTCTTTAACCATGATACAAAAACTAAAAACAAAAATAGATTCATATAGTTATATTCACAAAAATATGTAATTTATATTGACACAAACGGACAAATAGGAAACTAGGAAATACACTTGTAACCCTTATAGGGCAGTTAAAGAAATTCTCTCTTTCATGTACTAGGAAATTTTAGAAACCAAAGAAACATTGAAAGAAAAATGAAGAACATGAATAAGCAATTAATACAAAAAAGAAGAAATAAGTAACAAATTAAAAAACAAAAACCTTTCTAAATTAACTTATCTTTATAGAAACAGGTATTAAAACAGTGGAATATATTTTTATACATCAAGAGAAGGAGGGTTAAAGAAAAAAAATTATTGTCAGTATAGGGGAAGGCATGAGGAAATAGCTGCATATGAACTAGTTTTAGGAAGATTCTCATAACAACTCTAGATAGTACTTTGGCCGTTTGTATCAAAGCACTTAAAATGTACATGCCTTTTAACTCAATCTTCCATTTGTGGGAATATATACTATGCATATCACTTCACAAATAGCCATGGATTTATGGCATGATATCTCTTTCAGAACTCTCTCTAAAATAACCACCACCACCACAATAAGAGGAAGCATTCTACCTACATATTGGTTATATAATAGGTTCATATTTATATTAATTATCATCATGTATAAAATCATTTATTAGATATATACTACAGTCATACATAGAAAGGGCTTCACAATAATTTGTTAGGAGAAAAACTATTATTATCTTAGAAGGATGGAAAAAGGGGGCGCCTGAGTGGCTTAGTCAGTTAAGCGTCCGACTTTCGCTTAGGTCATGATCTCGCGGTTCATGAGTTCGAGCCCCGCGTCGGGCTCTGTGCTGACTGCCAGCTCAGAGCCTGGAGCCTCTTTCAGAGTCTGTCACTCCCTCTCTCTCTGACCCTCCCCTGCTCACGCAGTCTCTCTCTCTCTCCTAGACATAAATAAAACATTAAAAAATTAAAAAAAAAAAAGAAGGAAGGGAAAGAGAAAGGCAGAGAAAAAAATGCTTTCTATAAATATCATGAATATAATTTTTAAGTAGGTTTTTTTTAATTTTAATTTTTAAAAATAGGCTGCATACCCAAAATGGGACTTAAATCCACAACCCTGATATCAAGAGTCACATGCTACCCTAACTGAGCCAGACAAATGTCCCAGTATTTAAGCAGATTTATGTGTTCTATATTGTCTTTAATGAATACTGCAAATTTATAAAACTAAGTAAGTTTTTATAGAGCAAAGCTACTTTGATTGTAATGTATGAAACTTGTGCATTCTTTGAGAGATTGATATTACAAGTATGTTGACTATTTCCCCTTTCTATTTCTGTGTATAATAATAATGACTAGTAATAAATCTGGTTAGGGGGGCCTGGGTGGTTTAGTTGGTTAAGCATCCGAGTCTTGATTTTGGCACAGGTCATGATCTCACAGTTTCTGAGTTTGAGCCTTGTATTGGGCTCTGTGCTGACAGTGCAAAGACTGCTAGGGATTCTCTCTCTCTTGTCCTCTCTCTCTGCCCATTACTCATGCTCTCTCTCTCTCAAAATAAATATAAGTAAAAAAAAAAATAATGATTTTTAAAAAGGTATTCTCTTTTACACACAGTCCTGAGACTACTAAGTAATATATTTTTAACAAAAGAATAGAGTAGAATAAAAAGTGGCTTGATCATATTTCTCAAATTAGAATTCTGCCAGAAGTCTTCAAATTATAAATTATTATGAATATAAAATTAGGCAACATCGTGTTAAATATCATCCATGTGATCTATATTTTATAGAATAACTGGATATGTTTATAAAATATATACATGATGTTAGCTAAAAATATTTAAAAATAAGTGCCAGAAAACCTGCATGCTCAATTATTTAATATTCACAACGAGCTGGAGAATTGATGCAGTTATTATATCCATTAGACACTTAGGAAATATGAAGCCTAAGGTTAAATGATTCAAAGACTACAGAAACAAGATTGACTAATTCAGTATTTGAATTTGAGTCTCTGTGACTTAGGAACTCACTGTCTTAATTATGGCAACACACCATTTATAACAAAGCTAATTTATGATTGAAAAATATAAAACCAATTTCAAGGAGTAAATATCACTCAGTAAAATACATTGGAATAAACTGAATAGGGAATAAATGACATTTTTATGCAGAAAGTACACATAAAGTACAATAAAATGTCAATTTCTGCTTCTGGCTGTGGTACATTGGCTTGCTTCCATCTACTCTATAACAATAATGAGAAAATTCTGCTAAAATAAAAAAATAAGTTCAAGGCAGTATAAATATGTCAAAGCATTATAGACTAACACGAGAGTACATGTGATCACCTCAATTCCTTCAGTTAGGCCGGCCTAACTCTGCTCAATCTCAAAATATAAACAAAAAAACAAGCAACAAAAAACACTAAAATGAAAAGGGGCCCTCATACCCTCCTCTAAACACACATTTGGTCTAAAAGGAATCAATAGGCGTTAGAATAAAAATTAAGGGTAAAATATATTGAATAAAAACTAATCTATTAAAATAATATTTTTGAAAATAAAGTGATAATTTCATCATGAAATGTATTAGTAATATTCAGTATCTGCTGTAACATTGAAATATATTGGAAATCACCTCAATACGTTCCGACTTAACGTTTGGAGAAATTCTGATTAAATGATTACACAAGTTAATAATTGATGCAGACTTTCTGGATTTGAGTATAGATACCTAATGAAAGGACACTGGATTAGTGTTCTAGCTAATGCGTCAGCCTACATATTAATTAGACAAAATATTTAAAATATTGATATAATAAATTTTGATTTATTGGGTGAGTCTAATTTGTGTAAATCTATTTGTTTGATGACATTCTTTAGTAGAAAGCATTCCCTGCTATAGTAACACATTCATAGGCTCCAGGGAAAAATCTGGATCACAATGATACATATAATTTAATATTTACTGTGATACTTCAAATAGTAATGTATCACAATGCTTTCTGGTTATATAATAATCTGCCTTTGAGAATGATGTGTTGGAAGATAATATATACATTTTCCTTAGGGCTTCTGCAATGTTTATGATATTACTAAAAATTGGTTCATGTTAAATATATAACATCAATTTTGAATATTTCCTGTAAAGGCGAGTCATTGGTAAAGCCACTAGGTGTGTATGTTTCTAGTACTCCATGAGCTTCTGTTGGCTTGTCTCTTCAATATATTATAATAATTAAATCTGTTGGTAAGCAAACTGGAAATTCCTAGATATGCAAATTCAAATATCTGAGAGCTGTAGCAAAACTCAGTTAATGAAAATTTTGAAAAGGGAATATTATTCATGGGAAATCCAACTCCACTTCCTTAACTGCTCAAGTGAAAAGTTCTGAAAAGTAACTCTAGTTTTGATGAATGCACCCTTGAAGGATTCTCACCCAAATCTCTCAGTTTACAGGTATGTAAACTAAAGTGAAAGAGAATTAATGAACTGTCCAAGATTAGAAACCTAAATTAAATATAGTATCCAGAAGAATATATTTTCTTTTTAGTGATACTGCTCGGAAGGGAAATATATTTCTTTGAAAAAGTTAATACTTAGAAATGAAATAAACAACATAAGGGGCACCTGGGTGGCTCAGCTGGTTAAGTGCCACAACTCTTAATTTTGGCTCAGGTCATGATTTCACGGTTCCTGAGTTGAAGCCCCATCGGGCTCTGCCCTGACAGTGAGCAGCCTGCTTGGGATTCTCTTTCTCCCTTTCTCCCTTTCTCCCTTTCTCCCTTTCTCTCTGCCCCTCCCTTGCTCACATTCTCTCTCTCTCTCTTTCTCAAATAAATAAACATATTTTTTTAAATAAATAACTTAATGGAAGGCATTGGGTGAAATATATAACATAAGAAGTAAAAAGCAATGTTTAAATCTAATGGAGAGGACTGCCCATAGCTCCCCAGTGGAGTAGCTTATTAGACCACACTGTGTAGGCCTCATAGTAGAGGATGAATTCTCACTGGGGTAACAATATTATGCTGAGAAAAGCCATCTACAAATGAAGTAAACTGCAAGGACATTGGAGTAGCTCAGTCTATTACGTGTCTGACTTCAGCTCAGGTCATAATCTCATGGCTCCTGGGTTCAAGGTCCACACGGGGCCGTCTGCAGACGCCCTCTGCTGTCAGCACGGAGCCTGTGTTCGATCCGCAATCCTCTGCCCCCTTCTCTCTCTGCCCCTCCCCACTGGTTCTTTCTCTCTCTCAAAATATACATTTTTAAAAAGACAAAACTTTAAAAAAATGAAGTAAACTGCAAAGACTAAGAAAATAATGACCTAACTATCTCAATCTTGGAAGAAGGCCCAAAAAGAGTTTGCCAGAAGTTTGTACAACTGAAATGGATCATCTCAAAAGTGTTGTATTTAGGTTGTAAATAGAAAAAAACTGTACTTAGCCTGAGAGCACTTCTAGGGTCTTATGGCCTGTTTATGCCCCACTGATGAAGAGGTAGTCTGTGTAAATACTACCTGTTAAAAGTGAGACTTTTATGGGCTCAATGATTTTCCAAATAATGCATTGTACTCCACTTCGCATTAACATCAGCATTATTATCCTTCAGCTACAATTACAGTGACATAAAATGAATGTTTAGGTTGGGAATGACAGTCCAAAGTCCTTCACATATGTTTATTGTTCAATAAAGCTACCATTTTTTATTATACTAAACTATCCAAGATAAGAACTGAATAACAAATATATCACCAAAAAATTAATAAGCAGTATTTGAAAAATATATTTTACTCATTCATGAAAATGAATGTTTAGTTGTCAAACTAATGCATATATAGCTTTAATAGCATTCAATTCATATCTCCTACAAAAGATAATTTAATAAAACCTTATTTGGCAGTGATGACAAATCATCATTGTCCCATTTAAGCAGACATTTACATAGCCAAATGACATGTTTCAAATAGGACAATTTGGGTTTTTCCCCAAGCCCAGAAAAATGGCTCAAAAACATTGATAAAATGTTGATAAAGAAAATCGTATCCACTATCCTAATGTTTAGACCACATTAATTCAAGATATATTTATTTCAAGTTTATTTTTTCTTATGTAAACTGAAATTCTAATATCATAATAGTAATAGCTCCAACAGAACTTAAGTTCTACTCCTGGAAAAAGGGAACTATGGGATGAATCCAGGTCAAGGATAGGAAAAGCATGATGGCCACGTACATCCCCAAGGCACAGATTTCTACTTCCAGTCTAAGACTCAGCTTCATCAGAACATAAGAGAATGCTCCTCTCCCACACTTCACCAGCATGCCAACAAAACTCACGTAAAACTAACCAGAAATACATCAGGGAGAACCACGAGAAATAGGTAATCTGTGGTGGGCAGCTACACAGTAGGAGGAATCAGAGACAAGCAAGGAGCAGAAATTGAGAAAAACCCTTTGACAATTAAACTCACACTCTGAAAATAAGATAATATGATGAGATTTTCAAGCCTTGGGTGCAATGCAGATAAACAAATTTCAAATCCAGTTCAATTCCTGATTCTATTAATACACCTCCCCTTAACCCCCACAGTAAAAGCCTAGCAGAAAGAAAGGAATGCTCATGACCAAGAATAAGTATTTACCTCAGTTTCTACACTCCAAAATACAATGTTTGATTTTTAACCAAAAAGCACATGCAATACCAGACACATTTTGTGTCTCCAAGACACATACAAACAATAGCAAATATTTACTTTATGTTAGCTGTAGCAGATCCTGTTCTAAGAACTTTAAAATATTACTTCATTTAACATTTAGGATACCTCTATCAATAATCAGTTATTATCATCTCTATTTTACAGATGGGAAAACTGAGACACAGAAAGGTGAAGCAGGTAGCCATGGGAACATAGTTGGTAAATTGCAGATTTGGAATTCCATTCTAGGCTGTCTATACCAAGAATCCATGTTATTCACTGCCATGCATATTGCCTTCCACTACCTCCTAAGCAATGAAAACCTGAAGTACTTAACCTTCCACCATAATACATTCACAGATATGACATCATGTGATATCACTTCTCATATGATGATAATGTAGAAGAAATAACTGGGGAAAGCCTTTAATCAAAGTGTACATTACATGTTTAATTAAATGTACCTTAAGAAGGAAAGAAGGTACTATTTTTGGTAGAACAAGAGGAAATCACTAATGGGCTAAATAAAATATTTATGAAGTTTTTATTAAACTGTCTCATTTAATTGTCTTCACTGACTCGGCTAATTTTGTCTCTGGTAAATTACACTCTAAATTGTTGTTATTTTTAGTCGCTCTTAAATAAGACATTCTAATGAATGAAATTTGGCAAACAGCAAGAATAAATAAGCACGTGTATCTCCATATATTTAAATAGTTGAGATGGATTTCTGAGATATAAATTCCACACTACATTTTGAGTAGATAACACACTGTTACTTTACTCTTAATCCAAAAGTATATACGTGGATATACTCACAGTATGTGGTATGTATGGAGTCAAGAGATATCCTGGGAAAATTCAATTATTTTAAATAAGATTATTTTAGCAATTGTGCCACAGATTCTAGCTTTGAAATATGCCTTAAATAACATTCTAATGCATCTAGATTTTATACATACAAATAATTACAATTTTATTTGAAAGTCTTAAGATATTCAAGGAAGTCAATTTATTTGCAATCACACTTAAAATAATTTAAATTCAATTACATAGTCATGAAACTTTTTTCTCTTTTTAAAAATTTATTTATTTAAATGAAAGTTAGTCAATGTACAGTGTAGTATTGATTTCAGGAGTAGAACCAGTGATTCATCACTTACATATAACGTTCAGTGCTCGTCTTTCTCAAAAACAGCTTCCAATTCTGAGACTATTCCAAAAAATTAACGGGAGATTTTCAAATAAATACAAAATTATATGAAAATGTAAACTTTTATAAATTTATAAACTAGCAAGATTAACTTATTCCTTAAATTTTGGCTGGGAGTTTGGTTCTTCAACATGTATTCTTTTTGTACGAGTCAAGAACATTTTAGATTTAAGAAACAGAAACCAGGGAGTGCATGGATGGCTCTATTGGTTAAGCTTCTAGCTCTTAGTTTCAGCTCAGGTCTTGATTTCACTGTTTCATGAGTTCAAGCCCTGCATCAGGCTCTGTGCTGATAGCTCAGATTCTTGGCTTGGGATAGCTTGGGATTCTTTCTCCCTCTCTCTGCCCCCACTGCGCCCATGCTATCTCTGTCTCTCTCAAATAGTAAATAAATAAATAAATAAATAAATAATAAATAAGCAAGCAAACAAAACAAACTTTAAAAAATAGAAACCAATCCAAGCTACCCTAAAAGGAGAAACCAAATGAATTGAGTGCAATTATGTGTGCGCACACACACATGCACACACACAGACAGTGGGGCAAAGAAAAGGGGAAAGGTGTATAAGATACCTTGCTGTCTCATGGAAAACAAAACTGAATGGGTGGGAAATGCAGCGGGGCCACCAAAGATAATATAGGTGGAACGCCACTGGTACCTGACACCTAATTTCTCAGACATTCTCTGTGAAATGTCTCATCTCATCTACATCATTCTCTCAGCAAACTGGATTTCTTTTCTCTGTAATCTCATCAAGAAATGTCTATTCCAATAAAATTCAGGATTGCATTTTCTCTCAAGTTTAATACTGTTAGAGAATGACTGGGTTCTCAAATCAGCAAGCCAAATCCCCAGGAGAGAATATCTGCGTGGTCAAGTTGGTTCATTTATCCACTTGAATTTCAGCTCTTAACAGAGAGTGCCTCATTCACATTAGTAAAAACATGAGGACAGAGCCCCCACCTTTCCAAGTATGGTGGACAAAAATGGCACATAATTTCTTTCTTAGCTATTAACATATTTAAAATAACTTGTTCACTGTTTTGGAGTGTGCATTGTGATATATAAGAGGAAATTTAGTAAATCAAGAATGAGTTAAAGTCAATTTTTAGAATAAGTAGAGAAGGAGAAATTATTTGAAAGAGCAATTTAAAAATTTCATTGCGGGTTCTTTGGAGAACTTGGGAAAAATGAAATTTAAATTTTATTTACCATAAGCAAAAAAATATTTAGCAGTCACTAATTATTGTCTAACTCACTTCATTGTACATAAAAGGTGATCAATAATATTTCTTAGTAAACAGAAATTTCTTTGGATTTTGTTCCTCAGGAATTTATGTGCTCCTTTATTGTTAACCAAATAGGAAGTTACTGAAGTTAAAGTGAAGTTAAAAGCATTAGAAAATGATGACCACTAATTGTTTTATACCTTCTTTGTTACACCTTTTCCAAGAAATCAATTAAATATCTGCAGGGGTCCAGCCTCTGCAAGCCAGGGTTGGCCGGGAGAGTGACAGTTGGTGTCGGCAAGAAGACACGGAGCCAGCCTCATCAGTTGGACTGCTCAAATTTCTTTTTCAGCTTAGGGTTTTTATATAGCAAATCCAAACAATCATGCTTAAACAATTTACGTTTTTTGAGTACAGTCATAGGACTTAACATTTCTAAGTTTTCTTGGCAACAGCGATTTCACGGTACATGATTTCTACTTCTTCAACCATTAAAATTTAACCAGGTAGTCATAACAAAGTTTTACATATTCTTTACTACGTGCGGCAGGGTATCTAAGTATAAGTGAAGCCTATTGCCAGAATACATGAGATCCCAGTGCCCTTAATTGTTTAAATTCAGTGGGCATGCAAAAACAGGATATACTTGTACCCGTGGTTGTAGGTAACAGACTCTCACAACCCCTTACTAAGAAAGAACAATGTCAACATTTATCATAGATGACGTATGGAAATGTTTTACGGGGATCAACTAGAATTTGGTCTCTGTATTTACCAATCTCATTCTTTGGCCAGAACAATCCATAAGTTGCCTTACAGGCTTGAGGTCAGCAGGCAAATATTTCTCTAACACTTTTTCGAGAAAGCCTTCCACAACTAGTAAGTCTTGTTTTTGTCTCTGCTTACGGCATAATATGTATTCTTACTGGCAATTAGACCCATACAAGGAAAATGAATTCTAGGTCTCTTATAGACCCCATGTGTACTGGACTATCTCCAATTTTGCTAATTGCTACAATATTCATTAGACAACATCGGATTGAGGGGGCAGACATGATATTTAGGTGCATTCCATTTTGGAGGAAGGGGGGAACTTTGGGCGATTCTGGTTTCATATTAACACTAGAATAGACTAACAGCAGAAGTGAGAGTAAAAGGTACAGACTAAGTAGAGAAGAAGAATTCTTCAGGGGGTTCTGACTGCCTTCCAGTCCTTTCACACAGGTTTTTCCCTGGGCCTTGCCATCAGGGATGACCTGCGCAGTTTCAGTCTCTGGCAAATATCTACTGTGTGTCAATAAGTAAAATATAAGAAGGTTTTCTGGTTCATGTTTTTATTCATGGTTATTTAATTGCTATTTGTTTAATTTTATAAATTTCATCATGAAGTTGAAAATCTGCAAAATTAAACTCCAAAGAATTCATTTATATAAGACTTTGTCCTACAATGAATAGAAATTCTGAATTTACTTAGCGTTGGCCATACAGGGTTTTAATTAATATTTTAATAGAATACCTCCAAAATTTGCATTTAAAACTATTTATTTTCTGGCTGTAAAATGCTCCTTCTAGTAAGTAAAGAAATATTTCAAATGTGTAGTCTCCCAAACTTTGTAAAATATTAACACATTTTACTTTAGAGGGGAAAATGAATATTCAGAAAAATAACTGATAGTATGATTAAAACCATGCTGAATGAAAACTGTCCCACAGATAGGCACATATTCATTATTTCAACTCAAGATTTCTTCAAAATGGTCTTTTAAGTGCAACTGCAATATAATACAAATATAAGCTAACACACATACATAGTCTGCTTACTTCAGGCATATAAACTACATTTCAAAAAATAAATTTTCTCTTTTTTATACTTGAGATATTTTTTATATATGGCAAATTACTAACAAGTAAATCGAACTTTCAGTAGCCATGCTGATAAATCTTTTGATTAGAGGATTTACCAGTCTGAGTCATGTAATTTATCAAATCTATCCTATTAATTTCTTTTTTTATCATTAATTCTATAAATATCCAGTCTGAATATAAGACTCTTAATCCACTAGCAGGACAGATCTATTGACTTTCCTAAGTTGTTTAAACAAACATGACCTTACACCTATATAAAAATAGTCACAACTGTTATGATATTTTTACTTGCTGGATCCAAACCTTTCAATTATACCCACTTCAATATTAAGTCAGTACTACTGTAAATTGTTGTCAGATCATCTAATCTCTTTCATCCTCTTAAATGATAGTCTTAAGTGTATTCATTTATAGAGGACACAATTATAGTGATTCTCTATTTAGCTAAATTTAGAATCATGATGGAGCTTTAAGAAATGTTTATGACTGACTCATAACTTCAGAAGATATATATATATAATTGCTCTTGCATGGTGCCTGACATTAGAGCTAATAAACACTTCTTGGGTGATTCTAATATGCAGCTAAGCATGATAGTCACTTCAATATAGGGTTTACTGCTGAGTAAAAGGCTTCCCTTTAAAATATAAACTCTTGGGGTGCCTTGGTGGCTCAGTCCATTAAGCGTCCGATTGCGGCTCAGGCTCAGGTCATGATCTCGCAGTCGGTGGGTTCGAGCCCCACATCGGGCTCTGTGCTGACAGCTAGCTCAGAGCCTGGGGCCTGTTTCGGATTCTGTGTCTCCCTCTCTTTCTGACCCTCTCCTGCTCCCGCTGTCTCTCTCTCTTTCAGAAATAAATAAAAAACATTAAAAAATTAAAATATAAACTCCTAAGTTTAAGTTTTTGAAATTATCACTTTCACTCTAATATATAATTATTCCCCCACATATGAAGCAAAGAGAAACATTTTTCATTATGATTTTTTTAATTACAGCTTTATTAGATATCATTGACATATCATAAAATTCATCTTTTTGAGTTTATATACTATTTAGTATATATACTAAACTCTGCATTTTATCAGCTCTATGAATTGGGCAACCATTACTCCCATCTAAGTTCAGAATAGTTTCACCAACCAGAAAGGAAACCCCATTCCCATTAGTCACTCTGCATTCATTACTCCCTCTTTGTTAAACACTGATCCATTTTTTTGTTCCAGGAGATTTGCCTATTCTGGACACTGAGTATAAATTAAATCATATAATATGTAGCTTTTTGTGCTTAGGTTGTTTCAGTTAGGATAAATTTTTCAAGATTAATCCTTATTTTAGAACATACCAAGTACTTCCCTTATTATTAATTTTTATACAATATCTCATTGTACAGATACATCACACTTTGTTTATCCATTTATTGGTTGAAGAAAATCTTGGCTATTTCCAGTATTGTGATTAAAAATAATACTACTGTTTTTTTAAAGTTTACTTATTCATTTTAGGGGGTGGCAAAAAAGGAGGGAGAAAGAGGATCCCAAACAGCCTCAACACCCAGCGCAAAGTCTGACACTGGGCTCAATCCCACGAACTGTGAGATGGTGACCTGAACCAAAATCAAGAGTCAGACACCTAACAGACTGAGCCATGTAGGGACCATAAAAAATTCTACTGTTAACATTAGTGTACAGGTTTCGGTCTGGACATGTTTATCTTGCATGTATACCTACGATTATAATGGCTGAGCTATAGTAATTCTATGTTCAACTTTTTGAGTAAGTTCCAACCTGCTTCCTTCAGCAACTAAACAATTTTTTAGTTGAATTGATTCATTCAACGTATGAATGATTCATTACCTTCACATTCTCTCACACTTGGTATTATCTTTTTTTTTTTTTTTTTTAATCCACTCTAGTAGTATCTCCTGAAAGCAATGGAAATGATGATGCATCTGATAGTTCTATTTTTAATTTTTGGAGAAAAAGTTTTGGGGAGAAATTCTCATGTTGTTTTCTTTAGTGATCATACCAGCGACATTACCACCAACAGTGTACAAATGTTCCCTTTTCTCGCAATCCTTACAAGCATTTGTTATCTTTTGCCTTTTTGATGTTAGAATTGTAGCAGATGTGAGTGATATCTAATTGTGGTTTTGATTTGTATCTCTGTAATGATTAGTGACGTAAAGCAATTTTTCCTTTACTTGTTGTCCATACATATGTCTTCTTTGGAAAAAATGTCTGTTCATGTATTTTGCCCATTTCAACTGGATTATTTGTTTATTTGCTATTGAGTTCTTTGAGTTCCCCAGATATTTTGGATATTAAACATTTTTCAGATATGTGTTTTGCAAGTATTTTCTTTCATTCTATGGGTTGCTTTTTCACTTTGTTGATTATACCTTTTGCTGTATATTAGTTTTTCAATTTGATGTAGCCTTACTTGTTTATTTTTGCTTTTTGTTTTTTCTGCTTTGAGTATCACATCCCTAAAGTCCGTATTAAAACCAGAATCAAAGAGCTCTTTCTCTATGTTTTCTTCTAGAAGTTTTATAGCATCAGGACTTACATTTAAGTCTTTATTCCATTTGAGTTAATTTTTGTGAGTGGTTAGAAATAGGGGTACACATTCATTTCTTTGCATTGAGTTTTTCCGCACCATCTATCAAAGAGACTGTTTTCCTTGTTAGGTATTCTTGGGTCCCTTGTCAAATACTAGTTGATTATATATGTGGGTTGAGTTCTGAGCTCTCAATTCTGTTCCATTGGCATATGTGTCTGTTCATAGTAGTTGTTATCATATAATTCTGATTTTTTGTTTACCTCTGTGTTCCTGACAGATCAATGCAAGTGTCTATTTTTCTTCTCTGCCTTCCTACATTTCTGTCTTCAAATGAAGTTCTGCTCTCCCTTTACTCTTACTTTTTTTATGTTCATTTAGCTCAACTAAAATCTTGGCTTTGATCGAGCCCCTGGGTGCTTCAGTCAGTTAAGCATCCAACTAGATTTTAGCTCAGGTCATGATATTATGGTTTTGAGATGGAGTCCTATGCTATGGGGAACCTCTAGAATCTCCCTCTCTCTCTTTTTCTGTCCCTTTTCCACTAATACTCTCTCAAAAAATGTTTTTAATTAAAATATTTGCTTTGATAATCTTATTTTATTTTATGCTTTTGGCTACCATTGGTTTTGACTGGTTACTCCTCAGAATACTCCAGTGTAATGTTTCCTGAACACCTACCAAGCCAATATGGTTATTGCTTCCTTTTTCTGTTGTTTTAATTTATCTGGAAACAAAAGTTTGCCCAATCTTACAGCATCTTTCCTCAAATTTACTGATTGTATTGGTGTTTGGAACATATTGTTACCATTTTTTACACCCCTTCTTCTTTAAGGTGGATCTTTATTAAGTCTCTTTGAGAATAGACTGGACTGAGTGAATCCTTTCAAGTAAGAGAATATTGAAAGCAAAAAATACAGCAACTTTGAAGTAAAGAAAACTAGCAGACACTGAGCCAAATGATCGGGTTACCTTTAATAGTATTGTCATGCCAATATAATATGTGTATGCCTCTGTAGAAATTTTTTCCTAAACTATAACATCAATGTACTCATTACAAAATATTAAACATGGGGGACATGGGAAGCTCAGTCACTTAAGTGGCCAACTTCAGCTCAGGTCATGATCTCCTCTGCTTCCGGCTCTGTGCTGACAGTTCAGGTCCTGGAGCCTGCTTTGGATTCTGTGTCTCCCTCTTTCCCTCTCTCTCTCTCTCTCTCAAAAATAAACATTTAAAAAATATATTAAACAAACCAAAAATTGAAGGATATTCTACAAAATACTTGACAAAAATGACTTTCGAAAGTAACAGAGCAATAAAACATAAGGAAAGACTGAGAAGCTGTCACAGACTGAGAGAGACTAAGGAAACATGATAACTAACTCAATGTGGTATCTTGGTGTAAATTCTGAGCCAGAATACAAATATTATTGGAAAAGTGCTAAAATATCAAAAGTCTGTAGTTAGTAGTAGCATAACAATGTTAATTTCTTAGTTTTGATAAATATAACATGCTTCTATTGATAATAACATTAGACAGAGCTAGATGCAAAAAGGAAGGGGACATCCTATATCTCTTTGTAACATTTTTGTTAAACCTAAAATGACTTAAGAATATTCTTTTAATTTAATTTTTAAACTTACATCTAAGTTAGTTAGCTTATGGTGCAACAATGATTTCAGGAGTAGAATCCTTAATGCCCCTTACCCATTTAACCCATCCCCCCTCCCACACCCCCTCCCAGCAACCTTCTGTTTTTTCTCCATATTTAAGAGTCTTTTATGTTTTGTCCCCTTCCCTGTTTTTATATTATTCTTGCTTCCCTTCCCTTATGTTCATCTGTTTTGTATCTTAAAGTCCTCGTATGAGTGAAGTCATATGATATTTGTCTTTCTCTGACTGATTAATTTTACTTAGCATGATACTAAACATCTTTTTTTTAAAGTTAATAAAATATCTACAAATAGATATTCTCAGAATTATAAAGTATAGGCTTTTTACTTAATACTAATGCAAAAAAAGCCTCATTTAAAAAAAATATATAACAGGATTTGTGATGGAAATTAAAAAGTTGATTATTAAAACTATGAAATAATGAATCCCAAGACTGTTGAAATAAGTTACGTATATATATGTATATAGATGTGTATATCTATAAGTGTATTAATCTATTTATATATAATATATATTTTATATTAATATGCATAATTATTAATTATACATTTAACAATTAATTATGTATAGACACAATAATATATATAGTAATTGAGACAGTAAAGTATAGTTATAGCAAGGGTTGATTGTATGTGATTTGATCCCTGCTGACTAATATGACGTTAGCTTATAACACTGTGCTCTTTAGTGTCCTACTCTCCTGGCCTTTGATCTTATAATTGGCCAATGTCCTTCCCATCAACTCTGTTCAAATTGGTGGAGTAACTTCCACTTTACCTTACTAAATCCAACTCACATTTCTAGCTTAAAATGAATACCAATTCTTAGGTCTTTTGCTAGCATCTGGCTTGATAAGGACTTATAATCAAATTTTTTTAAACCTAATATTTTCCCTTGGTAATACTAACAAAAAGTTGCATTATTGTTCTTATCCATATAAATATCCTCTAATGACGTAGCTCCCTATGTTAGTTTGTGAGGGGTGCCACAATAAAATATCACAAACTGGATGGCTCAAGTGGCAGAAATTTATCTTCTCACAGTTCTGGAGACTAGAAACCCAAGATCAAGGTTTTGTCATGTTTCGATTCTACTGAGACCTTTCTTAGCTTCTGGGCAGCTGCCTTTTGCTGTGCCCTCACATTTTCCATGCACATATCCCTAGCATTTCTTTCTCTTCTTATAAGGATACAAATTATATTTGATTAAGGCCCATCCTAATAGTCTCATTTTAACTTAATTACCTCCTAATGATTTTTCCTCCTAATATGGTAATGTTCTGAGATATTTAAAGGCTGGGACCACAACATATACATTTTGGAGGAATACAATTCAGCCCATAACACTCTTCATTTTACTAAGCTTTCTGAGATGTGGTACATGTCTATATTGTCCATACCTTTATGTAGTTTTTGAATTAATGAATGGAAAATGTATAAAGGACCATAGTCCCAAAGATAGAAATAAGTTATGACTTTACTTTATTTACAATATAGTCTAAATCAAGCTGACTGCCTCAATCTATAAACAATTAAACTTAATCAGGTAGAAATATATTCCCTGTCTAAGGCAATGATGGTCATATTTAGTTATTTGGAAGCTAACTATAATATTAATTTCAATAAGGTGACAATTTTCTCTGTCATATCCAATTTTCTCTACTTATAGACTTTTACTTTTTGTAATTTTTTTCTTTAAATTTTTAAATAATTTTTTGTTTTTTAGACACAGAGCGACAGAGAATGAGCAGGGGACAGACAGAGAGACTGGAAGACACAGAATCTGAAGCAGGCACCAGGCTCTAAGCTGTCAGCACAGAGCCCAGTGCAGGACCGGAACACACAAACCATGACATCATGACTTGAGCCAAAGTCAGACATTTATCCAACTGAGCCACCCAGGCGCCCCTCTACTTCTATAAGCATTCCTTTTTAAAAAGGAATATCATCAAACAGAAAAATTCAATGTGATTAGATTATGCCAACCCATATGTTCTTGAAGTAGGTTT
The DNA here is from genome assembly GCF_003009895.1 of Hyaena hyaena. Classification (NCBI taxonomy): domain Eukaryota; kingdom Metazoa; phylum Chordata; class Mammalia; order Carnivora; family Hyaenidae; genus Hyaena; species Hyaena hyaena. The sequence goes on from NW_024080723.1 coordinate 3,406,644, forward strand.
CTGAAATTGGTTCCCTAAGAGACTTAAGTTTATGCGCTTCTTGAGCTGTCTCTTTGTTATAACAGGAAATCATTTTCCTGACTGAATTTTTTATAAAAGCCCTTATGTACAAATTGGCTCTTTAAAGGTTTTCATATTTGTGTCTTGTTTTAAAAATACAGAAAAGGAAGTATATAATGATATTTTAATATCATATAGGCATGCATTTAAAAGAATTCAAAAGAACCATACAGTTAAGGAATATACAAATTACATGAAATATTCATCTGGAAGTATATTTTTGCTAAACGTTTTTGTCAAAGTATAACATTCATACAGAAAAGTGGTCAAGTGTTAAGTGCACAGCTCAGTGCACTTTAATTAAATAAATCACCAATGTAGCCAGCACCCAAAAAATAAATCGAACCATCTCTTCCTAATGCCTTCCTCAAGTTGATAATCTCAAGGTAATGTCTACCACAACTTCTATCTGTATAGGGTTCTCTTTAGAGGTTTCAAGTTCTATACAAATTAAATTAAATGGTACATACTCTTTTAGGTATAGTTTCATTTGCAAACATTTACTCAGGAATACCCTTGTGACTTGATCCATATTATTGTACATATTAATAGTTTTTATAGTATTCCATTGAGTAAACATATTTTAATTCATCTATGTAATTGTTGATGAATATTTGGGATATTTTCATATTCTATTTTTTTCTTATTAGACATAAGTGCTCCTATATATATATATGTATATATATATATATATAATAGATATTTAGAATTATCTGATATATTAGATATATTCATTGTTAGTAAATTCTGCCAATCATTTCCCAAAGTTGGCAATGTCATTTCCATTCAGCTCTCTTTTGATATACTCGACCTTGAAACTCAGCTACCATATTTTGAGAAATATGAAAAGCTACAACTTTAGTTGGGCTCTCACCTGGCAGCATACATCAACTACTGAAAATCCTTGATGACTCCAACTCCTAACCTTCACATCACACCCATTCATATCAAGTGGAAAAGACAGAACGGTCCCCACTAAATATGCTCAAATTTAAGACTAGCAAGCAAATATATATGTTGCCATCGTTTGATCCACTAAATTGTGGAGTGATTTATTATGCAATAATTGATCGTTTGAAAGGGAGAAAGCTTGTAAATGATATGATGATAATGAAATAATGGAAGACTTATGATATCACTTGGGACATGTCTAGATAGCGTTTATTTTATAAACATGTAACTATACCTTTTCCATGACTATCTATCAATTTTAGGCTTTATCCCTGATATGACCTTTGATGTCACACAATTAACTTCTCAAAGTAGATTACCTTTATCAATCGTTATTTTTCCCAGCAGTTTGAAGGGGACCATCCAGTTTGAAGTTTTTACCTTAAAACTTAAAGAAAATAGAGTAAATATTTATGTATTTTATATTTTAAGTGTTTTAAAAGCAGGAGTTAATTATATTAAGTATTTACATATGAAAATTAGCAATTGCCTTAATCAAATACCTTATGTATTGGCAAGAAACTGCCATCCTGGTTCTCCAATGTGATTTTAATCTCATGCATCCCTACTGGAAAGATTACCCTGGATCCATTTCTTTGCCAGTATTTGGTACTATCAATTTTTTTAGTATCAGCCACTACTGTACAGTAGCATGTCTTTGTGGATTTAGTTAGCATTTGCCTGATTACTAATGCTTAGTACGTTTTCATGTCATTTGTGTATCTTATTTCATGAAGTTTCTCTTCAGATACTTTGCACATTTCTGTTGGGCTGCTTATCTTTTTAATATTGAGCTCTAAGTGGTTAGATAGTTTAGATACTAATACTTTGTCAGAAACATGTATCGTGAATATTTTCGCACTCTCTACAGATTTTTCATTTTTTTTTAACTTTATCTTTTTCAGAGAAGACTGTTTTTAGCATTGGTGAAATCCAACTTTTATTTTCTTATTTTCTGGTTTGGAACTTAGTTTTATTATTGGCTCATTCCATAATTATGAAGAGATGTTCTTATGTTTTCCTCTAGAAAGTTAATAGTTTTAGTTTTTACCCTTCGTTTTATGCTTCATTTTGAATTTGTATTGGACCATCTGGAGTTCTTAACACTATTTGTTAAAAACACTAACTTTTGAGGGGTACCTGAGTGGCTCAGTGGGTTTAAGTGTCCAACTTTCGCTCAGGTCACAATCTCATGGTTTGTGAGCTCGAGCCCCACAGGCTCTGTGCTGTAGGACAGACACTGCTTCAGATCCTCTGTCTCCCTCTCTGTCTGCCCTTACATGCACACACTCTCTCTTAAAAATAAAATAAATATTAAAAACAACAATAACAACAAAAAACATTAACTTTTGAATTGCCTAGGCCTTTTCTAAAAAATTAGTTCACATTATGGGTCTATTTCAGACACTGTTCTGTTCAATCTATGTTTACATCCTTAATACAAAGAAACTGTAATGATTACTATCTCATAATAATAAAAGTTACAGAAAGTTTTTGACTATTCATTGTCTTTTACATTCTTATACAAATTTTACTATTTGTTATTTTCTACATTAAACCTGGTGAGATTTTGAATAAGACTGCATTAGATTTATACTTCAATATGGTTTTCTTAACAATCATGTTTTTGCTACATTTATTTAAGCCTTCAATAATTTCTCTCAGCAATGTTTTACAGTTTTCAAGTTTGGATCTTGCATATATTTTGTTAAAATTATTTGTATTTGATTTTTAATAGTTTTATAAATGACAACTTTAAAATCTCTTTCTGATCACTGCTAACATATAGAAGTACAATTGATATTTTATATTCAATTTGTGTCCTATGGCCTTTCTCACTGATTAACTCACTTCTAAAAACTATATGACTAAGCCTAGTAATTTTGTTGCTGTTATTGTTTCTTTAGGAGTTTCCACATACATCTTTCTGTCTCTTGGCATGTTTAAAAACATTTACCTGATACCAAAACTGTATATGTTTTTAAGTATTTAAACCATTTTGTTATGTTTTCCATTATAAAAGGAAATTTAGAGCTTTCAAGGCAATTAAATTACTTTCAGATCATTGTAATTCTGTTGGGATATGTTTTTAAATGTTGCTAACACATGACTAAAATAGATGTTACTCCAGGGATAGGTAGTTCAGCTTTAAACCGAAGTGTGCCTCCTTAAGTTTCATTTCTGAGTATCCCAGCTGACACCCAAGGCTCTCTATCCTGGCTGGTCAGAGCTTGAAAGTCTCTCAACCCATGTGAGCTCTGGAAATGATTCAGCTTAAAACTTCCCATTTTGTGTATATGTTTGGTGGGGGGGGGGCAAGGCAGAGCTGCAGTTTATGCGTATGCAGTATAATATATAGCAATTATCTGCACATCTCTGAGGCTCTTTTTCTTTGTATATTCTTTCTAGAACCCTACCCTGTAATTCCAGTTGCCTCAGCCTCCCCAAATGCCAATTATCTCTTAACTTAGTGAGACTGCCAGGCTCTTTTTGAGTACTTGCTCCTTGTCCTTGAATTTCTGAAATTGCCTTCAGGCATAAAGCCAAGGCTATTGGAGAGCTTACTTCCTTTGTTTCCATCTCTCAGGAATCACAATCTGGTGCATTCTCTGTCCAAAGTCTGCTAACAGTTGTTTTATATAGCTTTCTAATTGTGTATGGTGAGGGTTCAAGCAGTAAACGTTCTATTCCAGCATGGCCAGCAAGTTAAGTCCCCAAATGTAGTTTGTGTGAGAAACATATATCAACAAGCTAAAAGAAAGTATCCACATTGTGGTCTACTTTAATAGAATTATGTCAAACTAATAAATATTCATTAGTTTTCTGATATCTGACTGACATCACTTTAGCTGAATGTGACTCTGAATTTTAAAATAACTGGTTCACTGTGCAGTGTATCTATAGATAGAAAGAGGTGGAGAGACATAGATATGCTTGCAATGGAAGGAGAATTCTATGTTTTCTCATTTACCCAATGTGTGTGTATTGCTTACCCAAAAAAGTTTAACTCCATGATGATGACAATGAATGTATTTTGGAAAGGTGTGGTGATTAGAAAAATACAAAACAAAGGACTAATAATCATTTGTTTTGAAATTTGAGAAGAGGTTAAAAACTTATAATACATCTAAGTAATAGTGAAACAAACCATGATGAAAAGAAGTTTTCATTTTTTGTAAGAGGCTGTCCATTTAGTGGCATGTATTCAGCTAATTTATTTGCTGGGTTTTTTTCCTATTATCTTCCTGTGACTATCCTTATTTGTATTTTTATAATCAATTAGTGCTTATTTCTCTTGTTTCAAACTAAGAACATGTATTTTAATTGTTTTGTATGTTGAAGTAAGGATGTATACAGTAGAAAAACATGAGGGGTAACATAAGCTGTTTTCTTTCTTTTTAAAAATTTTTAATGTATATTTATTTTTGAGAGAGAGAGACAGAGTACAACTAGGGAATGGGAAGAGAGAGAGAGAGGGAGACACAGAATCTGAAGCAGGCTCCAGGCTCTGAGCTGTCAGCACAGAGCCTGACGAGGGGCTCGAAGTCACGAACGTAAAATCATGACCTAAGCCATAGTCAGATGCTTAACTCACTGAGCCAGCCAAGTGCCCCTGAAGATTCTTTTATGAAAGTATTTTAGCTATTACCCCAAATATGTCAATCATATTCTCAAAAATAATGTCCATCTCTATCCACGTATATATTTTTTATTTTAAAGTTTGAGAAAGAGAGAGAGAATGAGTAGGGGAGTGGCAGAGAGAGAGAGTGAGAGAATCCCAGGCTGGCTCCTCACTGTCAGTGCAGAACCTGATGTGGGGCTCAAACCCACAAACCATGAAATTATGACCTGAGCCAAAATCAAAAGTGGGATGCATAACAGATATAGCCACCCAGGTGCCCCAACTCTATCCATATTTTTATGGTACAAGAAAAGCAATGTAGATAGATATAATGTATGCTAATACAGGCTATATTTTACCAAATTATGTCCCCTCTCCCAAATCCATATGCTGAGGTCCTAACCTCCAACACAATCTGTATTTTGGACATAAAGCCTTTTAGAAATATACTTCAACTTAAATGAGATCACAAGTGCAAGGCCTTAAACCCATAGGGCTCTTGCCCTTATTAGAAAAGGAAGAGACACAAGAGCTTTCTCTCTCTCTCTTCCCAGTGTTGTCTCTCTCTCACCACAAAGACACAGAGGAAAATCCATGTGATGACAATAGAGAAGACAATGGTCTCCAAGCCAGGAAGAGATCTCACCAGAAACAGACCACATTGACATCTTGATTTTGGTCTCCTAGACTCCAAAACTATAAGAAAAGCAATTTCTTTCCTATAAGATACCCAGTCTGTGATATTATTTTATGGCAGCCTGAGCATACTAATATATAAGTCAATGCTATATTTATTTTAAAAGCACCAGTAAATAAATCATCAATACTAAACTTATTGTCAAATGATTCCAATCAATGTAAAAGAAGTCTATAAATTTTCAAATATAAATTAGAGTAGTTCGTGTGGCATTTAATTATAATACTTAAGTACTTTCTTGTTCATTTATATCCCTTGTATCCTTAAATCACTATATTTTTAGAGGAGATTATATCTGCAATTAGACTTTGTTATTGATAATGATCAATTATTTGAGGTAAGAACAGTAACTGCCAGATAATCATCAAAATTCTATAACTCAGATAGATTTTCTTCCAGAAATAAGATGGACCATGTTGTGTGAGACACCCAGCCATCTATTTGTATAGCTTTTCTATGTGTCCATATTATTTAAGAGCATTATTTTAAATGATGAATGAGTTCTATTACTGTTTATGGTGGGGTGCTGATGGCTAACTATGTTCTAAGATAACTATATTAAAATTAGAATTAAAACAAATGAAGAGACATATTTTAAAACACATTAAGTAATAAATTTCACTCCCTGACCTTTTTGAATGTTGCTAGTAAGTTAACAGTATTTTAAAATAACCTTTTTGGTCACTGAAAATTTATTGTAAAATAGTAAGTCCTTCAAAATATCATATTGTGCTAGGTGTATCATTTGCAAAAAAACAAAACAAAAAAAAAGAATTAAACATGAAGCAGTTTCCATAAAGCATTTATTCCAAAGAAATTCTTAAAGCTGCATTAGGATGAATCCTGAGTAAACCTTGCCAGTCCTGTTGACCACTCACAGGCATTCAAGATCCCATGGCACTCTTTGAAACAGCAGAGGTATTAACCCTGCAGTTCTGGCCTTGCTCCAAATCTATTAATTAAATCCTCCCTACCTTATATTCCCCATGTATTTCCAATTAGGAAAATTATTCTTCATTTCTCTTTGATATTGCTACTGGGAAATGTTCTGGCACAAATCTCCTGTATCTGTTCTCCCTTGGAATTTAACTTCAACACAGCTTGAAATTTGGGGTGAATGACATCTTTATATTGAAGGTGTTCTGCCCTCTAATAAACTGTAGCAACACACCCCACCAGACGTTTCATAGGACATACTGCACAGATAAAACATGGCATGTTACTTATTATATATATATATTTTTTTAAATTTCTTAATCATAAACTATCGTAAGAGAAGAAAAGTAAGTGGCAACTTCCAGGATATTTTAATGTACAGGGAGGAATTTCCTAACAAGAAAGCAGAAGTTATGCTAATCAAAACAGGGCTAGATATTGCCAAGCTTTTTCTTTTTTTCACTTTTAAACCTCTACAGCTGGCTATGTGGAGGAAAGAACAGATGGGATGAATTATATATTTAAACAGCCTTTGACATCACGTCAAACACCTTGGCTTTTGCTCTGTAAATGGAACTTAACTATTTTTTTACTTATTGCAGTCATACCACTCCTTGCATTTTATTAAAATGTTATAGACTAGACAAGCAATAAAATATATATTAAAGATTTTAAATTGTGCATTATGATGACAAAGTGATTATTAAACATAAAAGAAAGAGAATGCTAAGACTAGAATTCTAAGTGTTCTATTTTAAATTAATAAACAATTCATTTTTCATTCTCTGAAAAATATGTTATCTTATTGCATAAGTTAAAAAAATTATCCCTTTTCATCTCCTAACAGTAGGATTATTTCTAAGTCGATGTTTATTTCAGGAATTGATTCACTGAGATGTGAGCATGGTGTAGAAGCTGCTGCCAGCTAGAATCTTCCTGGATTTCTGACAGGCATAAGTGAGTTGGAAGTGGAGTTGAATTGTCTGTTGTAAAGACAGAACTTGAGATGGATTTATCCATTCATTCATTAATCCAGCAAATATCAATTGAGTACCAGCCATGGAATAGCTATGGATCTAGGAATAAAACAAAGTCCTTAACCTCAAGATTCTTACATGGTACTGATAAGAGAGTGAATACCTAACCAAATAAATATGTAAAGTTGGGTTTTTATAAAAGCTGTGAAGAAAGGAGAAGAATAAACAGACGGTTGAAAAAAATATATTTGCTTAAGGTGGTCAGAGATGATCTATTTGAGAAAGTGCTAATTTGTTTATTTATATTTTTAATGTTTATTTATTATTGAGAGTCAGAGCATGAACATGGGAGGGGCAGAGAGAGGGGGAGACACAGAATCTGAAACAGGCTCCAGGCTCTGAGCTGTCAGCACAGAGCCTGATGCAGGTCTCAAACTCACAAAACCCGAGATCATGACCTGAGCCGAAGTCGGATGCTTAACTGACTGAGCCACCCAGGTGCCCCAAGAAAGTGCTATTTGAACAGAAACATGAAAAATTTGAAGAGTGAGAAATATAGGACATAGACACATTTTATTTTTTCCAAACAGTGAAGCAACAAGTGCAAAATACCTGAGAGAGAATGCTATCCGTGTTCAAGGAACTCTGTGGAGAGCAGTGGACCTGCATTAACGTGCCCAAGGAAAGGGAAGAAATTTTAAAGGCATTAGCTTTTCTCCAACTGTGTTCAACACAGATTACAGTGGCAAGATGGACAAGAAATTTAGGTAGCAGGCTGTCCCAATAATTCAGATTTGAAATGATGGCGGTTTGGACCAGAGTTAAGTGATGGCAACAGTAAGCAGTGGTCAGATTCTGAGGGGAATTTGAAGATAAAAATCATAAATGATCTGAGGGATCAAATGTGCATATAAGAGAACAAGAAGAGTGAATGATCACTCTGAGGACTTTGTCCTTTGCAACTGAAAGGATAAAATTATAATTTAATGAAATGGGTAAAATAGGGTAGAGTAGTTTGAATAATCCTTTCCCCAAATCCATGTCCACCTGGAATTTCAAAATGTGACCTTATTTGTAAATAGAGTCTTTGCAGATTCTTTTTCTCTTATTTATTTATTTTGAGGAGGGGGGGGACGGAGGGGCAGAGAGAGAGGGAGAGAGAATCTCAAGCAGGCTCCGTGTTGTCAGTGCAGAGCTGGAGGTGGGGATCAAAATCACAAACTGTGCAATCATGTCCTGAGCTGAGATCAAGAGTCAGATGCTTAAACAAATGAGCCACTCAGGCGCCCCAAGATCTTTGCAGATTCTTAAGATAAATGTTGAAATAATACTCAGTTAGATGAGCCCTGAACCTAACGACAGTTTCCTTATAAGAAATAAAGTACAGAGACACACAGAGAAGCAGGAAATGTAAAAATGGAGGCAGAGATTGGGGTGATATGTCTAGAAACCAAGGGATACCAAAGATTTCTGGTGATCAGTTGCAGTTAGGAGACATATGCATGGAGTGGATTCACCTTCAGAGCCTCCAGAGAAAACAAACAAAACCACACAAAACCCTGCCAATACTTTGATTTCAGACTTCTTTCCTCCAGAACTGTGAGTGAATAAATTTCTAGTGTGTTCAGCCACCAAGTCTGTGGTAATTTCTTATGGCAGTCCTAGGAAACAGATTCAGGTGGGGAGGGAAATGAGGAGCTTATGGGAAACTAGGAGTTTGGTGGTTTTTTGTATATAAATTTGAGACAGTCATCATAGATAAGGAGATAGTCAAATTGGCAAAGTTGGTCATGAGAGTGAGAGGTCAGACGTGAAAGTAGGCCAGTATAACTCTTTATGAGTCATTAGGGCATAGTTGATATTTACAGTTGTCAGTGAATGAAACCACCTGTGGAATCAGCGTAACTGTGAAGAAAATTGATAAAATTACTGAGTTGTTGGATATTAGAATATTTAGAATTTAAGAACTAAGAAACCAACAAAGGAGAGTGAGAAGGAATAAAAGACAAATTTCAAGAAGATTCTTTGCCAGATGATAACAGGTCAAGTAAGATGGATGAAGGGACTTAGATATTGAGTTAAACAATGTGGAGATCACCACATCAATGTGTTGATCTTTTCAACAGCTATTTTAATGGAGTGTCACTAGGCAAGACCCTCAATGGTCTGGGTCCCAAAGGAAATGACCCAGAGTGATTTCACAGTTTAAGTTTTGAGATTTGGCAAGTTGAAGAGTTTGGCTTGAAAAAGGAACAGAAAAATGGGACAGAGGCTTAAGGTGGATGTAGGTTTACATTTTTAAGAATTAGATATCCTAGCACAGAGTAATGCAAATTAATATTTGCTCTGTTAAAACTTTGAAAACATGCTACTCTGCACAGTAAACCATAGACTTATTGGGAAATTTAAATGTTAGCATAATTGCAAAGAGAAAAATCTGTCTCACAACAGGTTTGGCTACAAATAAATAATGCTGGTATTTCAGTGTTTTGTTTAATCTCATAATAAGTATTAAAAATTGTCCATAAAAAATGAAAAATATGAGGGAATATATTAAAATGTCTTCTAGTATGGCTTTAAGAAAAGAAAAAAGCTCAAATGTCCAAAATTTCCTATAGAAGTATATGAGAGCTAATTATTCCAAGTCAATGGAGTATTTATTTTTGTGCCAATTTTATACAATATTGCTTTTTTAAATTTTATAGACAAGCATAAATTTGTCATACAACATTTACTTTATATCATATTCACTATTTACTATTTGATTTTATTATTCATTAATTCTTTCTAGAAAGTGTAATTTTTCTTAGTTCAATTCATTTTACTTTTTAATGAGAGTGGAAATACTCTTAGTTTGTTTTTTCAAGTATGAAAAAATGCTTTGCATAAGTGTAGCCAATATCAATTATATTTTATGTTGTTTTGTGATAAGAATAAGTATGTATGGAATGAAAAGCAGGAATAACTTTGGTCCTTAGAAATAAGAAAATCAAAGCCTATACTCTTAAGATATTTTTGGTCTACACTATTATTCAAGAGTACATCTGTATATTTCTTGCTAACCCATTGTTTCACATCTTTGGTATTTTGTGTGCAATGTACTTCCTCTACTTATTTTGACAGATCAAAGAAGAAGCAGACTACAACAAGCAGTGAAGAAAAATTGTTGAATAAATGTTGAGAGTTAAGGAGAAAAATGGACTTATATCATTTTGATTTTGGTAAAACCTACTTTCTTCAATTCCATAAAATTACAGTGTATGAAAACTTGAAATACTGGTATAACATGTATTGTTGTCTGCCAAATAATTGAATCTCTAATTTTAGAAAATGATGGTTATAAGAGAAATAATAATTTACATTACTTATGAAAAGCATAACGTCTTCCATTTTTAATTAAGGCTTTATTATTAAAATTCATTTGTTAATTTTTAGGTGGAGGAATTAAATTAACCTTAACTCATCACACTTACATAAAAGAGAACAAAACATAATAATCCCCCACAGCACAGAGACAAAATTTTGGTTGGCAAAGGACCCTCTCTCTTAGTAATAGGCCCTACATGTTTAATCAGCTAGGTTTCCTCAAAGTCTGGTATTTGTCTCTGTAATCACGGGTATCCTCTGCCCTAGTCTGAAAGTACCTTAATGCAGAAAGTGGGGTATTTTAGGACTCCTCTTCTTTCATGGAGCATCATTCTGCATTCACTATTGTCCCATTTTCTAAATAAATTTTATTTTAAAAATAGAGAAAATACTCAAATCAATAGAAATTCTACATTGATTAATCTTCTTTATTTTCAGATCTATATATGCCCCCACCTCCCCTCTTCTCCATTATATCTGTAACAGGATACATTTACCATCTATCTTAACAAAAGATCATCCTTAAAATGAAAAAAAGAATCTGTTTTAGCATCATACTTATCTTGCAATTTTCCTTCTGTATATTTTCAGATAGATTTTGTGGGTGTGTGTTGGAATAACTCCATGCCCTTTAGTTTTAAATAACTTGCACATGTATTTGTTTATTTATAATGGACTAACTTTTCCTACAAAATGAAATATTTTACAGTGTAAATCATAGCCCAAAAAGGGAGAAAAGGAAAGAATAAGTAACCAAGAAAAATGCTAATTCGACTAAGAAATGAGGATCAGAGAAAAACTGAACAACAACAAAACAAATTTAAATACAATTGCTGCACAAATAGCATATGTTATATTCATGTTTCTTTCATTGTGTTCACTTTATAATACCTTTCTCTTGAAAAGCCCTGCCCCCTCCCTTACATCAGTCTAAATCCTGCACTTCCTCTATGGGGACCTTAATTTCTTTCTCTCTATGAGTTGTTCCTGAAATCATCAGTCACCATGATCTCCTTTTTCTGAATGCTTATATATCTTGAAGCTGTACCAATCAATCTACCACCTGACTTCATGTTACCTTGTATTGTTCTTTAGTTCTTTGTATTGATTTTAAGTTGTTTCTTGAATGTCTGCTGTTAAATGTAAGTGCCTCAAGTGTCAGGTGCACAATAGGTGCTTAAAAATTCTTAGGGATTCCAGAAGAATAAAGCATCTGGAAAAATTAAAGAATGGTTTCAATCAACTGGGATTTTGGTGAACAGAATAACAATCAATTTACTGTACTATAATAACATTTTGAATGAAAATCAAACCCTCAGTATGAAACATAGGTAAAAACCCTAGGAAAGCAAAATATTTTGCCTTCGGCGATATCTGACTGTTCCTCTCTTATTCCTTAGCTATTCAGAATTCCATGGAAGGCTGCCTTTTCCTGAAATGTCTCCGTATTATATTGTCATTACCCCTGAGTTTTCAAATTTTCAAACACTCAACACTCTCACTAGAGACAGACTATTTTAGTTTCAAAGAAGAAAATAAACAAATCAGGAGGTTAAATTAATTCAGATAATGTGAGTAGTTGTTAGGTTGTGTTCATCTTAGTTGTGCATTTGCCTTGGAAGTGACATTTGATGTGGTGTCACTTCAGAGTATAGCTCCCTCAGTGTGTTTTCTGAACGCACTGTACTCTGTCCTCACTCAGAGTTTCTCACTTTTCTGATCTTAATGCCAGAATGCTCCTTCCCTTCATTCCTTTCATAAATGTTTTTTGAACAAATCAATACATCTTTCTTGTTTTGTGTGTATATATTTATGTATACAGATGATAGATATAGAAATAGATTATATAGATATAGATTATATAGATACAGATATAGACATAGATATAAACTTAGACATAGATAGCTATAGATATGGATAGAAATAACAAATAGAAATGATAAATGGTGGGTTTATATCTGGTGATATTTAAGGTCCTTTTTAAGTCTAAATTCTGTAATAGAGTAGGTGCATTGTGGTGACTGCTTGCTGTATTCCAGGGACTATAAGCACTTATTAGAGGCACGTATTATTACATCTATAGGATGAGGAATTGAAATTCAGAAAAGAAAAATAATCATATAATTTCAAATAGCCTATGGATTCTGAGCTATCTTTTCACTGGATTACACTGAATCCTTTTATCTTTCACATCATTAAAGTGTTTTATCCAATCAAATTCACAAATACCACATTTCCTGAGTTGGACTGCAAGAGTGTGTGTGCGTGAGTGTGTGTGTGTGTGTGTGTCCGCACATGTTTTAGAAAAAAAAAAAGCCAGCTTGGACTATACTTAGTGTCTCATTACAGAAGGATGGCATAAATATTCAAGTGGAAAACTATATTTTCAAGGTGTTTCTTCTACTAGGACTAGTAAGGAAGAAAGGATAAGTGAAGTTTTAAAAACGCTGCTAATCACTGCCACTTCCTGAGTTATGGCCTTATTTTATGTGTGTTTGGTTGTTTTGCCTAGCTGTGAAAATTAAATCAGGATTGAATAATATAAAGATAGAAAGACCCAGGAAGTGAAGTCAAAATGGGATTAGTTTGTTCTGTACAATAATAAAGATAATAATATAAAAAACTGAATCCCCAGGGAGCCTGAGGTTAGCAAGGAGAATGAGCAAAGTCTTAGGTAAGTAAAGACACAAAACAAGTTTAGAGCTGAAGCTTGTGATTAGACACAGTGGAAATATAAGTAAAAGAATTCCAAGAACAGGGATTTTTATGCTATTCTGAATGTAGTATGTATCATATTGGGTTTTGATAATTAAAAAAACAAAACGTGTAGTGAGTGGGACATATCACATATGCAGGTGTCTTGTGGGAACTTTTTCAAAGAATCAAAGAAAAGTAGCTGGTTTCCATATCTCAGACCATGATGGAGGAGAAGAAAAGAAATTACAATAAGGTTGAAACAAAAACCGAGATTACAAAAACAGAATTTTTTTTCATAGGTTATAAGGGTAGTAATTGGATTGGAGCTGTCCAAGCAAAACTGTCTTAGAAGATGGGAGAGGGTATAAGAAAGTTGGGGGAGCATAGCGAATGTTTGTATCCTGAATAAGCATTCATGCAGATGTGACTTCTTGACTGCTGTATATTTGTATAGTTGACAGGCTCTTCTCTTTGTTTGATCCCTACCATTTCTTACTGGGATAAACGTAAATAGATATATTTAACTTTATAAATATATATAATGTATAATTTATCTACTTAACTTGATCTTAGAAATAGATATTTATATTTAAAGGTACCATATTATATTTATAAAATAAACACTATGTGTTATATACCACATATATTTATATATATGTACATACAAACATCTCTGTGAGCAGAAAAATAGAGTATTTTCATATTTAAGTTAATTTAAGCTTTCTCTTGGGGGACGTCTGGGTGGCTCAGTTGGTTAAGCATCCAAGTCTTGGTTTTGGCTTAGGTCATGATCTCATGGTTCATGGGTTTGAGCCCAGTGTCTGGCTCTGCGCTTACAGTGTGGGACGTATTTGGGATTCTCTCTCTCTCGCTCCCTCTCTCTGCCCACTCAGACTCTCTTAAAAATAAATAAACTTAAAAAAAAGATAATAAAAAAACTTGAGAATTCATGTTCCAAGGCTGCTGATTAAATTCTGATTAAATAGATCTAGTCTGAGATTAAGTTCAGGAATCTGTGATATAACAACAGTCAGGTTTCAGGAAGCATTAGAAAATAAGGCTTCTTCACAATAATTAGAGACAAAGGTACACTAGGGTTATACTTGCACAGTTATTTTTTATAATGTTTTTAAAATTATTATTTTGTTTAACTTATTAAGTCTACTCTTTCTCCATTATGTAGTTGTGTAATTAAGAAATAAGCATATTGACTCATGCTTTTCAATTTCGGGGGCTCTGGAGAGTTAAAGCAATTTTGATTCTGAGACTTAGATTTATTTATGTAACTTAGAATACTAGTTTGTTGGCAATTTATTGTACTCCACAGAGACAGTGTTTAAAAATGTTTCTGAGTGTAGTATGTTTTATTATTTTTGTTAGTATATTTAAATGTTTATCATTTATTTGTTCATATTGTGCTAAATACTATGATAGAAACTTTAAATGTTATTTTTAATCTTTTCCACAAATACTTTCCAAGAATCAGAATTCTGACTCTAAATTCATACTTGTTCTTTTTACACAGTTTTCTTAAATTAGTTTTTACCTATCCATCAACCATTTATATGATACATCCCCTTATTTACTAGTTCCATAATATAATTATCTGATATTAAAGAATCTAATTGGCACAAAAATAGATGGTAAATGCTAAAAATTTACTTGTAAATATTTTAAAAGTTATTTTTTTAATGTTCAAAGCTCATTCTGTGAAAATAAACTGACTTATTTTGTGTAACATTTATAATTCACTATTTGGAATCACTTGACAAAATAGCTTATTCTCCTGATTCACTTATTATTTTTAAATTTTTGTTTTGAGAGAGAGAAAGAGAGAGGGGGAGAGGGAGAGGTAGAGAGAGAGCGAGCGAGAGCGAGAGCGAGCATGCACATAGTCATGCAAGCAGTGGGGAGGGACAAGGGGAAGGAAAGAGAGAATCCCAAGAAGGCTCCATGCTGTCCAGAGACGATGTGAGGCTCAGTCTCAGGAACTATGAAATCATGACCTGAGACGAAATCCAGAGTCAGATGCTTAACCAACTAACCCCCCCAAGTGTCCCTCTCCTGATTCACTTATAAATAAGGTTTATATTCACTAATTATAAATAAATGTAAGTCCCCAAACTTATAATAAGAGTTTAATACCATTCTACAATGTTTCCAGAAAGCTTTCCTATTAAAGAAAAGCTATACAGATACCAGCTATTACAAGTATTATCTAAATCAACCAACATCACTTGCTTCAAACTCATTAAATGTTAGCAATGTGTACTTCTAATTTTAAAACATTTTTATACATCTCTGTTTATCTCTATTTGTGTGCAGCACTTGTCTCGGTCTCTTTGCACAATTATAGGCTGCGGCATAGGCTGTGTCCTCAAGCCTTGAAAGTCTATTAATTTGTAGAAAGAGACATCTTACTTCAGTAGGATATACTGTATGATCTGTATGATCTTTAATAAGACTATAATGAATGTCTTATTAAAAGACATTCCAGATATTGGTTGGAATTTGAAATAATATAGCATATATCTAGTCTGTTCCATTCTCTACTGTTAAATATAAGAACAGGTTTACTGTACAGAAACCTGGAGATATTAAAAAGCTTCATGTCTATGGAATAGCCAGGTATATTGAGTCAATATTCTTCATCTTCTATTATTTGAACAGGTTGTTCTAAAAACAAGTTTGAGAGTAAGATGAGAATACTATAAATTTATTGCAATATCAGGTTATTAGGAATTGGCATAATGGCCTTATATGCAGCACCATATTCAGTTTCATCTATAAAGGAAAACAAGGGAAGATCCAAGAGCAGTGAGAGAGAAGGTAAATATATCGTAGAGAGGGAGTGGGCTGAGGGACTTGGGTGGGCAATGCACCAGCACTGTTTCATAATGTGGTTTGAAAAGTGACTTATTAATCCACCTGAGGAATTTAAAGCTAGATGTGGGACTCACTCTAGAATCTTTAAAGTATCCTAAATGCTTGTAATTATATGATGGCACTTAAAATGCAACATTTTATTTATAGAATTTATTGAAAACAATGGTATTTTTAATCAAAATGTGGATGAATTCTGTTTGATCATTTCTATAATAGCTTACTCCCGTATATATGCTTTAATAATATCTAAAATGAATTCTGTCTGCATTTAAAATAGTAGGGAGGTGTATGTTTTCGTTTGTAATACAAAATAACCTCCAATAGTTTTGGGAAAACAGACACATAGGTATAAAGTAGAAAAGTTTGTCCATGAGTTTCGGAACTTCTGTTTAATGCTCTTCTCCCTTTTGCGAATGACATGCTTATAACTGTTACTATCAAATAGTAATATTAGTGTCACTCAGAATTGAGAGCTGATAGAAGGCGTTTCTGAGGTGTCATGAAATCATGGCAATAGTTTGCACATGATTTGGTATAGTCACAGTCAAAAAGACTTTATGAGACTGTCTGAAAATAGTTTAAAGATTAGAGAACTCAGATTTGGAGTAAACTGATGTTGAATCCATTTATGACTGAAATAAAGCGGGTCTTATGTCATTGAAATAAAATTTATAAATAAAAAAATTAAAGGGTACATTCATGGGAAACTTTCACATTAGTAGTTCAGACTTGAGTGCTCTAGTCAAGAGTTTATAATTTACATGAGCTTTGCACTCACTATATTAAGTTGTTTCCACCCCCCCACCCCCAACATATTGTTGTCCTGAGTTTTAGGAACATTTTCTAGCAGTTAGAGTTCATGGGAAGCTTTTTGTAGTCTCACTTTCACTCATGAAGCCATTTAGAATGATTCTGTTCTGTTCTGATATTTAAGAGGAGAAACGTATAAAGATGCTACCTGTGTTAGAAATGAACTTAACAGGACAGGTGAAATTGGACCCAGACCTCTCTTGCAATGCCAAGCCCGCAACAGCCTTACACATAGTAATATAACTGCAAATTGTGATAAACTCATCACTTTTTGGTGAGACACTTTAGAGCAAAAGAAGGGTCAGCGGAACTGAAAAAAAAAAACCCTCTTTTGAAGCTACTGTCTTAATTTATTCTTTTCCATCAATTCAATTTCCTATTTGTCCTCGAAGGTATTATCTCTCAGTGAAAGGCATTTTCCTTCGCTTACTTTAATCTGACTTTTAATACATTTGAAAGCAATTTGGCTTGGGAAGGAATATATATAT
Organism: Hyaena hyaena; assembly: GCF_003009895.1. Classification (NCBI taxonomy): domain Eukaryota; kingdom Metazoa; phylum Chordata; class Mammalia; order Carnivora; family Hyaenidae; genus Hyaena; species Hyaena hyaena. Next base: position 3,424,134 of record NW_024080723.1, read on the forward strand.
GTGTATAGACAGATAGAGACAGAGAAAGGGAGAGACTTTAGAGATGCTAAGAGCTCAAAAGAATCCTGAAAATTCTAGCCAGTAACTACAGCAACAAGTTTGTTACTTTCTAAAGTCATGGTATTGGTCGTGGTATACAGTTAGCTTTCTGCAAACAAGACAAAATAAAAAGAAAACAGATTTTAAAATATTTTAAAATGCTATTATGTACATAACTATGTTTAAAAATATGTACAAAAGTTTGAACACAATATATGTTTATTTATGGAATGTATTTTCATCTTACAAATGGACCTTTCAAGCAGTAAAGGCCTTCTCAGTATGGTTCCTCTGAATACTAGATTTCCTAGTTCATTTAAAACATCCTTTAAACATCTGGGTGTCTCATTCGGTTAAGTGTCGGACTCTTGGTTTTGGTTCAGGTCATGATCTCACAGTTCGTGTGTTCAAGCCCCACATCAGGCTCTGTGCTGATGGTACAGGGACTCCTTGGGATTCTGTCTCCCTCTCTCTCTGCCCTTCCCTTGCTTGTTCTATCTCTCTTTCTCTCTGTATCTCTCAAAAATAAGTAAACATTAAAAAATTTAAAAATCTTTTAAATATATGTTTACATGTATACATTGGTAGATGTATATACATAGTAAGGTAAAAAAAGAAAAAGGATATATTCAGTGAGCTGGAAAAAAATCTACACATAGTGAAATATACATGTATCAACATTTGCTCACTATTTTATAATCACATCCAATCATCAGTGCTGGTTTCTCATGATAGACAAAGAGAATAAATAGAGTTGAACAAAACAGTGACCCTTTCTTGATTGCTTTACAGTCTGATGCAAGAAAAGATCATATATCCATACCATTTCAATACAATGTACTGCAAATATGCATCTAGAAAGTAAATTAAGCCAGGAAGGAAAGGATTGTTTTTGTAATATTTCGACTTACTGAGTCTATACAGGAGGTGGAGACTATAACTATTTAACTGTTTTACTTTGGAAATGTTGTGACAAATGAATATTGTAACCTATAACAATTTTTCTTTATGTTTTACACTGTATTATGCTGACTCTACTTTGCCATAGGCGAGTTTAAGCTGCTAGTTGTTCTTTGCAGTAGAATAATTTAAAATAATAATACAGGGAAATGGAAATCATAAGAGGAAACTAGGTAATGAGATTAGTTTGTCAGACTGTGTGCTTGGGGCCATGGACTACTGCTTCGGCTGCGTAAACATTGGATAGAGAAAGTGTCAAAAGTTCTTACTCTGACGTAAGAATGGGAACACTCATGCGAACTACAAAAACCATGCTTTGAAGCCTAACAGAGAGCTATGCATTCCAAATGAATGAGGTTATCCTAGGAGAAAAAAGGCCTTGGGGTCCTTTTACCCCAGGCAGAGCAGCAGGAGAAAGGGAAAGCTGATATAGACAGAGGCAAGAAAATAACACATTTCCCATTTTTTTTTATTTAAAAAAATTGGTGTTTATTTTTGAGAGAGTGAAAGAGAGAGACAGAGCATAAGTGGGGGTTGGCGAGAGAGAGAGAGAGAAAGAGAGAGAGAGACAGAGAGAATGAGAGAGAGAGCATGAGCAGGGGAGGGTCAGAGAGAAAGGGAGACACAGAATCCGCAGCAGGCTCCAGGCGCTGAGCTGGTCCTCAGCACAGAGCCCGACACGGGGCTAGAACTCATGAACCGTGAGATCATGACCTGAGCCAAAGTCGGACGCTTAACCGACTGAGCCACTCAGGCGCCCCGAATTAATGTCTTTTTAAAAATATTCCTTTTGAGGGTGCCTGGGTGGCTCAATCGGTTAAGCGTCCGACTTTGGCTCAGGTCATGATCTCACGGTGTGGGTTCGAGCCCCGCATCCGGCTCTGTGCTCATGGCCAGCTCACAGCCTGGAGCCTGCTTCGGATTCTGTGTCTCCTTCTCTCTCTGGCCCTCCCCTGCTCACAGTGTCTCTCTCTCTCTCTCTCACACAAATTAAAAAAAAAATCCCCCCAGATTTGTGTACATTTAAGTCTCTGATTTCTTCTTAAATATAATCTCCTCTGTCATCTTTCATGGAATAACCATAGTTTTTAATCAAGCGGGGAAGGATTTTTTTAATTCATCTGCAATTTGGGGTCTTTAAAATGAAAGCTGTGAGGGAGCAGCCACATGCCTTCAGAGTGTCCTCTCCATTTGTCTTTTGTTTAAACATATATCTTAGTCCTTCAAAACAATATTATTTGGGGGCACCTGGGTGGCTCATTGGGCTGGGTCTGACTCTTGACTTTGACTCAGGTCATGATCTCATACTATGTAAAACCAAGCCCTGTGTCAGGCTCTGCACTGAGAGTATGAAAATTGCCTGGGAGTCTCTCTCTACTTGCCTTTCTGCTCCTTCCCCACTCACACTCTTTCTCTCTCTTGCTTGCTCTCTTCTCCCTCAAAATAAACAAACATTAAAGAATAATAGTAATAATAATAATAATAATAATAATAATAATGTTAATATATTTTCTGGTCAAGAGAAGACCCCAATAAAGAATAGATTCTAAGTAAACCTTATTTTACTTTGAATCACATTGTCAAGTTTATTCAGATTTTTGTGTTTTTAGTAACCTTAGTAGACTTTTCACTGAACTTGTGAGGTGTTTCTTTCCTTCTGTAATATCTTGGAATCAACAATTGAACTTCTTGGATTTAGTACATTGTTTCTTCTCCACAAGTGTTATTACACTGGCCTTTACCCTGTTACTTATATCTTCTTTCTTCTATTTGTAAAGGACACTTTGAATTCTAATCAACTCATCCAAGGTGAAAACTGGCCTCCCTAATGTGGTACAATCTACAAACAGAATTTTTATACTTTCCATTCCATCATTTTGGACAGTGATGAAGCATAAAACCCTGAGTTAAAGATTAATCCTGTAGGACACCAGTTGTTATATCCCCTGCCTCCAGCCCGACCCCTGTTTATTGCTTTCTGATTACAATTTAGTCAGTTGCCTGCTGACATAATAGCTATATAATCTACACTATATTTTCCGAGTACATTGATAAGGATATTAAGCTCAATATACTATGCACTAAGGACTCAAAACCTTGCTAATGCTACATTAATGTTAGTACATCACAGTGGTATTTATGAATAACCCAAATCCCTTGGAGTTATACTTGGCAGTAACTCAAGGTATAATGGTAAGGAAGTTACCAACCATCTGTCAGTACAGCTGGGTGAGGGTAACAAGTTCATATCAATGGGAAAACAAATTTAGAGCAATGGGTGATCATTGGTGACATTTCAAGAAAGGGTTTGGATATAATGTACCATTTTAAAAAACCTAAACACTTGCTCTGCAATACTCAAAAATATCCATTTTTCTCTATTGCCAGTTGATCTCAGTGAGTAATCCCAAATTATTACTATTGTGGCAAATGTTTTTGTGTCTTTGCCTTTCCAAGGGGAAAAAAAACAGTCTTAACATTAAGTAGGCATTCTGATTATCTCATAAGTATTGAAAAGTAAAGAATTTTCTCTACTGTACACAGAGTAATATTTGAAAATCTAGTGTAAAAATACCTTTCTGGTTATCATTTGTCAATTAAATGAGTTGGTAATGAAGAAAATGATTGGTAAGCAAAGAGTTAAGAAATGAGCTGTAAAATTTCCCAAATATTTACCAGTAGATTTTCCATACCTCTAAACCACTCAAAAAATGAAATACTTTGCAAACTGTTATTAGTCTATGTATGTTAGAATCATCAGGATTCCTAACTGTATCAGCGTACATTGCAGGGAATAGAAAATACCAGCAGAAAGAGATATAACGAAAATAATGTGTACCTTATAAATCATCAGGAAGACTACATTAAGTGTTCACTGAATATTAATTACAAGAACACACCATCATGACTGTGAATTAAGATCACGAATCTGCTTCTGTTCTCTCCATTGCACCAAAAATGTCTTTCACTTCCACATGGTACTGCCAACCAGGAGCTTGAATATTTGTTGCCTTAGAAGTGCTCATGTATTATGCCTTAGGTATATAGGTTTGGGAAAGAAACTTACCAAAAAATGCTGCTCTCATTTGCAAAAAAGGTTAACATTCTGAGTTGTCAGTAAGTATTCGATAAATATTTGTGACAAGTTTAATTTGAAAAATATTAATGAAATTGGATGGCATATTTACTTATGAAGGATGCTAATAATGTTCTAGGCTCATTTTAAAATCGTTATGATAAAGCATACATTTTAAGTACAGTAAAAACCTTTTGCAAGCATAATTAGTTCCTGAAAAATGCTTGTAAATCAAAGTGGATTTCCCCATAGGATATAATGGAAACTCAGATAATGTGCCCCACAACCCAAAATCATTCAAATAAATGATTATAATACAAAATAACAAAGAAAATATAAAATATAAAGAAAACTAAACAAATTAACCTGCACTTATATTTGAAAACCTTCATGGCTGTTGTGAGGGAGACAAGAGAGAGGAAAGTTATTGTGTAGGACAACTTTCATTATCACTAATGGATAATGGATATTGACTATAGTACAGTATTAATAAACTCTTGTCATCTACTGTATTTAATGTAATTGGTGATAAGGCAGCAGAGGAAAGGGTCTATATCTGCAGGCAGCCTGACCCAGAATGAAGTAAAGCATTCCTGAGCTTGCATGGAAAAGCAAAGTACTGTCCATAGGTGCATTGAAGTAACAAAAAATACACTAGTGCTAGTTGTGGGCACCTTCCAACGTTATGAAAAATCACTGATTTTTGCCAAACACTGCAGCCTGAACCAAGCATCCAAGCATGTGAGAGAATCACCCACAATCCCGCAGTGAGAGAGACAGAGAGAGAAAGGGTGAGTGAGAGAGAGAGAGAGAGAGAGAGAGGGGAACCATTGGCTCAGTTGTGATCATGTGAAGTTTGGTATCATGTACAACTTGTATTGCAAGACATTGCTTGTTTATCAAGTTAAAATTTATTAGAAATGTCTGCTCATCTTGCAGAACCCATGAAGAACAAATTGCTTGCAATCTAAGGTTTTACTGTGCATGTTGAGGGAAGAAAATAACTTTTAAACTTATTTTGATATTTTGTTTGCTATATATTATCTGTATAGTGTGCATATGAGAGAAGCACATATATATTTTTGTAAGACAGCATATTTAAAAATCTTTTGATTTTAATTGTGACATTGATGTGAACTGAAACATAATAAAATTGTTATGTTTTAAAACATAACATCAAAATAAAATTTCTTAAAACATTTCTTTGACAGTCATAAAATCCTTTGATACATGCTGAGAGCATCGTGAAGACGAATCTTTTTAATAGCAAGAGTACTGGAAGGTAAGGGGACAATTAACTTATTAGAAGAAGCTAGAACTGAAGACAATGATAAGACAGAGTTGAAGTATGATTTCAGCATCTCTCATTCTCTATGCAACCGACTAACTTTGTGAACCACAGAACTGAGTCCTGTGAGGCCACCAAGTGAGTGATTGCGGTTACAGTTACAGAACATCCATCAGGAGAAGGGGAGATAGGAGACTGTGTATGGAAGAACTCAGAACCCATCACTCAGAAGTCCATGTGCATTTCTGCTTTTGAGTGTTCTAACTTACTGGAAGGACTCTATGGCAAAATGAGTCAGCAATCCAGTTGTGGGGGTTGAATAAGATAAAGTATTTGTTGTGTTGTGTTTAAACTGAGATTTTAAGGAGAATATCTTTTGGAAGATTTAAAAGCTTTAAAAATATATAAACTTCCTATTTAATTGTTAGTTGATTGTCTCTATGTGTTATTAAATTTTTCTGACCTTAAGGGATATGTGTTTGAAATAGGTCTTCTATTTATGAGACTATAGCCTAAGGGTATTGCTATTTGAAAACAAATGAATGGACTTTGTTGTATTGAAAAAGTATCAGATATTCTCTAATCCCCACAGATAAATAGTCATTTCTTTTTACCCCAGCCAACTCTTACATAAGCCTCTTAATACTTTCCTCTTATTATTGTATATGTACCTTATATCTTATCTGCTAGTCCTGAATCATTAATGGCACTGAGTCCACTAGACTGGGTAAAACTAATGGTCATTTATTCCACAGATTCAAAAATCATAAGACAGTAATACTAAAAACAATCTTAGAGTCAACCTAGCTGAGTTCTTTTTATTTTAGGATAGAGAAATTGAGATTTGCTTATATTGCCTTTCGTAATTTTTTCATGACACATATTTTGATGTAGATTACTTTTTGAGGTCACCTATCAGTGCTCTTAATATCAGCTCTATTTATATAAAATGTGAACAAAGAACAATGACTTGGTGATATATTACTTATATTACTTGGTGCTCATGAATCACATTTTCCTTATTCTCTTGTAATATTTTACTATCTGTTTGACATTCTGAGTGAAACATTTGAGAGTCTAGATTCTGTTTTCTTTCTTTAAGGGTTATTGACTTTTATAATGGCAGGCATTTAAAATACCTGAGGACCCTCTTGTTCCTCTCAGACTCTATTTAATGCTTTGTTATGGCTACTTTATTACCATTGTCTCTTTAGAGCTAGTATTTGTTTCTTCTCTAGAATTTGCTCTTTATTTCTAATATCTGACCTTTCTGGATTCCTAGAAGGAAGCCTTAAAGGGCTCATCAGGATCTCTGTTCTGTATTAGGACGAACACCAAAATATCCCAGAACAAAAAAATCTCACTGTTTTTGATAACCTCTAACTCCCACATCAAGTATTCTGTCAGGCCTGCAATTCTTTGCTTTTGCTTGGCATGACAGCTAAGTCATTGCCAAGGACTCAAAGAACCCCCATGCAAACTCCTGGAGATACCTCCCAGTGGTGCTTCCTCTTCTGCCATATGGCCCACGACACATATTCTAAGCACTTCAGCAAGACTGCATGTTATCTCTGCCCTTTTAAGTCAGCAAGACCAGAGCTCAGGGCTTGAGTTCAGCTTTCCTAAACCATGGTCTGGAAAATGTTTACAAGCAGTACACCAGGGTGAAAAGCCTGCCTAACTCATTTGTTTCCTTTTATTCAACTGTCATAATCCTATTCAGTTGTCCAAAGACTTCATTTCAGTTATTTCCCTCATGAATAGATGCCCACAATATTTATATGAAAGTTTGTTTGCAAGTGAATTTAGTAAAGATTAAAATTTTTGCAATTTATATTGTACTTCCTAAAGAGAATTATTTCAAATATGCTTTCATTTCAAAATACAAAAATAAATTATAATAAAGTGATATTTTGACCACTGTGTTTTTATCCCCCCTTTATGACAAGAAAAAGACTTGAATAGGCCTTATACTACATTCCCATTCTCTACCATATTAATGTAGCTTTATCATTATATTGTCACACATTACTAGAAAAGTCACAAATGCATACCTTTGTGAATAAGTTAAAAATAAAGTCACTTGTTCTATGATAAAAATGGAATTAAAGATACTATTTTATCCTTCTGTAAATACCATTTAATATTATTTTCATATTTCAGATGTTAGTAAGGTTATAAGTATATCATATACATATCATATACTTATATATACATATGATATAAGTATATCCTATACATATATTTTACATGGATGAAAATGGAAATATATTGAAAAGCTCACAATACATTGTTACAACTCTTCTCCCCACCTTGATTCTTGTCTTTAACTCTTCATACAGAATTTCTAGAAAAATATCTGCATCCCACACTCTCCAGTAAGAAAGAATGACTCCAAATCTCTAACATGTCTCCTTAGTCCTCTAGACCACCCTCATTTCCACATACTTCCGTGTGTCACAATTATTCTACGTGGCTCCATCTGGCTTAGCTATACCAGCCTGGTACATTCACCATGATTTTGCCCATATATTATGTCCTAATACTGTTCTACCCAGTGCAAATTCAAGTAATAACCGAGTTCTACTCAGGATCTCTCCTTTTTCAATAATTGCAATTGTCCTTATGAATCAAGCTTGATAGGACTAGATATATTTCCATTAGGAAAGCTTCAATGTTTTTTCTCCCAAAATACAATAGGCTTCTCCCAGTACCTTCTTCATGTTTTTACTCAACTTCTCAGTAGAGAATTGTGTCAAGCTTCCTACATACAGATTGTGTTCATTCCCAATAATAGTCCGAAATAGACTATCCAGTAGACATCTTCTAAGGCCAAGGAAACCATTTCATTGAACAGCTCTGGATTTGTTGAAGTCTGCAGAAGAATGTGTGGAAATTCAGTCTCAAATTGAGTTTTTTTACATGGATTTTATTTAAAATTAACAAAATGAACTGTTGTGTTTATATTTATTAAGATTGATCAAAGACATTGATGGAGCAATATATCCTAATGTTTAGGAGCAAGCATTTGACTTAAGAGACACCACAATACAATACCTGGATTTTTCTTTGTATATCTTTGGAAAACTGTTTCCTCTTGTAAGTCTGTGATATTGTGATATAATGAAAAATATATTTTGTTCACAAGACTCCTTAGAACCTTACCAATTTTCTAAGCAAAAAAGGTGATAGGAACATCTTTTGTTCTAATATTTGGTCTTTAACCTTGGCTGCACACATAGAGCTCCTAAATCCCTTAGAATGTGCTGAATCACAGGAACATCTTTTCTTCTATGAGCTGATACTTGGTGGGCTCCTGGATAGTATCAGGATAAGGACTGGTTACTGGAAAGACCATGACATGATTAGAAGTTTGGAAATTTCGCTACCACTCATCCTCCCCAGGGAGGGAAAAGGACCTAGCGATTGAGTTAGTCTCAATCACGTCTCCATAATAATATCTGAACCATAGCATTCAGAGAGTTTCCAGGTTGGTGAACACATTTAATGCTGGCGTAGTGGTGTACCCCAACTACATGGGGACAGATGCTCCTCTACTCAGCATCCTTTCAGTTCTTGTCTATGCACCTATTTATCTGATTATGTATGTGCTTTATTATATCCTTTATTATACAGCAAAATGGTAAATATAAGTGAGTTCTTCTCTAGGTTCTATGAGTGTTTCTAAAATATTACTGAACCTGAGGAGGAGATCCTGAGAAGCCCGCTTTATAGCTAGTCTATTGGAAGTACAGAGGACAGCCTGGACCTTTCAACTGGAATCTGAAGTGGGGACAATCTTTTGGGACTGAGCCCTTACTTAACGTGAAGCTATCTACAGGTGGATAGTATGGGCTCTGAATTGAATTGCAAGACACCCAGCTTGCACAGGAGAATTGATTACTGTGGAAAAAAACTGACACATCAAGTTACGAAAATGTTTTGTGTAAAGAAACAATTCTCTTCCTTACAAAGTCCTAATCAGCTAATCTGTAAGATATCTTATGGAGTTGATGTAAGCAATATTTAAATAATGCTAAAACAGTGAGTCAATAAGTAATAGGTTTGGAGGTGGTGGTAATATTGATGGTAGTACCATTGTAAAAGTGATGATAACAGTAGTATAATAATAATAGTAGTAGTAGTAATTGATGCATTTTCTAGATATCACAAGTATACAGGGGTTGTCTACAATTAAATACAAAATGTTAAATAATTAGAGGTATTTCTCTATCCTATGATATATGTATTTCTTAAACTTTTACATTAACTGTAATGTAATTATGAGAAAATATAGTTAGGAGCATTTCCACTCAAAGAAACTGCAGCTTTGTAACTAAAATTGTCAAAAAGCTAAAAGATTTTAAACCGATAATAGTAGGCACATAATTTCATCTTTAGAGAAAAAAGTAAAGGTAGCTGGACAGAGGGAGTGTAGGAAGGATTAAGTTTACAAATAGTGGAGACAAGAAACAAAACTCACGAGACTGAACTACAGAACGTTAGAAGTATGATATTGTACACAGCTCTTGCCACCTTTCTGTCTCCACTTAGCTACTGTACTGTGCATTTAGTTCCTACTACTTGGTGGCCCACAATACTAACATAATAGAATATGCTGTATAGAAACTAGGAAACATCAGGTAAAATATTGCCTTCATTTCCCTATTTACCAATCAGAAATGAATAAATGAACTCAGTATGCATTGTAGCACAGCAGATTATATTAAGTGCTTTAAAATTAAGTAAGGCAATAAATATACTGGCTTATACTAAGTCTAGAATAATTAACGAAGTGTGCTCCTGCTTAGAAATCTAGTGACCACATAAATTCTTTGTTTTGTATTTTTCTTGTTTCACACAGAAATAGGATTCTTATGCTTAAAACTTAGCACTTTTTTTATACAGGGACTGTAAGAAATATTAACTGATCTCTGTCACAAAATTTGTATACTTTTGAAAATTAATAATAAATTAACTTATATTGTTATTAAAAAGAATTAATTTTGACTTGAACATATGTCACAAAAATTTGGATTTAAGGATAAAGAACTATCAATAAGGGACACTTGGGTGGCTCAGTGGTTAAACGTCCCACTCGGCTCAGGTCATGATCTCCTGGTTTGTAAGTGAAAGCCCTGCCTCCAGCTCGGTGCCGTCAGCTCAGAGCCTGGAGCCTGCTTTGGATTCTGTGTTTCCCTCTCTTTCTGCTCCCTCCACTACTCATGCTCCCTTTTTCTTTCTCTCTAAAAAATAATTAATCCACTGAAAAAATGGGCAGAAGATATGAACAGACACTTCTCCAAAGAGAACATCCAGATGGCCAACAGACACACGAAACGATGTTCAGCATCCCTCCTCATCAGGGAAATACAAATCAAAACCACACTGACATACCACCTCACGCCAGTCAGAGTGGCTAAAATGAACAAACCAGGAGACTCGAGATGCTGGCAAGGATGTGGAGAAACAGGCACCCTCCTACACTGCTGGTGGGAATGTAAACTGGTGCAGCCCCTCTGGAAAACAGTGTGGAGGTTCCTCAAAAAATTAACAATAGAACTCCCCTATGACCCAGCAATAGCACTGCTAGGAATTTACCCAAGGGATACAGGAGTGCTGATGCATAGGAGCACATGTACCCCAAAGTTCATAGCAGCACTCTCAACAATAGCCAAAACATGGGAAGAGCCTAAGTGTCCATCAACGGATGAATGGATCAAGAAGATGTGGTTCATCTATACCATGGAATACTACATGGCAATGAGAAACAATGAAATCTGGCCATGTGTAGCAACGTGGATGGACCTTGAGGGTGTGATGCTGAGCGAATAAGTCAGGCAGAAAAGGACAGATACTCTATGTTTGCATGTATAGGTTAATTAGGAGGAACCTAATGGAGGACCATGGGGGAGAAGAAGGGGAAAAATAGTGAGGGGGAATGAGGGAGGCAAACCATGAGAGACTCTTGAATGCTGAGAACAAACTGAGGGGTGATGGGGGTGGGGGAGAGAGGAAGGGGGGTGATGGGCATGGAGGAGGGCACTTGTGGGGATGAGGGCTGGGTGTTATATGGAAACCAACTTGACAACAAACCATTAAAAAATAATAATAAATAAATTAAAACATTAAATATTAAAACAATTATCAATGATATTAATATTTAATCTTGGATAATCCTTTTCCTCCTAAAGTTAGGACAGTATCAGTTTTTGACTATTATCCATAATATAATACTATGAAGTTTCCTTTTTCTATTACAGAATGTCAAATATTTTTAGCAAGGCACAATTTATTAAATCTAATGTCTAATAGGGAAAACCAATATGTAAGAGAATTATGAAGTAGTTCGTCAGGCAATTTAATTATTATATGGCAGAAAATATTTATGTTCTAAAACTTTAAAAACACTTCCTAGGAGACCCAGGCTCTTAAGAAGCATAATAGGAGGGGCGCCTAGGTGTCTTAGCCCTTTAAGCATATGACTATTACTTTGGCTCAAGTCATGGTCCCATGGCTCCTGTGTTGGAGCTCTGGGTGGGCTCCTGCAGCTCTGCCTCAATCCTGCTTGGGATCCTCTCTGGATATTTTCTCTCCCTTTCTCTCTCCTTCTCACTGCCCTCTCCCCACCCTCTTTCCCTCAAAATGAATCAACAATTTAAAAAAAAAAAAACATAATATGAAAATTAACCTTATATCTTATGATAAAATTTAATCATTAATTATATATATGAAAATGGAGAAGTAGAGTGATCATGCTCTCCCATTTAAATTTATAGATCAGAAGAAAAATAAAATAAAAATGGACATGTTGTACTTATTTATACCCTTTCTATTTCAATAAAGTACTTGAGGTGACTTAAAATGAAAAATGGGAAACTTCAGAGATAAATCAGAGAACTGACAAAATGAGAGGAACGTATATAGTTGCTTCATAAATAAATTACTTCTCTCAGTTCCCTTAAAGCCAATACAGATTACAAAAGAGAAAGAGAAACATAATGTCCTGTATGTCTTTCTGTAACTAATAAAAATGGTAATGTATCTTTGTAAAGATATTTTGTTTTCCTGTCATACTAGTTAAAACTCTTGGTCACAAGCATCATATAATAACCATTTATTTGATTAATTAAGGTAAAATATGTTTATATTAGAAGTGTAATGATCACTTAGAGAATTAAAGGAAAGGGAAGACTCAGGTATAATATAGCAAAGTCTAGGAAATACAGAAAGTTTTCTCATCACCTCTTCTCTCTGCTTCACTGTTTATCTACACTATTGTTTTTCCTCAAGATAAAAGAGAGATGAGGGGAAGGTGGAGGTAGTAATATAATCCTGTAATATAAAACAGTATAAACTGTTATACAAATAAACCCTGAAATATATAACAGCTAAAATATACTAGAAGTGTATTTCTTACTCATGTAAAGGAAAAACAAAACAAAACAAACAAGCCAATAACAAAAACCAAAAAATTACAAAAAACCCAAGAAGTTTCTTAAGAACCCATGATCTATTTATCCTGTAGTTTGGCCATCTTCCTAATTTGTTTCTAAGAACATCGTCCTCATCTACAACTAGATGGCAGAAGATGAAAACACACAGGCATAGGAAGCATGCATGAGAGCACCCTATAAACATACAATCAGTCTCCCCACCTGCTCCATGGCTGAGAATTCAGTCACATGACTACATTTAAATTAAAAGGATTGGGAATGTTATCCAGACATGTTTCCAGAAAGAAGTAGAACACAATTGGTGAATATCTCACAAATCTCTGCCACAAGACCTAATAAAGCAGGGAGTCAAGATGTCTGTCTAAAACTGAAAGAAAGATAATTGGCATTTAATCACATCCATTAGAATTACAGCTGTAATCAAGAGAAATTCAACCAGATAAAAAATTGAAAGAGAGGAAGAATGAAGTTGGATAGTATAACTAAGCTAAAGCCTTTTATTTCACTGGAGGTGGGTGGGGGATAGATGAAATAGATAAAGGGGATTAAGAGGTGCAAGTCTCCAGTAATTAAATAGGCACACTTGATGGAAATGAAAAGTACAGCATAGGGAACATAGTCAGTAATATTGTAACAATGTACAGTGACAGAGGACTATACTTACCACAATGAACAATGAGTAATGTATAGAATTGTTGAATCAATATGTTGTACACCTGAAACTTATATAACACTGTATGTTCATTATACTTCAATTAAGAAAAGAACCAAAAAAAAAAAAAAACCCCTCAACTTGATTTACCATATCCCTTATAAAAGCAAGACACTTTTGAAGTAAACTCATTTGAAGAAAATAAATCAGAACATGTCAAAAGAAGTTTCCCCTTGGGAATTGGGACTTACTATTGTGAGACATATACTGGGAAAGGGGGGTGTTCACATAGTTCTTCATTATAAGACTCTTTGTATTATTTCATTTTGTATTATGTATATGATAAAAATAAGAATGAAATACTAAGAGAGCCTATTAGTTTTTTATTGCCTCCGTGAGAAATTTCCACAGACCCAGTGGCTTGAAACAATACAAATTATATTACATTTTTGTAGGACAGAAAACCAATACAGGTCTCCATGGGCTAAAATCAGAATGTGGGCCAGCTGCATTCCTTTCTGAGGGTTCTAGAAGAGGCAGCTCCCAGAAACTCATACTCATCCTGTTTAAATTCTGCATTTACATACTAATCCTGTCTCCTAAGGCCACTGTCATCATTAAATTGAGTAACCCCAAATCTTACATGATTCACTTTTGCCTACTGAAGTAAGAACAAAATTTTCTATGGACATCATGAGCATTCTTGATAGATGCAAACATTCTCTCATTCAACACACAGAAATGTTACTGTCCGTTGAAAATACTCCATGGTTTCTTGCTTACATGATATGTTTTTTATACAAAATGCTCATTCATTAAGTTCCATCTTCAGGATTGATATTCCACCTTTCTTCAAAATCTTAAGAACCATGTTTTAGAATTTAGAGAGGCAGAAGCTAAAACAAGGATATATGTGTACATGATGTATTTATAAAGTTTTCCCAAGAAAGACCAGTAAAGAAATGGAAGAAGCAAGATAGTGAGGAGGAAGGAGCCTTGAAAGAATGTGATTTCATTCTAAAGTTCTACAGAAAAAAAGGCTTCAGGGTAAAAGAATAGTGCTGTGTAAGTTGCCCTCAGGACTGTCCTATGGACGTGATGGAGCTGAGCTCACCAATTCCCACGTGTATGAATTACTTGGACTCTACATCAGCAGGCAAAGAGGTTCCACTAGCCCTTCCAAAGGCTGAGGGAGTTCTGAGAAGAAAAGCTGTAGTGCACCAACGGAAGGACAGACATCAAAGCAGGGCACCCACTTCATGCACTGTGCGTGCGTGCACGGGCGCACGCACGCACACACACACACACACACACACACTACTGTAAGTGTATTTTCCTCTTACTGGTTTATTCTCTCTAGCCTACCTCATTGCACTGTATAAGAATATATTGTATAATACATATAGCATGTGTTGATGGACTGTTGATGCCATCAGCAAGACTTCTAGATGACAGCGGGCTATTAGTAGTTATGCTTTTGGGGAGTCAAAGTTACACATGGATTTCTGACTGTACAGGGGTCAGTGTCTGTCACTTCTGCATTGTTCAAAGGTCAATTGTATGTTGAGGTTTATTAAAAGCTTCCAAATTAATCATTGTCTCTCTCCACTTCAACAAGAATATGTTCAAAAGCTCTAACTGGGCTCTAATCAAACGAATCTTTCGAAGTTCAGTCATAACTGAGGAACAGAGTTCCTTTTCTCTTAGTCATGCATCACATGGACTTTCTCAATTGTACATTTCCGACACTGAAGTATATTTATATTTATATACACCTTACCTGATTCTTGTTTATCCTAAATTAAGCCCCTTGTGTGAAGGACTTTTTTTCTTACAATTTCTCTTTATATGCTTTTCAAGGAACTAAAAATGCCTTGTAGAATTTCAAAAATATTCATGATCTTTATTTAATTAAACTTTCTTCCAGGTAATCTCACATGATTTCTAGTTTCGTTTCTAAAAAGAATTGTTGATTTTACCTCTAACAAGGAAAGCTCTATTGTTTGCAAACATACCAGTTTTAGCCCATTTTCTATAATTAATGAAATATTTGATAACTGGTCTTTGTCAGAGGCTTTTAGATTCTAAGCAAAAGGATTATACTGCTAAACACTGTTAGTAGGTTATAGATCATCCAGCATCAACAGACTAATGAAAAGTGATACTGTAAGAATTTGGGCATAGCTCATTTTACTGGAATTGTATTCAATGTTGTAGCTAGTATATAGACATGCATACTCTTACATGTACTTAATACATTTTGATTGGCTTTCTTTCTGTTGCTGAAATTTTTATGTGATAATTACCATAATAGATTTATCATCCATTGTTGTTATGCAATGGCTACTAGTCCTACATTATGGGAGAAAATTGGTATAGTGGATTTATGTGCACACAAATCCTAGACTTATTAGTTGCATGTCCTTGGGAAAGTTACTTAACATCTCTTAGTTCCTGACTTGTGAAAAGGAGATAGTGAAAACAGCTGACCTATAAGATTATATTATAATTAAGTGTATATTTATAAATAAAGCACTAGAACAGAGTCTGGCACATAGCACATAACAAAAGTTAGCTATTCTTTGGACTAAAGACCTAAATTTGAGACCTGTAATCATTAAAATCCCAGAAGAGAGTATAGGCAGTAATTTCTCTGACAACAGCCATAGTAACATTTTCCCAGGTATGTCTCCTGAGGCTAGGGAAATAAAAGCAAAAATAAACTATTGGGACTACATTAAAATAAAAAGCTTTTGCACAGCAAAGGAAACAGTCAACAAATCTACAAGGCAACCTAGTGAATGAGAGAAGATATTTGCAAATGGCATATTCAATAAGGGGTTAGTATCCAAATTGTATAAATAATGTATACAACTCAACAGCCAAAACCCAAATAATCCTATTAAAAATGGGCAGAAGACATTAACACATATTTCTCCAAAGAAGACGTACAGACACATGAAAAGATGCTCAACATCACTCATCATCAGGGAAATGCAACTCAAAACTACAATGAGATACCACCTTATACCTGTCAGAATAGCTAAAATAAAACACACACACACACACACACACACACACACACATGAAACAGGTGCACCTGCTTGGCTTTTGGTAGAACATGAGACTCTTGATCTCAGAGTTGTAAGTTCAAGCCCCACAATGTACCAGCATGGAGGCTACTTGAAAAAAATTTTAAATTAAAAAAACACAGAAGAAACAAGTGTTGGCGAGAATGTGGAGAAAATGAACACTTACGCACTTATGTTGGTGAGAGTGCAAACTGGTGCAGCCACTGTGGAAAACACTATGGAGGTTCTTCAAAACATTAAAAATAAAAATACGATCCATTAATTGCTTTACTTCATTTATTTACCTAAAAATACAAAAAACATTAATTCAAAAAGATACATGCACCCCTATGTTTACTCCAGCATTATTTACAATAGTCAAATTATCGAAGCTGCCCAAGTCTCCATTTATAGATGAATGAATTTATAGATGAATATATATATATATGCTGTGTTTCATATATATATACACACACACACAATGAAATATTTTTGGCCATAAAAAACTCATAAAATCTTGCCATTTATAATAACATGGATAGAGCTAGAGAGTATAAGCTAAGTGAAAAAAGTTAGTCAGACAAAGACAAATACCATACAATTTCACTTATATGTGGAATTTAAGAAACAAACAAATGACCAAAGAGAGACCAAGAAACAGACTCCTAACTATAGAAAACAGTTACCAGAGCAGAGAGGAGTGGGAAGAATGGATGAAAAAGGTGATGGGGATTAAAGAGTACATGATGAGCACTAAGAAATGAATAAAAATGTTGAATCAGTGTTCTGTACATCTAAAACTAACATCACATTGTATGTTACCATACTGGAATTAAAATTAAAAAAGTAATTAAAAAGTTAGCAATCTTAGTTTTTATATTAAAATGATAACAGAAGGAAAGACTTTGTATCATTTTCATTGTTCAGATTAGAAGATATAAGTTAACCATGTTAATGACATACTATTTTATGCTTGTATTAAAGGGTTTTCTCTATATGGAATGAATGGAATAGAATTTTTGTGCTCTTCTTTAATTTCATTTTTTAATTTTCTTAATTTGTATTTTCTTTCTTATTTCATTTCTGTTTTTAAAGTTTATTTATTTGAGAAACAGAGAGAAAGAAAGAGGGAGAAAGAGAAAGAGAGTGTGTGGGTGGGTGGAGAGCCAGAGAGAAAGGTAGAAAGAGAATTCCAAGCAAGCTCGGCAATGTTAGCACAGAGCCTGGACACTTGGCTCAATCCCATAAACCACAAGATCATGACGTGAGTCACCCAGGTGCTCCTTGAACATTTTCTAATAGGATTTTTTCTCTTGAGTTTTGAGAGTTTTTCAAAATATATTCCAAATACTAGTCCTTTGTCAGATATATGGTTTGCAAATTTTTGCCCACTCAGTAGACTGTCATTTTATTCCCAACAGGTCATTTCACAGAGTAAAATTTTTAATTTTATGAAGTCCAATTTATCTATTTTTCCTTTTATGTATTGTACTTTTGGTGTCAAGTCTAAGACATTTTTGTCGATCTTAGATCCCAATGGTTCTCTCTTATATTTTCTTTGAGTTATATAGTTTCATTTTATATTTAAGTCTGTGATCTATTTTGAGTTAATTTTGTATAAAGTGTGAGAATTAAGTCAAGATTCCTATTTTCCCTAGGGAATCCAATTGCTACATCCTGTGTTAAAAAGGCTCTTTTCTCCATTTAATTTCTTGTGTACACGTGTCCATATTAATTCTGCAAATTTTGTACATTTTTGTTTTCTTTATTGTTTTCCACTGGTTTATGTGTCTATCCCTCTGCCTATGCCACAGTGTCTGGATTATTGTCACTATGTAACAGGTCATGAAATGGGTTAGATGTACCCCCTCCCACTTCATTCTTTTTCCTTTTTTTTTTTTTAGATTTTTAATGCTTTATTTATTTCTGAGAGAGAGAGAGAGAGACAGACAGTGTGAGCAGGGAAGGGTCAGAGAGAGAGAGGGAGACACAGAATCCGAAGCAGGCTCCAGGCTCTGAGCTGTCAGCACAGAGCCGGACGCGGGGCTCCAACCCACAAACCATGAGATCATGACCTGAGCTGAAGTCTGACACCTAACCGACTGAACCACCCAGGTGCCTCCCCATTTCATTCTTGTTCAAAGTTACTTTAGCCATTCTAGTTATTTTTTTTACCATTTCATAGAAATTTCAGAATAATGTTTTCTATATCTATAAAACTTCTTGCTGGTATATAGCTAGAAATTGTTTTAAGCCTATATATCAGTTTGGGAAGATGTGATGCCCACACAGTGTTGAGTCTTTGAATCCATGAGAGACTATATTTTTCCATTTATTTAGAAATTCTTTGATTTCACCATATTTTGTAGTTTTCAATACAAATTCTGAGTGTGTTTTGTAAGATTTGATAAATATTATTTACTTAATAAATATTTCATTTGAGAAATTTTAATGCTATTATATTTTTAATTTTGCTATGTGTCCATTGCCAGTACAAAAAATACAATTAATTTTTTGCTTATCTGGTCTATTCAGACCTTCCTAAACTCACTATTATGTCTAGGAGCTTGAGTTTTTTGTACACACCTTGGAATTCTCTGCCTTAGACAATCAAGGCATCTGCAAATATCGATATTATCATTTCTTATTTTAAAATTTCTGTGTTTATTTCTAGTGTTTCTTCCTTTCCGCAGTCTAAAATTTCTTACACTACATTGAATAAGAGTGGTGAGATCACACATATTTGACTTGTTCATGATCTTAGGGGGAAAGCATTCAGTCTTTCACCATTAAGTGAAAGCTAACCTATGTTAGCTGTTGGTTTTCTGTACATATTTTTATCAGGTTAAGAAAGTTCCCCTCTATTCCTACCTTCTTGAGCGATTTTATCATGAATAGACATTGAATTTTTGAAGTGTTTTTTTGGCATTGATTTTTATGATCATGTGATTTTTCTTGTTTTGCTTGCAAGTACAGTAGATTACAATGATTTTTCAAATATTACACTAGCCTTATGTCCCTAGAATAAGCTATATTTGGTAATGCTTTATAAATCTTTGTATACACTGCTGAATTTTATTTTCTAATGTTTTCTTTAAGAATTTCATGCCACCATATTCATGAGGAATAATTGATCTGTAGTTATTTCTTCATATTCAGTGGTCTAGTTTTCATGTCAGGGTAACACTAGTTTATGAAATAAAACAGAAGATGTTACCTGTACTCTAGATGACCTTTTGTAGAATTAGCATTAATTCTCATTTAAACATTTGGCAGATTTCTCCAGAAAGTCAATTTAGGCTTTATATTTCTATCTTAATAGAAATTTGGTGAGTTGTGGTAGTTTCTGGAATTGGCTCATTTCAACTGAATGGTCAAATGTATGTTGTTTATAAGAAATTTTAATAATCTTTTGATATCTGCAAGGTCTATAGTATTGGTCATTTATGTCATTTTTTCTCTGTCAATCTTGTAGAGGTTTGTCATTTTATTGATTTTAAAAAACAGCTTTAAATCTCATTGATTTTCTCTATTGTTTTTCTGCTTTCAACATCATTGATTTTGCTATTTTTATTATTTATTTTCTCTGCTGGTTTCTCATGCTTATTTTGCTCCTCTTTTTCTAAATTCTTGAGGAACAAACTTTGATAATTTACTGGCATAGTTTTCTATTTTCTAATGTAAGCATTTAGTGTAATAAATTTCCCTCTCAGTACGATTAACTGTATCCCACAGATTCTGACATGTGATATTATCATTCTCATTCAGGCAATGTTTTTTTGTTGCTGTTGTTTTTGTTTGTAATTTTCCTTGAAACTTCCTCAGTTACTCATAGGTTATTTAGAAGTGTATTGCTTACAAGTGTTAGGAGATGTTCCTATTATCTTTCTGTTACTGATTTCTGGTATGAAGCCACATTTTAATGATATCAGTCATTTGAAATTTGTTGAGGATTTTGTATATGACCTCTTTTGGTTTAAATCTGTGCACTTGAAAAGAACACATATTCTACCCTTTAGAGGTGGAGCATATTATAAATGCTGATTAAATGAGGTTATTGAATTTTTCTATATATTTCTTGAATTCATGTCTGATTATTTTGTCTATTGTCTTGAAAAGGACACTGACATATTCAAGTAAATTGTGAATTTGTCTCATTCTCCTTTTAGATCTGTCCAGTTTTACCCAGTACAGTATGCAGTTCTATTGTTTGGTGCAAGTCTCCTTTTCTCTGACAATTTCTTTTGCTTTGAAGTTTACTTTATCTTACATTAATATGCTACACCTAATACGTTGTTGGCATGATATAGCTTTTTCCATCGCTTTACTTTCAATTTGATTAATACATATTTGAAGTGAGTTTCTTGTAGACAAGTATAGTTGGACCATATTTTTAATCCAGTGTGCCCATATGTCTTTCAATTAATATACTTAGATGGTGTACATATTACCTAATTATTCTTGTGTTAGGGCTGGGTCTGCTGTTTTTATCTCCTGGATTTTCTTTATGTTTTTAATTTCTTTTTCCTGCATTTCTGTGGGTAATTTGAACAATTTTAGAGTTCAATTTTTATCTATAGTATTTAATTTTTTTATTTTTTAAAATAGTTTATTGTCAAGTCGGCTTCCATATAACACCCAGCGCTCATCCCCACAAGTGCCCTCCTCCATGTCCATCACCTCCCTTCCCCTTTCCCTCATACCCCTCAGTCCTCAGTTTGCTCTCAACATTCAAGAGTCTCTCATGGTTTGTCTCCCTCCCTCTCCCCTCTTATTTCCCACCTTCTTCTCCTCCATGGTCCTCCGTTAAGTTCCTCCTAATCCTATTAAATTTTTAAAAAATGTTTTCTCTGTTTCTTTCTTTCTTTTTCTTTTCTTTTCTTTTTTTTTTTTTTTGAGAGAGAGATAGAGACAGCATGAGCAGGGGAGGGTCAGAGAGAGAGAGGGAGACACAGAATCTGAAGCAGGCTCCAAACTCTGAGCTAGCTGTCAGCACAGAGCCCGATGTGGGGCTCGAACCAATGAACCATGAGATCATGACCTGAGCCAAAGTCAGTCAGTCGCTTAACTGACTGAGCCACCCAGGCGCCCCTATCTATAGTATTTTTGAGTATCCCCCTATATAGACTTTATCAGTTTTCTAGGTATTACATTATACCTATCATCTATCTATCTATCTATCCATCCATCCATCCATCCATCCATCCATCTACCTACCTACCTACATATATCCATTGATAGATATTGATAGACAAATTCCAACAGCTAATGGGTGTCATCATTTTACCACTTATGGTAAAGTATAGAATTCTTATGTCCCTTTGTATATACCTCTACTCCCCTCCATTCATAATTATCTTAAATATTTCCTGTACATATGATTAGAACCAGTATATTCAAGTGTTGTTATATTTTCCCAATTTGGGAATTTTTCCAGTGTTATTTGAGTATTTTTTCAGATCTGTCTACCCAGTTCTTCAAAGGTCCCAATGACACAAATGTTAAATATTTTGTTATAATCCCACAAGTCCCTGAGGTTGTTTATTTTCTTGTAGTATACTTTACCTCTGTTGTGTTTAAGTTGAATAATTTCAATCATCTATGTCTAGTTTCCCTCAGTTATGTTATTGAGCCTATCCACTGAGTTTTCCTTCCAGTCATATTATTCTTAAGTATTAAAATGCGCACTTGGTTCTTTTTTATATATTCTATTTCTTTGCCAAGACTTTAAAAAATATTTCTAGTATGTTCACTATTACTCATTAAAGAATCTCTTAAACAAATGATCTCAGGCTTTTGCAAGATAATTCTAGCATATCTTTCTTCTCATTCCTGGTCTCTTTTGATTGTCTTTTTGCATTTAGTTTGAGATCTACCTTATTCTTGGTATGGCATGTAATTTGACTGAAAGCTAGACATTTTGAATATTTTGAGACTGGAGCTTACCTAAACTTTCTGTGTTTTTGTTTGCTAAACATGGCTACAGCAGGGGAAATTCAGTCATCACCTTCTTACTCCCAGGTGGGATTAAAAACCCAGATTTCCCACTTAGCCTCAGTTGACACCCAGCCTTGGGAAGTGAGCTCCTGTTACTGCTGCGTTGGGATGAGAGTCTGAGAATTCAAACTCCCCAATAGGCTTCCATTGACACTTCTTTGTTGGGAGGGTAAGAGTGACTCATTTCTGCTTCTGATGTGGTTTTCACCAACTCTACACACCGGATGTCATTTTATTACCCCTAAATGGAGGCAAATGTCATCAGTCACTACCAGATCTCTAAGATGATGAAATAAATGTAGTATTCCCTACTCTTTCCATTAAGTACAAATAAAAACCCTGGATAGTATAGATAACACAAACCTAAGAAAACTATGAAAGACTGAAATGACAAGATGGTTAGTTTTCTGTTTTTTTTTTTTTTTCTTTTCTTTATATTGTTGTTGTTGTTTGTCCCATATATGATTGACAACCAAGCCAGCTAACTGGAAAAGCCACTGACAGACAACAAAATGCCACAACCAAAGCCTGCTTTTCTGGCCAATTACTGGGAAAGGAGTCTAGCAATGTGGACAACTGTTAGAAAATTCTGCCATACTTCAGAAAAAAACCGCACACATGTACACACACATGCACACAAAACAATGGCTTGAATCCACCCATACCAACAAAGGAGCCTAGGCATCCACTCTCAGAAGATTGCACAAAAGATCTCCAGATTCTCTTCATCCTTCCATCAGCCTAATTCCCAAATGCAACCCCTTCCTTGGTTGCAGTGAAGATCACCTCCATCCAGAAGCAAGAGGTGATCCTTTTCCATTGTACTGGAAAATAGATTTATTAATATATATATATAAAGCATCTTAACTGATAGCATATATAATTAGGGAATATTAAAACTGATTTGATACCAAGTTTCCTGGGAAATAAATTGCAGAGACAAATGATGGATAGCTATATGAGAAAAGAAAATCAGCTCTTTAGGAAAAAAAAAAAACATAAACTTATCTCACTCTAAATAAGTATATTATTATGTGTTTTGTGAAATACTATAATACTATCATCAGTCTAAAAAACAAAATGGACTGGAAATTATTTAAATAAATATGGGAACATCGAATATATTTAGTAAAAGTAATATTTTGTTAAAAAATACCTGGCCTTTCATATTATATATCTGATTTATTTTATATTTCTAGGAAACAGGAGAAAAAGGTTAGAAAAGCAAGATTTTGAAATGGTCTGCACATTTCTCTATGATCTCATATTCATTATATGCAGATGAGTTAGCTATCTATCATTCTCCTAAGATCTGCACACATTTAAATCATGGCAGCTTTAATTTTACTACTGTGAATTCAAAATATCTTTTGAATGCTACTCATGTCCATAAGACCATTCTTAGCAAGAAAAGAGGGTATTTTAAAATTAAATGACATACTCATGGACAGCATAATGATTTCTTCCAAATATAATAAAGTCTCTTTGGAATGTCTGTGCAAATAGACTGAAATTACTTGAACTATGGGCCTAACACATTCATTTGTTCCTCTCTACAGAGAAACTTTTAATCATCCCATGCAATATATGTGAAAAGCATTTGTAGCATGAAAATCATACTTTTTAGAATTTTATATAAAAATTGAAAAATAGAATTTCTTCTGTTTTTTTCAGTATTATTGACAATTAATGAATAAGTCAATGATGTATCAAATGAATATTTTACAGAATGAGATTTCTGTTTTTTTAATGTTTATGTTATTTTTCCAGTTTATATAATTTGTCAGTTTTTAAAAATCATAGCCTTTTCATCTAATAATTTCCTACATCTAACTGGTAAGTGAAACAAAAAACTGTGTTAAATATAATTAAGTTTTTGACAAAAATGACAATTTCTCATTTTTGAGCTTCAAGAAATTGGGACATGAAAAACATAACTTAATGTATGGAACACATAAGATTTTCTATTCAAAAAACCCTGATTAATTGAAGCCTGGAGTAATTTTTCTTTTAAGATATAGAATTAACCTTTAGGATCTTAAAAACTTTTATATTTTACTAGATGTGCAAATGTTAATGGTGGATTTTCCAAGAAATATATGATTATTGCATTTTTAATACATGTTTTGGAAGAAGTGTTCAGAGGAATCAATTCATATGCAAATAAAAGTACATTTTCTCCATAGCAAAAATATTATTTTTAGATGAATCAACCACAGTGGAATCATAAAAGCCTCTAAAAGAAGGGGGCAGAGTATGACCAATAAATCTCCACTATATAAGGATAATCTCGAGAAAATAAATATGTGCAATTTGGGATGCCATTGACCTGACAAAAAAACAGGACAGAGACTAAGATCAATTTACAAATAATTTTTAAGGTACTTATGCATTGAACCTATAATGTTGCGATTGTCATAAATAGAAGAAAAAATGGCAATAAGTTTCTCAAGGATCATACTTTACAGGAAGGCCAAGAAATTTTTTATTTTATTTTTTAAGTAGGCTTCATACCCGGCATGAAGCCCAGTTCAGGACTTAAACTCCCAATCCTGAGAACAAGTACTGAGCTGAGATCAAGAGTTGGATGCACAACCAACTGAGTCACCCAGGTACACCTGACTGAGGTGATACAGAAGGCTAAAGATAAGTGCATTATCTTTGAGAAAGGTATGTATCTTTTCGTAACTAATTATACTCATAATGACCTACTAATGTAAGCTAATACAAATTTATCAAAATAAGCAATAAATGGCACACACAGACACATACACCCATACACAACAAACATTTAAGGTTTAAGGTTTTTAATTCATCCTTCCCAAGAAATACCCTTTCATAATTTGAAATTCATCAAATATAGGGTGAACCTGGTTTATCTCTAATTATGTAATGCATATCTTTAAATGATTGTTCACCATAGATACCAGTGCTTGACTCTAAGTATGCACCCTGAGTGGGTGTACTACTTCACATGTGTCTGAAGAGATTCTTTCATTGGACAATGTTTTGAAAATTACCAAAAAGTTGAATTCTTTCACTCACATCATGTGAAGTAAGTTATATACTATTTTTCATTGTTAGTTTACTGATTTATTCTTTTTTTCTCATTTAATAAGTATCATTACAATGCTATAATGTGCCCAGTATTGTTCAAATGCTCTACAAATGTCAGTTCATACCTCCTTCACAACAACCGTGTGAAATATCATAATTATCCCCATTTTAGAATGTATAAACTGAGGTCTGAGTTGTTTAGCAGTTTGTCCAAGATTATGTAGAGCTAACATGTGCACCTGGATTTAACAGAGCCCATGTTTTATAACAATCCTATTCAGCCTCAGTATGACAATATCATGACTTTTTATATTTAACATAAATAATATGGCTATGTATATACATTAATTTAAATTAACTTGATAAATACAAGTAGAGGACATTCATCACTTATGGATAGATAAGGTAATTTGTCCTAAAGAAAACTGTCATTATTGTTGTAGTTAATGTTTTTGTTGTTGTTACTTGACTTTTGTCAAACTTTCTCAATGACTGCAACACCATGAGGCAAGGACTATATTTAGCTGTATTGATGATAATATGCTTAATACACAGTGCAGTATATGTTGGTTAGTGAACGAGATAATCATTCACTCAATGAAGAAGATAATATTGTATATAATGTAAGCTGCACATAATACTTTTTAGATGTGATTAATTCCTCTGTATATTCAAATAACATTCATAGGGTAAAAACAGTTTTAAATGTTCTAACAAAAGCATCAGGAAAATGCCATCCTAGTTTCTTGAAGGTGGTAATAAGTTTGGAAGGAGTGTCTTAATCATCTGTATTAAAGACGATATGCCCACATGTGCAACATTTTGTTAGAAGACAAGGGGAAGAAAGTGCATTTGCTTATAGAGGTGGAGTGGGCAGAATCCAAAGAAAAAACATCGTGAACAAAACCTGTTCACTTTAGATGTAATTAACCTCCTTGTGCCTTCTGCATTATTAATGTGATGGGATTATTATACTGTCCTAATGTATCTGAATTTCTATTCATGTTTTCTCCACTAAATAAATAAGTGGTTGAGTAAGAGATGACATTTGCTTTAACTGTTCATTACGGAATTTTTTTCGAAAGCTGTGGTAGTCTGTTAAATACAAACTGTTTAAATGGATGGTATTTCATGAGAGGTTTTGAACCTAATTATACCAAATGTCATCGTTTTATTTATTAAGAGGATTTGCAAAATTGCTCAGTAAAAAAAGGTGAATCTCTGGATTCTTATATTTGAACTATTCTATTAATTTAAAATAATTTTTATAAGACAAGTTGGATTGACCCTACACTCACCTTATGTTTATAATCAATTTACATTATTTATGGATAATTTGGAATTGTATGGGATTTACTCCTTTTTATCATTTGGTAAAGTATCTTGTTGATATAGATGCCTATGGCAAATAATGTCAGTTAAATTAGAATGGAGACATTGCTATTCATTTTAAATTGATATATCTAAAGTGAATCATCTAAAGTTAAATATTTAACAAAATCTGCTTCTTAAAATAGGTGTCCTGGTATTTTAACATGTAAGATATACAATAATTTTAGACTAATATGTCTATGTATTGATATTCAGACAGGTTAATACACATAGAAAATTATTGTAAATTTAAAATGCATGTTGGAACAATTCAACCACCTTTCACAAATATGTTATAAGTTAAATGTTCACTTATTTTTCCATTTTGGGAAATAATTCAGTTTGACTTCCATGGTAGTATATCTAGGATTTGTGTCAGAGTTAATACACATATACATCCCTACTGTATAGAAACAGTACCTCCCAAGTTACAAAATCATTATCTATTTATCTATTATCTATCATCTATCACCTCTTCATTTGATATCATTTACTCTCTACTTATATTATGCTTTCCTCTAGTTTTAGGTTTAATATTATAATAAATTCAAAATTTTTGATAATATAATTCCAAACAGTTTTGGAAATACAGTTGTACACTTTTTGGAAATATATTGAATCAATAACATTATGGGTTAGATGACAAGTGAAACATGGTAACACAGTAAATAGAGAATTATATCTCTGAAGTGTATAATCGGTATATAACCAAGAATTAAAAGAACCAATCATGAGCACAAAATATGGGCATTAATCTTATATCCGGATCACATTAAAGAAATCCACAAATATTGTAGAAAATGCTTAGGTCTTTAATCTCTTGACTTAGTTCTAACTAGGTCTTTGAGTTTCTTTTTCCCAACCAAACCCAGCAAAAGTTGAATTCTAACATCACTCTGAAATTAATTCAAAGCAAATAAAACGCAATTTGAGCTCTTCTGAATGCAGAAAGATACACTTTCCAGTTATTTTAATGAGAAAAGAAATTCACTCTATTTTATAAAATTTTCTACACCTTGCCATATACATGCATACCATAAATAGTGAAGTCTAATGTGGATGGGATTAGGTTTGAGTCTTACAGAGTTTAAGGAAATATCTATTTGAAGAATTTTTATGTAGGTTTCCCTGACTATTCAAAAGTAGAAGGTCCCTATACATGCAAACATGTGATATTTGTCCTTCTCTGCCTGACTTATTTCGCTAAGCATGACACCCTCAAGGTCCATCCATGTTGCTACACATGGCCAGATTTCATCGTTTCTCATTGCCATGTAGTATTCCACGGTATAGATACACCACATCTTCTTGATCCATTCGTCCGTTGATGGACACTTAGGCTCTTTCCATGTTTTAGCTATTGTTGAGAGTGCTGATGGATGTGGTGGGAGGGGGGAGATGGGCATGGAGGAGGGCACTTGTGGAGATGAGCACTGGGTGTTATATGGAAACCAATTTGACAATAAACTATTTGTAAAATAAAAAAAAAAGAAATAGGTGAAATAAAAAAAAGAAAAACAAGTGCTAGCAAAGTCAAATCTTTTATTAAAACGTACTCTTCTAAGAAATTAAAAAAAAAAAGTAGAAGGTCCCTATGAAACCTTTTGTAAGCTAAGTGTCATAAAGCAATAAAACAATTCCCATTAGTTTATATGGAAAAATTTTGAGCATTCTCAGACACCCAAAAGTAACCTCTCTTAGGTATTTCTGGTACCTTAGGACATATTTCGCCAACAGGTGGACAAAATCAATTGAGATGAAGCACAGATGCTCACAGACAGTTCCAAGCTAGCTCTGGCAGCTCCAGGCTAAGATGCTGAGTGTAGTTCCCAGGAAAGGGGCTAGGGGGCACCACTTGTGCTGCTTGAGGTCAATGCTGCCTCTAATCATGTGCTTGCAGAACAGATGCTGAACACTTCTAGCGTTTTTCTTTTGTGCGTGTGCGTGTGTGTGTGCGTGTGTGTGTGTGTGTGTGTGTGTGTGTGAAATGTCCACCAGGTTTCTTTCATTCAGTGAAACAGGTACAGGAGTCCTACACCCTTATCCATGGGCGATACATTCCAAGCACCCCAGTGGATGCCTGAAACTGAGGACAATACTGAACTCTGTAAAAATTATGTTTTTTCCTTTACATATGTACCTGTGATAAAGTTTAATCTATAAGTAAGACACAAGAGATTATTAATAACTGATAATAAAATAGAATATACTGTAATAAAAATTTTATCATTATGGTCTCTGAAAATATCTTATTGTACTGGACTCACCCTTCTCATGATGATGTGAGATGATGATAAAATGATGAGCTGAAGTGAGATGAATGTAGAGTCAGAATGAGGATCATCTATTTCCAAACTGTGGCTGACAGCGGATAACTGAAACTACAGAAAGAAACCACAGGTAAAGGGGACTAATATTCTAAGGTAGTTATTTTGTAAAACAGAGTAGTATAAGGCAAACTTTCTCAAAATGGGAAATATCTATATTTCTGAGGTTGTGTTCCTTGAAAACACACACACACACACACACACACACACACACACACACACACGCCCAGCTAAAGTATTCATATACTTTAAGCCAACATTTGTATTATGGACATATTCAGCTCTCTAGCTGGCTCTTACTTTGAATTTGACTTCTTTAATAAAATCTTCAGTGAAGGAGATTGTAAGATGTGTTTGAACAGACAGTACTTACACCCTGTTCATGTGCCTTTCATCAGGACTGATCTATACATGCCAATATAATTAGATGTTTCTGGCACTTAGATAACATTTCATGGACATTTTGTTGCTACTCAAGCTTCCAGTTTAGGATTTAGTCTCTCATTCTTTAGATACAATTACAAATCATAACTTCTGTTTTCATGAGCACAAGACATAACTACCCATTCCCGATCTTCCCTTTCGGTCTTGACAGTTTTTAATTTAAAACATAAGGTTATTGATAATATTTCTGTAACTCAGGAAAATACGTATTTCACCACAAAATTTGGAAATAAGTTAAACAAAGCGAATATCATAGCTTATTGTAACTTTCTCTTCAAGGCAGTCATAAAAGTTAGACACTTGTACTCAGTTTTTATTATAATCAACAAAATTAATCACATGCCTTCATAACCAAAATATTAGTCTGCTACCACTATATTGCATTTAAGTGTATCTGAATTCAACTTATTGTGGGTCTTAAGAATAGAATTCACTTAAGGGGCACCTAGGTGGCTCAGTTGGTTAAGTGTCCAACTCCTCGGTTTTGGCCCAGGTCATTATTTCATAGTTTGTGAGTTCAAGCTCCACATCAGGCTCCACACTGACAGCTCAGGCCTGCTTGGGATTCTCTCTCTTGCTTCTTCCCTGCTCTCTCTCTCTCTCAAAATAAATAAATAAAGAGATTTAAAAAAAACTTTAAGAAAAAGAATAGAAATCATTTAAGTCCATTAATGATCCATGTGAATAATCACAAAATCATAAAATAGTATATGTGTCCATATCCATACTTTGAAGCTGGTCTTTGAGAATGACTTAAACCATGGCTTTGTTTTAGTAAAATGGTATGTTCATTGATATTGAGCTTTCTACACTTTGAAAAGTGTTAATGATTATTTTTACTTGGATTTCAATATTAATTATTGATTTGTTTAAAACAAAACAATACAGATCTCTGATTTTAAAAGCCTATTAGGAGGATATCAGTGTGAACATGGAAGTACAGGCACATAATCTCTTAGTTTATGATCTTTAAGGGACGTCAGCCAGTTGAAGTGTTTTAGCTCTAAAACTCCTGGCAATTATTATGACTACAAACATAACTACAAGCATGAGAATGAAAGGAAGTCTAGCTATATGTCCACTCTGCTATGGCACTGCAGCACGATGTTGTACGGCTCCTGAAAATACTACATTGCAGATTCTTAAATACATCTGGCTTTACATGATGATGAAATTTTGACTTATTCAATTATGATGACTCTCACATGTATAAAAACAATTAACTTACATACACTAAGATATAAAATGAACTGTGGAGATTGTTCATCTTATTTAAATTTGATGGTGGGGTGATTTCAAATGATGAAATCAGGATTATTTTTCAATATTTACAATCATTTGCTTCTAAAATTAAAATCACCTTTATCTGTGTTCATGATTATGTGGGCCTTTTTGCATGATTATAAATTTTTAATACATTTGCACATTCAACGCTGTTAATTCTAATAGGTCTCACTTTTCAACCTTTAAATGTTTGAAAAATGATATGCTGTGAGCTGTGGAGAATATAAAAGAAATAAAGCCATGATTCTATGTGAAAATCACATTTTATTGAAGGAAAATCACATTTTTTCATGGACAGGTAAACTAATACCATTTATTTATGCCAAAAAATGAAAAATTTGGTTAGTGAAAAAAATATTCTATAGACTACTCATAACATGTTCTGAAAAATAAAATTATATATTCAATTTTTTGAATTGGATGATAGGATGGAGACCTATCCAAAAAATCTTAGAATGCATATCTCTTAAATCTTCCTAAACAAAACAATGTGGAATTTAAATAATACATTAAAAGCTAACCAAGCGGGGCACATGAGTGGCTCAGTTGATTAAGCATCCAACTTCGTATCAGGTCATGATCTCATGTTTCATGGGTTTGAGCCCCACGTCAGGCTCTGTGCTGACAGCTAGCTCAGAGCCTGGAGCCCGTTTCGGATTCTGTGTCTCCCTCTCTCTCATGTCCCTCCCCTGCTCACGCTGTCTGTCTGTCTGTGTCTCTCTGTCAGAAATAAATAAAGCATTAAAAAAAAAAGCTAACCAAGAAATAAAGTATATATGCTACTTGCAAATAATATTGAGTTTTTATCACCATCAATTAACTCCCAATTTCCAAAGGTGTTAATGAACTTCTCATGGTACCTAGCACATTCCTCAAAGAACTATATGGTCATTACTGGGTCATAATTGTGATCATGTTCAAGCTTACTAAAGTTGTTATTTTATAATGCATTAGTTACATGAAAGAGTAAGAATCAGAGTAGTGCTTATTAACACATTGACACATTTCCAAAGTGCCTAACTTACACCCAGGGAGTAGTTTACAAATGGTGAGCATCTGGATGGGTACCTATTAAGCTCCTTCAGGTAAATGCTTTCATGCTTAGTATTACTCAGAAACACTTTTAAAGACATGACACCTGCTCTATAACAGTTTGCAAAACTGAAGACAAACACATTGATGGACATAATTTATGTTATAATGAAGCACAAATAAATTGGGAAATCTGGCCATCTCAAATTAGAAAATAAAGGCATCATAGAAGAGCAATCACATTTTCATATTATCATTTTTGTTTACACACACACACACACACACACACACACACACACACACACATACACCTGAATGTACCTTATTAAAATAATGGCTTTTCTACTTTTTTTGTAGAAATTACTATACTGTTCATTACAGGATAGGGAAATTGAAAAGAGGAGTTGGGAGATCGGTACCACAGTACTTTTTGGTCTCTAGAGGTCTTTTTTTCCTCCAGATTTCATGTTTGACACAATGATGAACTTCATGCCTGTAATGTAATGAAATTATCCAATTTTCCTACCTAATAGCCATAATTCCTTATGTATCTATAGGTTACTCAAAATAGCTATCAAAAGGCAAACATTAGGATAGTCCCCCAATTTTCTCTTCCAATATATTCACATATCCAGTAGTGTATGTATTTATATTTTATACACATCACTCTAACTGATCCCCAAATGGAACTTCAATAACTCTGTTATTTATAAGAAATAAATTATCTCTGTCCTCACAAAAACTTGTATTATCTGGCTTTTGCAAACTAATCCAGTCCCATCACTGTGCCATTTCTCATTCCTGCACTATTGCTTCTTTTGATTCCCTATATTTGCCCCTTTCTTGCCTTTGAACATTACTGTTCACTCTACTTGGACAAGTCTATGTTATTTCCTTCCCTTCTGCCAAACTTGGTTTTCCTTTAAACTGTTATTTAGTTACCTCATTTTCTGTAAGTCCTCCTTGATACCTCCAAGCTTAGTTTATTGTACATTCTCTTTGCCCTCCTAGCACTTGTATTATTTAATATGGATACATTATTCTAAATACCAATTATTTTCCTGCATATTATCTTCTTTATTATCATATGTGTCCCTTGAAGCAGGTTAAGTGTCTTGTTTATTTTTAAGACACTCAATCCCTTGCATTCTTATAGGTTTTAATTAAACGTTCATTTGAATAAGGTATATTGTTCAACTTCAGGGTAGAAATAGACAAATCAAATAGGATGGTTGAGTTTGCTGTAAAGCTGCTGTTCAACACTAAGCCTACGGCACATGGTTTAAAACTTTACTATGGTAGCACAATACTTGAAGATACCAACTTCCTATGTTGGTCTGTTTACAGATATGCCATATAAATACCCAAATAGCAGTGCCTTAGCACCACAAAATAATATTTCTGCCTCCAAGTTAGATGTGGGTCCACTGGGGTTCTCTCTCTGTGACTCAGGGTCTAGTTTTCCTCCCTTCTGACGTTGTCAACTCAGTATTTGACTTCCCTGATTTCAGTTACAAGATTATTGTCCAATTTTATAGATGGAAAAAGACTGAGAGATCTTATGGATTGCTTTAGACCACTCATTAGTAAGTGGGAACCCAAGCAGTTTAGCTTCAATTCTGATTCTTAACCACTACATTGCACCGCCAACCAAGATAATATGTATTCAGTGACTTCTATTTCCTGGCACGTGGCAAGCTCTCAATACCTCTCACTTTCTCCCCATTTTGTGTACCAGACTGAAAACCTTTTAAGGATGAATATGTTGTTTGTTTGTTTTTTTTTTTACCAGTCTTTTTCCCTTCAGTCCTTAGCACAAGAACTGTCAAGTAGCTGGCAGTCAAAAAATTAATTTGGATTCAGATTAGTTTGTTTGATGATATTATCATGGGAGAGCTATGGGATACTGAATAAGTGGGAGAAGTATAGTTTATTTGCTTCCTTATGAATATATTTTCTGAAACCATTAAGATACACTTTAAAGCTATTAATTGATAGTAAGATGGATTTGGCATTCAATATTTAATTCCAAACATTTATAATATATTTCTAAACATAATGAATTTATTCAGTTTTAAACTTGTGAATTTTTGTGACTGGTAAAGTAGTCTCAGAGGTGAAGCATAATTTTCTTTTAATGTTTTATTAAATTCTGAGACAGAGAGACAGAGTGAGCAGTGGAGGGTCAGACAGAGAGGGACACTCAGAATCTGAAACAGGCTCCGGGCTCTGAGCTAGCCATCAGCACAGAGCCCGACGCGGGGCTCGAACCCATGAACCGCGAGATCATGACCTGTGACGAAGTTGGACGCTTAACCGACTCAGCCACCCAGGCACCCCATGAAGCATAAAATTTTGATGGGGGAGACATAAAACATATCTAGAGTTTGCTACTGAGGATTCAAAGAACATTGTAATTAGAAAAAACACTTTTAGAAGGCTGAAAATTAATTTCACATGCATACATGCAAGCACACACACATTCACACTGCTTCAGTGTAATTTAAAATGGCTTAGTTCTGTTCAAAATTGATGGCCTCAGAAATGCCAACTAATTCTGCAGACAAGAAATGTCTGGGCACTTTACTTAATAATCTGAAGTTATTATTATATAAACCTGGCCCAGTTTGTGAAACATTGAAGACAGTGTTTACAATTAGATTTTTTTATTGTTGTTATCTTTGTCTCTCCATGGTTGCTTAGATTCTGTGACTATGTAAACCGATTAAAATTTAAAACCTTGGGCTTTTTTAATTTTTTTAATGTTTTATTTATTTCTGAGAGAGAAGGAGAGATAACATGAGCATGGGAGGGTGAGAGAGAGAGGGAGACACAGAATCCAAAGCAGTCTCCAGGCTCTGAGCAAGCTGTCAGCACAGAGCCGGATGCAGGGCTCGAACCCACAAACCGTGTGATCATGACCTGAGCCGAAGTTGGATGCTTAATCGACTGAGCCACCCAGGTCCCCCAAACCTTGGGCTTTAAAGTTATGTCGGGGACATCAGATATTTTTCCCTATCTGAAACATGGCAAAACTAGTAAATTCATGATATGACTATTTTGTACGTTAATGAAATAGCAATGAGGTCACAGAACATATTCCTGACATATATTTATTAGTAATTAGTCATGATTTTTATTGTTATATGATAACAAATTGTTTCTGGCACCAACTACTATTTGGGTAATTTTAAATACTTTTATTTAATTTTTTGCTTATAAACACAATTTAGTCT
The DNA here is from genome assembly GCF_003009895.1 of Hyaena hyaena. Taxonomy (NCBI): domain Eukaryota; kingdom Metazoa; phylum Chordata; class Mammalia; order Carnivora; family Hyaenidae; genus Hyaena; species Hyaena hyaena. The sequence goes on from NW_024080723.1 coordinate 3,459,425, forward strand.
ATCCTTGCTTTTAAAAGAAGCAGTGAAACAAAAATTATGTTTCTTTTTCCAGAATTATCACAAATTCTATTTTCTGAAAGCACTGCCTACTACTTTCTGCCTTATTCCTTTTGACTTGCCACTTAACTGGCAAGGAGAAAAGTGAAGGAAGAGACATGGTTTTAAAATAAGAAAATTTTAAATATTAAAAAATAAAATGAGAAAATGGACTGAGAAATCTTGAAAACATTTAACATTAACATTTGCTTGATTTTTCTCATCTTGTGGCAAATATTAAATGTTTGAGATAATGTTTTGTGCAAGATTACATATTCCTACAAATATATAAAGAAATATGTTATAGATATTTTCAGAATTTGTATGAAACTATATACTTAACATGGATGCTATTTCATTAAAAGTATTTTTAAGTATATTGAACATATTTTCAACTCCTGCATTTAGGTCATTTTTATAGTATACTCATGGTGCTATACACACTAAATCAGGATTTTTTTTCAGACAATAAATTTTTGGAAAATAATTAAAATCATCAGTAACAATGAGAACATATACATCCCAATTTTGAGAATAGTTATGATATCAAATCTAATTAATCATGTTGAAATTATTGATACATTAAAGATATTTGTTTGTCTCTTATTTTATAATTAATAAAAATGACAATATATCTTCATGCCATACAGTCTACTGAACATGAAGATTTACAATTCTTTAAGACATTGTCAAGGATTTAACATATATACTTAAAACAGAAACAAGAAAAGGCATTAAACCAGAAATTCACATTGAATTCTATTTTAACTATTTTTCTTTTCTATTTTTAACTGTGAATTTCAGGTCTATACAATAAGATATTGTTTTGTAATTTACTTAAGAAGTGCCTAACAATGGGTTGCCAGCTGTGCAGTTTCCTGTGTGGAGACAACTGAGAAAAGATAACAGCTCTTCCAAATGAAAAGACTTTTTTCTTAGGGAAAGAAAATTTACTGAATTATAGGCAAAATAATGTTACTTACTGTTGAAGAAAAGGTATCTGGAAATTGATCACTATTGCAAAAGGAAAGAGAATATAATCCATACTTTGTGAAATCACTCTTAATTTCTGACTTCACACAAATACATAGAAAAATAATAACCAACTATGTGAACTATTCATTACAAATGAACTTAATTTGCCCAATGTGAAGTTTATTTACAGGGATATAGTTCTATTAGTTGATATATAGAAGGCTACATTTAGAATAGTCATAGGATTATCTCCTTTTCAGTATATTCATTTTATAAACTTTCTAGGCCTAATTGAAAAATGAATTACTTGAGGATGAATTTTGACATCTAAGAACCTGGCTCCTGGATTGGAAAGAATGCTAAAATTTCACTAGTGTAAAAGAAAAAGAAAAAAAAATCTGTTTTAACTTGGCATTAGGAGGTGGGATTTTTTAAATCGATTGACAAGTTGTCTTTTTGCAAAATTCGGCTCCAAAAAGATTTTGGAGACCAAGGTTTCTTTGTGCTTTGCTCCCCTCAAAAAATGGAATTAATATCCAACATCAGTTTTATGATCAGAGTGAAGAAATCATATTTTTGACCTCAGACTATGAAAGACGATTTAATTTTACCTTATACCTGTTTGAGAGATGTAATAATAACAATGACACCAAGGGGATCCACTCAATCATTACAAGACCAATGAACACAGCAAGAGAATAAAGACAGTTTCACGTATAGAGAAGGATGTATTGGTTTTCTAGGTTGAGATCTGAGCCAGCAACAAAAGCACTAAAGGCTAGCTAGGGGCAGCCAGTGCGATTTAATACATTCCTGTCTGAACACACAGACGAGAATACTCAATCCAATTACAGAAGACAGCATCTCTTAGGACTCAGAGTTTGCAGAATCCATTTGTAAAGCACTGTTGAGAATTTCTTTTTCTCATTAAAAAATGTTTCTGTTTGTCTCTGTCATAAAGAACAAGTAAATAAAAAGAAAAGATTAAGGAAACCAGACAGAATTTAACCTTTGATGGGACAATGATTTTTGAAATTCCAAATTTTGTTCAATTTAATTATGTTTTCATTAGAACAAGCCTGGAGGAGTGATTGTAAAAAAATAAAAATCCTTTTTTCCCCTAGGAAAAATAAGTAGCAAGTTTGTCATTAAATACTTGAGCCATTTACTCAATAGTATATTGGAAATATTTCAAAGTTCAATTTGTAATAAATTAGCTAATAAACAACAAGATTTTGGTCAAAAACTAAGTAATTTCATCTAACTAACCAGGTTACTGAATTTGTACTATTTCTGTATCGAAGAGTTCAGCTCTTTATTTAATTTTTTTAAGGAGAAAATCTAGTCAAGCAGCCAGGGACATGATTGTGATCAAAAACATATTCAAATCCTAAAAAAAGATTGAAGATATAAAGAAATAATAGGCCAATATGTAAATTTGTGAAGGAATTTCTTGGAAGCAGAAAATTTAATAAATAGTAAATATGTAAGAAAAATATGTTCATAACTTACACTTTTGGTTATTCAAATTGCATAAAGTTTTGCAAAAATGATACAATGTTGTCAGAATCCTTAACCCTATTCACATACTTTGTTAGAGACATAGAAATATGTTAACAGATTTTCCAGTAAAAAAAAAAATCCTAATTAATTAGGTAATAATTAGACGCAGTTTCTAAGAATGATAATGAAACTCTTCTTGAAACCCAACTAATTCTCAGAAATGTCCTGAGTTTTTAACATGAGGGATTTACTATATGTAATATTTATTATGAGTTCTATTAGTAAATGTCTTAATTCATGCTGCCATAGACACCATAGATTACACGGCTTAAAGACAGAAATTTATTTCTCCCAATTCTGGAAGCTGGATATGTAAGATCAGGGAGCCCGCATGGAAGGGTTCTGGTGACAACTATACTCCTGGCTTGCACACAGCAGGGTGAAAGAAAGTTCTCCGGAATCTCTTATAAGGGCCCTAATCCCATCTTTAGGGCCTCACCATCATGATCCCATCTAATCCTAATTACCTCTCAAAAGCTCTATCTCCAAATACTATCATGTTGGGGGAGATTAGGTCTTCCAATATACAAATTTGGGGGGACACAAACATTCAGTCCATATCATAAAGGAGTCATTTATCTCATGTTTGCCTATGTTCAAAAAGAAGCAATGAAATAACTCACTAGTGCATATACAATATTTTGCACTCCAGCTGATCTATAATGAAGGGGAGTTCAGGTGAGGGCATGGATGGGTGGCATTTCCTCAAAGGAAGATATGTCATTTTGTTAGCTACATTACAAAACCATGTATTTTTAAGTAGCAAATTGACTCCACAGAGCAACATATTAGAAATATTTGCCAGCTGTTATAAAAATAATTTTCCAGTATTAAAACCATCTTTTCCTTAGTGGGGAATAGAAGCATACCCTTACTGGTATTAATAACATTTTCTTTAGTTAAAAAATAATTTCATCAGCAAATTCTATGAGCACATACCTTAAGAGAGGATTAAACCATGACTGGGAAGGAGATAATGCCAGTTTTGTTTTGACTAGAAAAAATTATAAGCCTATTATATCATTATTTTATTAACATTAGACTTACATTCTGACCATTAGAAAGATATTTTCTTTAAACATTTACGTAACAAATGCTTTCACCTTAGACCAGCATTGTCCAATAGAAAAAAATGGAATCTATCTATCATCTATCTATCTATAGTTTAAATTTTTCTAAATACCACATTTTTATTTATTTTTAAAGGTATTTTTATTTATTTTGAGAGAATGCACGCACATGCATGAGTGGAGGAGAGGCAGAGAGAGAGGGAAAGAGAGGAAGAAAGAGAATCCCAAGCAGGTTGCTCTGCACTATCAGTGCAGAGCCCAACAAAGAGCTCGAATCCATGAAACATGAGATCATGACTTGAGCTGAAATCAAGAGTCAGATATTTAACTGACTAAGCCACTCAGGTGCCCCTAAATGTAGGCAAGAAAGAAGGAGTGGAATTTTAATAATGAATTTTATTTAGATCAGTATTTCCAAATATGATTTGAGCACATAATAATCTCCGATTGCTGAGTATTCTTTCATATTCTTCAAACTTCAGTGCCTATTCTACATTTATAGCACATTTCAGTCAGACTTACCACATTTCAAATACTTACGAGCCACATTACAGTACTGGCTACTATATTGGATAATACTTCTCTGCACTATCCAATTAAAGAAAATATACATATACATACATGCATACATATACATTCACATAGATTACAGACTGAAGAATATGCAAATCTAATAACTAAGGTAAGTACAATATCTTCCTCAGATTTAATGATACACAAATATTATGAATTTGAATTTATATGGAAAAATGAGGAAAACTAGTTCTGAAGAAAATGTAGAATTTCAAAGTATCACCACAACATCCTAGGATACTATGGTCAATGTGCAACTACCTAGCAGTGTCTGCCAATAGATTCTAAAATTTGTATCAAATGCTGTCACTGTCAATTTTAAGGAGTGAGATAATCTAAGAACTTCACTTACCAGGCTCAGATTGCTGAGCTTAGGAGTGAATTGTGTTGCAGTTATACCAACAGGAGTGATATGGATGCCTCTAAAGGCTGAACATACTCAAAATCTATTGGGCAAAGCAAAGCACTAGGAAATGATGGTTAGTTTTTATCAAACTTAGTGGGATTTGTCAGGAGAAGACAGGACACAGAGTGAATAAGTTGAATATATTCATCCCTTCTGTTTTGCCATGGAAAAAATGTTACATTGTGCCTAATTGCATATTTTTTGTCTAATGGCAATATTCCATGATAATAATGATGGTGCTATTAAACTGTAAAATATAAAGGAATATAGTGTTTTGAATTTTTAACTTTGAACTTTTTCCTTCGAAACCTCTGTGACTCTAAATTTCATACTTTTTATTATTTACCATATTTGTCATATTTCTTTTATGTGTGTTAATTCTTCAAAATTAATATAAATAACTCTTGCACTGGTTTTCCAGCTCATAACTACTGCTGGATTTTTTAGACCAGCCCCTAACACAGAAGCCATATAGTATGCAATTCTCCTGAGTGTCTATTTCTATTGGTGCTTAACTCAAAGGTGGGCATCCTATCCAAATGGACTAATCAAATTTTATGTAAAACTTTTAAAAAATAATATTTGCCACTCATAAACATAGAAATGAAATATCACTGGGTTCAAGCTTCATTTCTGCAGACTCTAGAGAGAAGGCCCCTGAATGTTTACTGATGAGTTCCATTGGAGACACAGGGTTTTACTACATTCTCAGCTATAGTAATTCAGCTGTTTCTTATAATATGCTAGATACCACAGAAGCCTTCCAATAATTTTTTCATTACTTTAACTAGCCAGAATAAGTTTCTGTTATCTGCACCAAAAATAAATTTAACTAACTCATAAATTAAGACCAGTAGTATTGGTCCAGGTTCTGTTCTTTGAAGCCAGACGCTTTAGGATGGTGGAGAACATCAGGCTTATTGGAAATAGAAGAAGGACTACAAAAAACAAATGTATTATGGATTAGCTATTGGGTTTATGTGGATGAAAAGTGATGTGCCTCCTGCTCAATTATAAGATGGGAAACTTTTGAACAGTAAGGATAAAGCAAATCACCTTGAACCATGAGCACTGAGGGGTAAGCTACAGAGAGTAAATTTTGGAGGTAAACTGGAGATCAATGAACTGAACTGTATCTCCCCATCCCCAAGTTCATATGTTTAAGTTTTAACCCCCAATGTGACTATATTTGGAGATAGAGTATTTAGGAGTTAATTAAAGTTAATGAAATCATATAGGTGGGGTCCTAATCTGATAGGATTGATGACCTTGAAAGAATAGTAAGAGACTGAGATAAGTGCGCGTGCACACACAAACAGAATGAGAGAGAGAGAGAGAGAGAGCGAGCGCACTTCCTCTCTCCATGCATTGGCACCAGAGAAACGTCATGTAAACACACAGCAAAACACAGTCAACTACAAGGCAGGAAAAGAGCTCTCATTAGAACTGAATCATGCTGACATCCTGATCTCTGACTTCCATCTCCAGAACTATGTGAAAATAAATTTATTCTTTTAAGCCATCCAGTTTATGGTATTTTGTTGTGACAACCGAAGTAGACTAGATATGGAATATGGTTCAAATCTGTAAAGAAAGAAAGTGTTGAATCCCTGATTGAGCAGAGCTGCATTAACTTGAGAAATAAATAACGGAAGACAGATAAAGACTTTCCCTCTTTACAGATGACCACTTAGGGCTACATAATATGTTCCAATAAAGAAAAACAGTGCAATATTTTATCATTGCATATATTTGAGTTCCACTTATAATCAGAATTACTGTGAATTCCTTTTGTTCCTTTTACAGTAGGATAAATGTCTCTTTAAAATATTTATTTGTGGAGAACACAAGTTGGGGACAGAGGAGAATCTGAAGGGAGCTCTGAACTGACAGACTGACAGCAGCATGCTGGATGTAGGGCTCAAACTCACGATCCATGAGATCATGGCCTGAGTCAAAGTTGGACACTCAACCAACTGAGCCATCCAGGCACCTCAATGTCTCTTTTAATATACAAATCACAAGAAGCATGCTGACACCTAATATTCCACAGACTCCATTGCAGTCTGTTTTGGTATTGGCTTATCTCTTGCTCCAAGGTACAGAATGAATAAAGGTGCTAACCAGTTGTCTGTAAAAGTTTGCCTTGCTGCTTTCTAAAATTCTTTTTCACAGAATACCATTCCAATAGCCAGAAGATAATAACCAAGGATAGTCTTGACTCTGAATGACAGAATGTACTCTAGGCTAACTCCCTGACAAATTAGATATAACTACAGAAATTTTAAATAACAGCAATACTCATGATGAATGATGGAATTACTTGTTTAACAGCAGAATATAGGAAAGGTAAAGAAAAAAACAACAGTGATGTGGAGTGAGGATGGGTTCGGAAGATTTATAGTGGGCATTCTTTGGTTAGAATCAAAAGTTGTTATTTTTTAAAAACAGACACAATTTTATGTCAGTGCAACGATATATGTCATCAAAATATTTAATTGCTATCTAACAATGCTTGTTAGACACCATTTCCATTGTCTTATTCATAAAACAAATGTCTTTCATTACAACCCTTTTTCTTACCTTACTTACATTTTCAAAGTCCACCTAACTCACATTTCAAAAACATTTTAACCTGGGTGATAGACCAAGAGTCAGTACCTGTCATAATCAGTAAAGGTGGAATACTACTTAAGTCAATGTCCATTTTTATGATGAGAGTAAATAAAATCTAGATGGAAGTGATAGAATTAATGGGCCAGGAAGATTACTTACAAAAGAAATAAATCCAACAAAAGATGTAAAATACATATTTTTAAAGCCTGTCTGAAATATGGAACTTTTGAAGGCAAGTATAAAAAAAATAATCAAGATGCTGAATGAAGTCCCCTGTAAGTTATGAACTTTAAGGGATGGAAGTATAATTAATAGATTACTGCAGGTACACCCACAGTTTATTTTTATACTAGATTTATTTTATTTCATAAAAAGATGAATTCAACTATAATCAGTTACTTCAAGTCCATAGCAGGGATGTATGTCTCTTCTGGAATTTTATTTCTTTCCTCACTATGTGAATATAAATTTTATTTTTAGAATTTGCAGCTTGTCACCTTTTAAAATTATATAACTGGAGACACCATCATGTATTATATCACCTAGAAGCAAATGTCAGATATGAAGTATGGTTTTTGTAATGTTTAATTGCAAAGCTGAGACAGATAGCACCTTTCTGTATTACAATGAAATACTGCATTGAATTTCAGGTTAGAAAAATATCAACAAAGATTTCAAATATTTTTAATTATTTATAATTTAAAAATAGCAATTATTGATATACATTAAATTCAATTATTTTTGGGCACCTGTGTAGTTCAGTCGGTTAAGTGTCCAACTGTGGCTCAGGTCATGATCTCATAGTTCGTGGGTTCAAGCCCCTTGTCGGGCTTTGTGCTGACAGCTAGCTCAGAGCCTGGAGCCTGCTTCAGATTCTCTATCTCCCTCTCTCTCTGACCCTCCCCTGCTCACTCTCTCTCTCTCTCTCTCTCTCTCTCGGTCTTTCAGAAATAAATAAAACATTAAAACAGAAAAAATATTGAAAAAATAAAAAATAAATTCAATTATTTTAACACTACCTTTAATAGTTCATTTTTAAGATAAAATAGCAATCGATTTGCTTTTTAATGTTATTAACAATGTGTTAGTAACCGATGCCACTGAGGAATACAAATAGGAGCATCCATTTGGAAAACACCTTTTGATCACTAAAACTGAAAAATAGGAAGTAACTTCTATATTTAATGAGATACTGAATCAGTTTTTAGGATTTCATTGTTCTGAATAGTTGTTTGGCATTGACAAGGAACACTTCAGTAAGTATTCATTTTTTTAAAACATATATTTATTTTTGAGAGGCTGAGAGAGACAGAGCACCTATAGGAGAGGGAAGGAGGGAGGAGAAAACACAGAGTCTCAAGCAGGTTCCAGGCTGTGAGCTGTCAGCACAGAGCCTGACTTGGGGGCTCAAATCCACAAACCACAAGATCATGACCTGAACTGAAGTCGGACATTTAACAGACTGAGCCACCCAGGCACCCCAAGTGTTCGTTCGTTATTACTAAAACTTACAGTGGTGGTTGGTTGTGGAATTACCTTCTCAGAGTCTGGTGCTAGGCCAGTCATCTATAGTTATTAAAACCTAAATCTACAACTGATTAGTTGCCTGAATCTACGTTCCTATTTTAGTTAGGAAAACTTTATGGAGTTTAAACCAGTACTAATGAGGAAGAAATAACGATAGAGGTAAAATTATACTCAGTGTTAAGGAATGGATAACATGCAGGTGAAAATAGAAAGGAAAACATTAAGACAGGCAGATGCAGATGCAGAGGGAAAGACAAAGAACAGGAATATCCCAAGGGGCATTCAGGACCACGGTGAGCAGCAGCCTGGGTGCACATAACACTGGATGGAGAGATCTTGAAATAATAGGTAAACAATGATTACTTTTATACTACGGGCACTATGGAATTATTTAAAATTGGGGCATATAGATAAGGAAGATAAAAAATTTATTTTTTTTAAATTGAAGTTTTATCTTAAGTATTATTCATACACAGATTGTTGCCTTCCAATTTTTTCTGCCAACATCTGCATGGACTGGAAGGAGAAATTGACAGTGCAAAGATTAATTTAAAAAGCTATGTCCCCAGTCCCACTGTGAGGGAATGAAGAGCAAAACAACAAGAACTGTTACAGATAATGCAGCTAGGAGGAAGACGCTAGGAGTGAGAGAATTGGGACATCTTTAATAGAAATGACCTCATAAGGATAGATTAGCATTAAGTAGTTAAGAGAAATGCAAAGCTCATTATAAGGATGGCAAGAGAATGAGGAACATACTTGTCAAAGACAAAAGAGGTGTTTAGCTTAAAAATTGTCAACATAAGTTGTCCGAAATGGCACTTGGATTGTATTTAGATGTAATATCTCAGTGACCACTTTGGATTAAAATACTTGGCCTAAAATTGCAACAAGGTTTGTGCGGGAAGGGACTGGTTGGGCAGGAGATCGTACCATTGAAAGTAATGAGTGAGAGTTTTCCCATGGCGAGAACCACAGTGATGTGTAATATTCAGCCATACACTCTTCTGTTATGTGTTACAGTGTTAATACTGTAACACTTCTCTGTACTCTCAAAATAACTAACACACATTTTGGAAACAGTACACTCCTCAGAGAAGTGCTCAACCTTGTGAAGTGGTATTTAAAGGGAATGGGGGGAGGGATACAATATAAAAGAGCCAAGATTAAAGATTCCATAGAACCAAGAAATCCTAATCTGACATGATTTGAACATATAAGACCATCAGGACTCCTTAAAGACCCTAGGAGATGGGTATGGTAAGAGCTTAATTTAAAATAAAAATGCCTCAGCTGATTCCAGTACATTAGAGGATACTACAGATAACACTTGAGGTTGACCTTGAGGTTAGAGTGAAACCTTAGTCCTAGACAGGAGAAAGTTGATAAGAAAAAGATAATAAATTTTGACTGAAACAAAATGCTCATAGGAAAGTCAAGGACAAATCGCTTAACCACATTCTAAAGGAATTAAAATGAAGAAAGGAGACAGATATCCCACAAGCTTGAGACTTCAGTAAAGAAAGAAATGTGATCAAGGGGAGCAACACAGAGGAGACCCAACATTCTGAGAGGGGAGCACAGGATGGTAAAAGAGTAAGGAAGCAAATTTCTAGACTTATTTTATAATATAGGCTGAACAAATTCCTCCTTTCCCCATTGGGCTATTAAATACTTATATATTGAATTAAAGGCTTGATTCATTTAAAATACAAGGGTGGTGAAGCCTTACAGTAGTGATTTTAGGGCATCAATAATTTAGTTGTTAATGTAGACTAGACAGAGTAATTCAACATTGGATATTTGTTGTTGCTGTTTGTTGTGGTAGTGGTTTAAGACAGAAATAATTTGAACATAAGTTTTATAACTTATTTCTTAAAGAATGCAAGGTAATTCCTTTCTATATGTTATTCCAGAGACTAGTTAAGATTATTACATTTTATTATAGTACAGTATATGTAATTCTTTAAAAAACATTTTTTTAATATCTTTATTTTATTTGAGAGACAGAGACAGAAAGTGAGCAGGGTAGGGGCAGAGAGAGAGGGAGACACAGAATCTGAAGCAGGCTCCAGGCTCTGAGCTGTCAGCACAGAGCCCGACACAGGGCTTGAACCCATGGACTGTGAGATCATGACCTGAGCTGAAGTCAGCCACTTAACTGACTAAGCCACCCAGGTGCCCCCAGTATATGTAATTCTTAACCCCATGAAGAATAATTTTTGTTAAATTAAACACTAAAACACCTCATCTTTTATAACATTTACGTTTGCTTTATATTATAGATTTTATAATGAATTGCCTTAATTATCAATTATTTAATATTAATATGTTCATCATTTAAATGTTCAATTCAGATAACCACATATGAATACAATGAAAATTGATATTCTTTTTTTTTTTGCTTGTTATTTTGTTTTGAGAGAGTGAGCAGGGGAGAGGGCAGAGAGGCAGAGGGAGAGAGAGAGAAAATCTCAAGCAGGCTACAAACTCAGCCTCCCATGGGGCTCGATTCTACAACCTTGGTATCATGACATGAGCTAAAATCAAGAGTCACTCAACCAATTGAGCCACCCATGCACCCCCAAAACTGATATTCTAATAAAGTAAACTCCTTCATTTTTAAAGATTCGTGGAATTCTTGTGTTTATCCATGATTTGATCCTCAAAGTTCATGTGGCTTTGTTGAAGATTTAATAACTGTGGACATACACTTTATTATCAGTTTCAATAAGGTATATGAGGATAATATATAAGTAAAAGAAATGTTATTAATTCTCCAACTTAACTACCTACCAGAATCTAGTGATGCAATCTTTAAAATTATAAATTACTGCAGATGAACACAAATTTAGGAATATGAAGTTCTAGATACTATGACCATGAATCTGTGTTTTTCCAAATGGTGGTGTTGATTTTTCTGCTGCTTGCCAGATAACGTGTTTCTAACCAGTGGTAAACACTAAGAAATTTGAGGGGTGGCTCAGTCAGTTTACATCTAACTCTTGGTTTCAGCTCAGGTTATGATCTCAAGGTTCTTGAGTTCAAGCCCCACATTGGGCTCTAAGCCGATGGTGCAGAGCCAGTTTGGGATTCTCTCCCTCTCTCTCACTCTGTCCCTCCTGCTCTGCATCTCTTTCAAAATAAATGAACAAATTTAAAAATCTCCTAAGAGATTTGAAGGAAAAGTAGAATATGTATTTAGGACATAAGCCATTACTACTATTATATATTTTTGCCTTACATAATTACTGTGATTTTTGAAACACTGAAGCGTGTATTAAGCATATAGTCATAGAACCTTAAAATTGTAATCTGAAAATTGAAGATTTAAAATGAAATAATATTATGGTCATTCTCAAGTGAAAATATAAAAGGAATCATAGATCTGTGTAACTGAAAGGAATTATGGAAAACTAAACCCCAACACAGTCGCTCAATATTTAGGTGAGAAACCTGAAGACCAGAGAGGTCAATTTATTCATGTTGGCAATAGAGCTAAAAAGGCATGTCTTCACTGTCAGGGCAAAATTAGTTCTAAAGCTGGATGGTAATATATGTTTCAAATAGAAGAGGTGTTCAAATGATAAAGTTTTAAGTAACAAATTTCCTTTCATATTCAAAGAGGTAAATCAAGTGGTTTAATACAACTTTGTTATTTAATATGATATTTTCTGTTATGGGGCAAACTTTTATTCATTCCATAAAAAGGTTTTCTTTTGCACCCATAGTGCAATATGCATATTTAATAAGTGTAGTTCTTATCACTTTTTAGTTGGTTCCTGCTGAACCTCTTCACTTCCCACATTCCAACTCTGTTACACACACACACACACACACACACACGTACACAGACAACCATTTAGTTTTAACACACTAAGATAAGCACATACTGTTTAAGAATATTACCCCAGGGTCTAGTCCATAATGCGGCCGGTTCTTAATAACTGTGGAATAACTTAATAAATGGATAAAATAAAATTTCAATTTGTTTGTAGTACCTCTGATTTTCAATTCTAACTTGAGTAATGTATTTCACATATTAAAACATATTTATATACTTTTATTTTTTAATGCTTTACTTTTGAGAGAGAGAGGGATACAGAGGATCAAAAGGAGGCTCCACACTGAGTGCATAGCCTGATTCAGGGCTCAAACCCACAAACTGTTGAAATCATGACCTGAGCCAAAGTCGGACACTCAACTGGCTGAGCCATTCAGGCACCCAAAACATATTTATATTTTATATAATAGCTCCATCTTTCTAAGCAGCATTTGTGATATCTTATTTGTGGAATAAACAAGATACAGGAAAATCTAGAGAACAAATTAACATGATGATTTGGCAAAATAACTGGTTTAAAACCTTTATTCCTACACCATTAATCTTATAAAATATATACAATGGTAAAATGTAATAAATTACATTTACTATCTAGAACCTTTTAACGGTTAAAAAATTTCTGGATCAGAACAAGTTATGTATCAAAACAAAAGCAAGATTCATCAACTTTGACCACTGTGAACAGATGTTATTAGTGGGTATTATATACTGACTGTCTCTTCAAACTACCAGGAAGTGACTTTCAAACAGACATTCTGAATGTATCCATTTGGGTCCTACTTTGAAACAACATACTACATAATACTTTAGTTGTAGATACATTAGAAGGAATTAGGACTACGTGAACATTGGTCATAAACAAGGAATTGATGTTTATATTGTTAGGTGTAATGATGGCTTTGCAGTTATACAAGAATTATGCTGACATTTCTTTCAGATATTAGATTGAAGTATTATGGGATGAAACAATATGATTCTTGGGCCCTGCTTTAAAGTATTTCATAGGAGATACATTTAAAAATAAATGTTGCAATGTATTGATATTTGTTGAATCTGGTTGATAAGCATATACTGTATTATACCTTTGTATAGATGCTTGGAATTTTCATAAAAATAATGTGGAGACAGTATTGCCACAGATGATAGATGGGCCTACCAATGATTTTTAAAACACTGTTTCATAAAAAAAAACTAGGGAAGAAATACTGTTATTTATTCTTTTTTATGTATTTTGACTTTCCAGGAGATCCAGAACCAGTTGGAACTGGCTAAAACTTATTGCAAACTGGAAAATTTGACTTATATTCAATACTCATTTATTTATTTAACAATTATTTGTTGGAAATTCAGTTATATGCCAGGCACTGTTCTAGTAATGTCAAAATAGACAAAATACTTTGCTATAACAGAACTCACATTTTGAATAGAGACTGTCTGCCCCATTTATCTTCCCCATAATTATTTCCTCCCTATACATCTCCATTGTCTAAACCCATAATGCTCGAGCTCCTGTTCATGAATCCTCTAGCTTTGTCTAGTACTAAAGCAGACTGGATATTCATCAACTTTAAAACAAGGAAAGAAGTTTCATTTCTAGTTGGTATGAAGTATTTATTCCAAAATATTATTCTTTGAGGAAAATTAACATTAAAAATGTATAGAATTGTAGCTCTGCAAATAAAATAATTGTTATTTCTTTCCAATATGTCTATATTTTTATTTGCCTTTGAGAACAAACAAGTGGTCATTGCATTCTTTGTCTATAAGGAATTGCATTTAAGGACATGAGTCCTGATAACAGTTGGAGGAAGATTTTAAGAGAAGATATTTTACTTTGAGAGAAATGTACTAAATAAAAAAATAAACTTACACAGCAAAACTATATATTCACAGGTTTTTTCCAGAAAAGTATGGAAAAACACTCTCATTATTTCTTTAATAACCAATATTTAATGAGAGTGATAAGTAATTTGTGTTGCACGATTGTTTAAAATGTACAGTATATACTCTACAAACAAGTTTATTATGAAACAATTATACCAAATATTTTCTATATTGGATAAAAATAGCATAAAATATGTAGATAATCTTTATGGAAAAATTTTACTTTCTATTTTATCTTATATCAAACATGGAAAAACTATGATTGTAATAATAAAAACTTGCCTCATTCTCTTACTCAGAAAATTGATTTAACAAGTGAAATTACTTACTTTTTAAAAATAAATGAAAAAGTTCTGAGGTCAGTTTGATGTTTTTATTTGTCACACCTGCACAAACCATGTATGTGAAGAAACAGGTTTTGCCAGAGACAGACAATTGAAAATAATATTCTATATTGAAAACCATCTACCAGAGAAACATTTACTGAGGAAACTTTCTACTAATACCTAAGCCATGCTGTGAAGGGGCACATGTATACAAAATAAATTTCCACTCTAAAATATTCAATTAATTAATTTAATGTAAGTACTTTTTGCATTATTGACTGATTATTTTCCATTTTCACAAGTGTAAGTGATTTTATAAGCATAAATCTATTCATTTGTTTTAAAGCTTAAAGATAAAAGAATGTGGCTAAGAATGAACAAAATCACATTTATATAATACATTGTTTTGTATATAATTATTTAAAAAACTATAGTCTTTCTTGCTTCTTAGATTTTGGTAGACAAAGACTTCTACTAATATTTTCCCTTCACAATAGAAGATTTTTGTCCAATAAAAGTATATCTGTAGCAAAGTATAATACTCTCAGTATGTACATATACATGTATAAATATATATATACAAATATACAAATAAAAATACATTTGTATATATATTTACTTATACATCTCTAAATTAAATCCTGTTGAGAATCTCATTACACACATATAAAATATATAAATATATACTTATACAAATATATTAATAAATATATCAAATATAAATTAATAAAAATATTTAAACATTTGTAATAGTGTATGTGTGTATATCCCCTAAATTAAAACCTGTTGAGAATCTTTTTTCATTTATCTTTTGGTTTTCAAACTGTCAAGAATTCTATCTACTCATAGAAGTAATACAACCATTAGATAAAGTTAAGCATATTATTCTTTGAAGGTAAATTTCCTTCTTCTCCTTCCTAATTTGTATCTTCAGGATACACAGATTATGTCTGAGGGAGATCATTTTAAATCTCCCATTATGATAATGGATTAACATTTTTTCAAATTCTTCCCATTTTTGCTTTATATTGTGTAATTATATTTTTGTGTATATGCTCATGCAATCATAATGTTTCAGATGAACTATTTATTGATATAAATAGGAGTTATACTTGTCTTCAGAATGAGGGAGACAACTTGATACAACATTTTTATTTCCACTTACATGCTGCTAGGAGACACACTTAAATAGAGGTGGAGACCTCTAATTTTATAAATTGATTAAAACCTTGAAGTGACCATCACTGACCTGCAGAAATGACACCAGGTCAATGGTGGGAGTGGAGGGAGATGGATATAGTGGGGAAAATCAGCTACTTACATGGGTAGTAGGTTGTTGGATAGGAATGCTTCTACCATGAACAGTAGCACTTTCTTTTCAATGAAATATACTTATCCTCAATATGAATTTGCCTTCACTGCCCTCAGTGCTTCTGCCTAAACCACTTTCTGTAGACTTCCATAATTCATTATTCACTGGCCTATAATTCTACATGGGCATCACTTCTGACCAAAGAATGTAGTTTTAGTAAAGGACGTATAGCTCATCCTCGTGGAAGTTACTGCCACTTGCTTATTTCTTCTATGTAATAAATTACCTCATATTTATAAATTTAAAATTGCAAGTATTTATTATCTTATACTTTTTCTGGAGGTCAGAAATTGAGGAACCGCTGGTGATTCTAGCTCAGAGTCTCTAATAGGTATCTCTTGTGAGTGTCATTCTGTAAGAGTTCCTTCAAATGCTCACTCACAGGACTTTTAGATGCAGACTTCATTTCTTTACTATCTGGGATTCTCCATTGGGCTGCTTATAACATGAATTATCTGATAAAGTGACAGGCCAACAGGAAGCCATAGACTTATATAATTTAATCTCAGAAGTGACATATCATCACTCATGATATTCTACTTTTTACACAGAATAACTATGGTGTAGTATAACATGAAAGGGAACTACATACGGTGTAATGCCAGGAGACAGATATGTTGGGGGCCGTCTTGAAAACTGGATGCCATACTGGCCTTACCTTCTTCCATCCACCTTGTAATAGTTGACCTTAGTAACAGTGATATGTCTTTTAGAAGACATTTATGGCCCTAGATGGACAACAAAACATTGTGGGACGAGATCAAGGCCCTCTGGAATGCAATATATATTCTATATCCTTAACCAGCATATTTGTGCTACTGGTTACACTGACAGAGTTCATGGATCCAGGGATCAAGGGTGGAAATTGAAATGTCTTATCTCACTATTACCTCATATAATCTACTATGAAGTGTTTGCTCCACAACTTTGGTGTCTGTAAATGCCAGAGTCCAACATAACAGGAGCTCCAATGTCTGAGGTCATGAGAAGATAGATACCTCAGTTTAAGAAAAGAGGGAATTCATCCTTCCTCTGCCTTATTTTGCTCCATTGGGTACTCAAAGTAATAGATGATGCCCACCCATACTGGGGATAGCATATTGTCTTTGCACAGTAAACTGATTAAATGCTAATCTCTTCCTGACACAGCCTCAAGACATACACAGAAATATTATCTTATAGCTATCCAGACAGCCCTCACACCAATCCAGTTGATGCATAATATTAACCATCACAGTAATTATGGAGTTGTATCAAATATATTTCACAAAATGATTTCTTTCATTTTTTAAAAAGAGTGTAGTTACTAAATTGGGTCACTTCCACAGTGAATTAAGGTACCATAAAACTGTGACTAGAATTCTTAAAGCTACTAAAATGGTCTTTTAAGACTTCTTTATCTCACTTAAATTACTCTATAAAATACTTCCAAATAATTAATGCAAATAACAACCTTAATTTCCATGAGCAATACAATGTGAAATGTATAATTTTCACATTAATTATTAAAATACGAGCTGATAGAATTAGTTTAGGTTCGGCTGTTAGTTGAAGGTTTTTTTGCAAGAATGCCAAAAACCTTTTTTCCACAGTATTCTTAAAAATTTAAATATTTTAATATATGAGAATAAGGCAGACACTACTATTAGTAATGAATATTTGAATAAACTCATTTTTTAAACTTATCGTTTCTTGAATTATCAATAGGTCATATTTCTCCTAAAAGGTAAGAAATAAATATGTAAGGGCCTTTCTGGGAACAAAGGTATTGTTTTAAAAAAATGCACATACGTATATAACTTTACTTTCCAACTTCTGTTCTAGATAGGCATGCAAAATTATTTTTTCTTTACTAAAATATTTGCATCCACCATTTCTGTAAGGTTCCATAGTAATTCATAAGTCAACTTTAATTATAGGACCAAATATAGCTTATTTTTGCAATGTCACTTTATAGTATTTTATTTTATCCATAGAGAAAACATGTTTTAACAAACTTAAATCATTTAAAAATGATTGTATTATAATATTTTTAAAAAGCAGATGGATCTAATACAATTGCATGAACAAAATTATCTTCTTATGAGTAAAGATTTAAATTTTGTCATTCAAATGATGTGATCCATCCCTTTAGAAAATATCAAATTAGTAAAGTTTATGTTACTTAAGAAAAATAGGAACCCAGGATCACCTGAGTGAATTGGTTGGTTGAGCATTTGACTCCTGATTTAGGCTCAGGTCATGATCCCAGTCCCACATCAGGCTCTGCATAGAGTGTAGAAGACTGGTTAAGATTCCCTTTCTCTCTCTCTCTCTTCCTCTGCCTCTCTCTCCTGCTTGTACACTCTCTCTGTCTCTCTCTAAAGTCATAATAATAATTATAAATAGGGACACAAGTCATACAAATATCCCTTATACAGGGAGGGGATTCCCTTCCCTCCTAGAGAACAAAATGGAAAAAAAGGAGAAAATATCTTAGAACTAATTAACTATTTATAAATGTAATACTACAAATAATAAAAATAATGAAACGTGACATTTTTGATTGCTTACTATTTCCACTTTATATTTGCATGTTTATGTAACAAAATAACTGTAGGTTGTACATTTTATTCCTTCATCGTATCGGTAAGGAAATTAAAGTTTAGAACAGTTAAAATATTTTGAATCTATATTTCATCCACTCCAGATCTTTAATTTTGAATTCCTACATATAAATATTTCAATAATATTTATATAGGGGTTTATGTTTTGCAAATCACTTAAAATAAATTGATCTTCACAATATAATCTTAAGTTAATATAAGAGGTATAATTATCATTTTATACATGATAAGCATTAGTCCTAAAGAAATATTCCCCAACTCTCTCCACCTCAAAAACACATGGCTTATAAGTGGCAAAGCCAATAATGTAAAATCTTAATACATTGACTCTTTTGTCAGAATAGCATGTCAAAAAGCACTTTTAAAAAATATAACAATCTACAATTTACATTCATAGCCTCCAGAGTTTTGGAGGGAACAGGGGAGGTTTCCTGTAAACAGGTGAAATCTAGATGTCCCATGTTAAATATAAATACTTCTATAGTGTGGGCAATCTTCAGGGGTGTTCTTTCATCTACCCAGGGGGAAAAATATCACCAGTACTGATTTTCACGTAAGGTTATTCAGAACCTACCTTGTCTCCATATCCATATCCTTGTCTGCTGTCACTCTAACAAATCTGCATTTCTTAAATATAGTTTTACTCATTCTGCAATAAAATCATATTCATCTCTGAGGTTTCAGATACTTCTCACTGGCCTAGAAGCATCTTGAATATATGGACATCAACCTCATAACAAAGAATCTAGGAAATAGTGATTGATATGATAGGAACTCTTACATTCATATTTCTATTTGAACTTATACAAAGTCATTGTCATAAAAAGAATCTAGTAAATAGTGACTGATATGAAAGGAACTCTTACATTTGTATTTCTATTTGAATTTATGCATAGTCATTGTCTATGCCTATATCAAGTGGTAAAAGAGTAATTTTCCATCTGATTTAAGAAAATAATCTAGGTGGGTTCAATAATAGATCATTTGTATCTATTATATTGTGGGGTATTAGGGAAAAAATAAGAGAAAAATTAAAAAGAAGGGCATTTGAAGCAGAAAGATTACCAGGTTTTAAAGGCATGGAGGTATGAGAGAAGTTTGTGATTTTGACAGTAAGTACTTTAGAATGTGTGTTTAGTATTTGGAATATGAATAAGATGAGACTAGAAAACTGAAAAAACAGGACTTGAGAGGCATTATATGCAGTATTTATTCTGTAGAAATGAATACCATTGAAATATACTTATTCTATAAGCACTATATTTACTTTTAGATACAGTCAATCATAAGGAAGTATAAATATCACATAACTCCCTAAAGAGATTGAAATAACATTATAAATAAAAATGTAGCAATGTCCAATTGTAGATCTCACTTCAAAAATGTAGACCTTCATTAATATCTTAGAAAGCAAGCCTCTAAACATGAAGTAGGGGAAATATATTCATTATATAGCTATAAACATATTGTTTTTATAAGTATAGCCAGTTTTCATTTAAGCCTGGCAATTAACTCAAATGAAAATCAAGCATACTTGACTTTTGTGAATTATATGCCAAAATAATTCTATTTGTACCCTTTGAAAAGTCAAGTGTATATTGACTGTAGTTTGAAAAGCAGTCTCAGTTTATGACTGAAAGGTTAACAAACTAAGAAAATGATAAGATATCTAAAAATTTAACCTATGATTTGCCCGGTTTTTATTTATTAGATCAATTTAAATACTCATAATTTAGAAGCACATTACCATCATGGGATATAATAAACCAAAACCATTAGGATCAGATATTTTTTATTATAAAAGTGAGACTCATATTTATCTCTAAAAGGCTTGTGAAAATCACATGGAATTAAAGAAATATTATAAAGCATAAAATTGGACAAAGATGAGAATAGCTGAAAAGAATCTTTTACTCACTATGGTGAATTGAAAAAGGTACCTAGTGTTAATTAGGAAGCAAATTCTAGTTCTCTACATGTTCTTTTGCTTTCTGATATTTCAAGAAACAATTTTATGATTCAAAGATGGCTAAACTACTGTCATTTGCACGTAGCATTTACAGTATGTTCATAGAACTTGGCAGTACCCAACACATTCTAGGATCTTATAAAATTTATATTTTGATACAGTTTTATATATTTTAATATTTGTACTGTCATATTAATATCTACATATTTGAATAGAAGTATACACATCTCATTGACCTAAATATTATTCAATCCACTAACTATACTTGAAGCACACTTAAATGCATTAATTTCTTTGAATAATTTCCCAAATTCATCCACACCCCAAAAACTTCTGATTTCCAGGGATCAGAATGATTGACGTAACCTGAGTCCTCACTTCAGAGATAAAGAGGTAAGGCTGAAAACAGTTGATCAGTTTATCATATGGTTATGATAACACATAATTTGAACTAATACCAAGATACCCTAGTTTCTGGTTCTTGTTCTATCTGTTACATCATTAGGTCATGATGTATTTTGTTTGGCACATGTTTTAGAAGCATAGCATTTACTAAGCTTTATTATTAGGACTGAGGTTCCTAATCTGGAGTGTATCTACAAAGAAAATTCATCAGTTTGTGCACTAGTGCTGGGACACCCGGGGGATAAAGTTGCTAAACCATGATGGAATCCAAATAAAATGCCATTAATCAGTCACCCATTAACTTATTGAAGAAATATTTATTAAGTACGTACTATGTGTTAGATATTATTCTAGGGACTGTGATTACAGCTATTAATAAATACAACTGAAAAGTGGGACAGGCAATATCATGATGATACTCATAAAATTTTAATTAAGGTTGGTACAAGTCTTGCTAAAAAGGTGATATTTAAATAAAGGCTTAAATTAGGTGAGAAAGTAAGCTACATGGTTATCTGGGGAAAGAATATTCTAGAGAGAACATCAATAGCACATTGCTTGAAAGAGAAATAATTCTGTAAGAAACAAAAGGGTAAACTAGGTGTTGTAGTCTAAGAGACAGGAAAGGTGTAGGAGGCGGGATCAGAGAGGGAAGAGGGACCAAGACCCTTCAGGGCTTCTACACCTGGTTTTGTTTTGTTTTCTTTTGTTTTGTTTTGAGGGTGTCTTTTTGTTTGTTTGTTTGTTTTGTTTTGTTTACCTGTGATTTTACTCCAAATGGGGCAGGAAGGTATCAGAGGGTTTTGAGCAGAGAATTGGTATGGTCAGATGGACATTTTAATAAATTCACATTGTGTTTCTGCTGATATTGAGTTAAAGGGATAACGGTGGAAAGAGAACACTTAGGAGGCAATGTGATAAATTTCCTCTCCAGCTGAAGTGAAGGATGATAGTCCTACAGATAATCAGACAACTTGGTAGGAAGTGTTTGGTTTATAGGTTCAATGTTCTTCTATAAATATTCTCATCAAACACTATATTCTGCAACAATAACTACATGCAGGGGTGCCTGGGTGGCTCAGTCAGTTTAGCATGTGACTCTGGATTTTGGCTCAGGTCATGATCTGATGGTTCATGACCTGTGTCTGATGGTTTCTGAGACCAATCCCTGAGAGGATTCTCTCTCTCCCTCTCTGCTCCCACCCACCTTGCTGCCTCTCTCTCTCTCTCTCTCTGTCAAAATAAATAAATAAAGTTAAAAAAAAAACAATCACATGCAGTTTTAAAAACAATAAAACCCTGAAAATACATAATGTTAAATTGGTTAGTGATTATATTAACTCAGGCAAATTTTAAAGGTTTTAAATATAAATGTATGCTTACTTTCATATTATAAATTAATAATATGAAATGTACCATTGATTCATGTATCTATAAATACCATGTGAGTATTGTGAATTTCTAAAATATTTTTAAAATTTTGTTTCTGAGAGACAGAGCAGGGCAGCGTGAGCAGGGGAGGATCAGATAGAGAGGGGGATACAGAATCCGAAGCAGGCTCCAGGCTCTGAGCTAGCTGTCAGCACAGAGCCTGACGCAGGGTTCAAACTCACAAACCTTAAGATCATGACCTGAGCCGAAGTCAGTTGCTTAACTGACTGAGCCACCCAGGCGCCCCTCCATGTGAGTATTTTTAATAACCAACTTAGTAACTCAAATATATTCTCTTTTTTAATGTTTATTATTTTGAGAGAGAGAGAGACAAGCAAGCAGGGAGGGGGAGAGAGAGAGAGGAGAGAGAATCCCAAGCAGGCTCTGTGCTGATGTGGGGCTCAAACTCACAAGCCATGAGATCATGACCTGAGGCGATACAAAGTCAGACACTTAGCTGAGCCACCCAGGTGCCCCCAAAATATAGTTTTCTTAATTAGTCAGGACAACTTTGGGGTCCTTGGGTGGCTCAATAGGTTGAGTATCCAACTTCAGCTCAGGTCATGATCTCATGGTTTGTGGGTTTGAGCCCTGCGTCGGGTTTTGTGCTGATATCTCAGAGCCTGGAGCCTGCTTCCAATTCTGTGTGTCCCTCTCTCTCTGCTCCTCCCCTCCTCATGATCTGTTTCCAAAAACAAACAAACAAATAAAAGAACTATTTTCTGTCAGCTGTTTTTGGTTATCTACACAGTGAGCACTTCAGTTAGAATGGAAATGCAGGGAACTCCTTAATATACATTTTATTCTAAGCATAAACTCGTATGAAATGAGGAGCATCAATGGAGAATGACATTTTTATAACAGATAAAAATAATTTTGTTTAATAAAATGATACTCAGAAACTGAATAATCAGGGCACATCAAACATAAACATGGATTTTGCTGACTCTTTCTTGACTCTAAAACACATTAGGAACTTACCTACTTTGAATGGAAAGGGTTCATACTGACAGCTGGATAAACATAAGGCCTTTCAGGTCAAAGTAATCACCTCTAGCTCTTCTAGTCAACGGTGGGCTAGACTTGCCTCCACAGTAACAGAAACACCGCATTCATCCACATTCATCCCCGTTTGCACTTATACTGGGTCTTGTCATTGAGGGTGGTAAATTTATTTGCTTTTTGTTGTTGTTGTTTTAGTCATATTCAGTTAGTGATTCTATCTTGGATTGTTGCCTCAACTAGGATCTCTTTAGTTGACATCTGGCTCAAGATGCCCTAGCATTATACACATAACCCAAAAAATGCAGGAGTGGCGCATGTTACAGCTTAAAAGTCCTTGCCATGGGAGATTTTATTTCACCTGGATTGTAGAGAGTGTAAAAGAGATCGCTTGAAGAACCAGGCCTATCAGGTACCCGCTTAGGTCATCATAGAGCCAAGATGAGGGTCAAGCCAAAAGAAAACCCAAGATTACCTCCTTATGGGCCTATGGCCAATCAGAGTCACCAAAAGACCCAACAGTCTGACATGCAGTAAAGGATGATTGACTTAAATATATTTATAGTAGACTCTTGATTTCTAATTCAATTTCAGAAAGAATGCAGGAATGCAGAATGCCTGACACAATACCTGTACTTGGGTCTCTACAAAGTGGTGGTGTATATACATAATCTATCCTCTCAAAAGCGGTAATTTTATTTTTAAAATTCTTTATTACATCATATGCGCTAAAATATAGTTACATACTATAGTCATTGGCAATCTATTAGTAAAAGTTTAGCTATTGTATTTACTGTAAGTAATGAAATATTACCCTATAGAGTTACTTAATCTGGTCACATTCCTCTTGTTGCCATGACTCTATTAACAAATACATTTTCTTCCTTTTATTATATAAGTATCTTATTTTATTGCCTTAACAAATCATTTTTTTATTCTGAGATTCTATCATTTAATCGAAAGGAAAAAATAGAAATTAAAAAGATAATTTGTATGTGACTTGTCCTAAAAAACTAATTTGCATTAGTTATTAAAATGAAATGGTATGAAAGTTTTCAGAGAAAAGGAACATTTTTTATTGATGTCAATTGCAGAATCATTTCAAATAAAATTCATAAAGAAACAAGTATCCTGCATCTGCTCATTTTAACCCTAGTTTGTTTTAAAAGGAGATGATAGCTACTTAAATGCTGTTAGGTCATTGAGTACATAGAAAACAGGGGTCAATGGGGAGCAAACAACAATTCATTTTTAGATCAAGGTTCCAACACCAGGGAATGTTCCAAGAAGCATTTCATTTTCAAATGAATTCCTTCCACTTGGAGCCAAAGGTCAGCAAGCTAGCATTAGTTAAAGAGGTCTCAGCTGCATCAAAGTTAAATAACAACCAAAAGTCACCCACTACAGTGTCTCTCTAATCCATAGATGTGTCCCCAAGGGTGTCAGGCCAAAGAAGAAAACAGATTGGTTAAGTGCTGTGATCAGTCAGCATCTTAGGCTGAGAGCGAAGGATAAAAAACATTCTATTTAAGCACAGCTGCCTGTTGAAGTAAGGGTACATATTTGGAACTGATCAATCTATATAACACAGCATAGTCACTTAACTAATGCTTAGAAACCAGACATTTCAGAGTGAACACGAGAATCTTTATATTCTTTTTAATAACCAACCTAATGCATAGACTGACTTGTAGGGGAAAAATTTTTAAAGGTGAAAAGTCTTTCAGTGAAAAGCTTTTGCATCCTGTTCAAACCATCAATACCACAAGCCCGGGTTGGTATTCTCAGAGAAATAAATATTGATTTCTGTCCTCCACCCCTTACCAATGTCAAGCAACTACCGTGATTGCTCTGAATATCTTATTGTTAACAATTGACAGATTGTGTTAGCATTGGATTTTTATTGTTTCATTGTACTCTCTTCTCAAGAAGGCGTTTGTGCTCTTTTTTTCTCATAGACAAGACAACAGTGAGGCTGAAATTATTCCATAGCTCTTTTGTCAAGTATGATATATCTAATTTTGGATTGACTACCACTGACACTGCAAGGATTTATTGAAAAGGTGGCTGCTTTCCTATTAGATTCTTTTTAGCAAATCAGACTACAAAGTTATGCACATTTATGCAATGAATAATTGGAACCAAAAATGCTAAAAATATTTGATGTGAGTAAGTTTAAACATCCTACTCCTTACTTGATTACTGATCATCGTGACATGGTACCTTGCCTAGTCAGGTGTTGTGACTAGATTTAATGTTAGTCATCTTTGGACAAATTAGCCCACAATATCCAATATGTGCATGGACATTGACTTCATCTATTGGGTTTTATTTTTCATTCCCTCTGTATGCAAATCTGACTGAGTAATTTAGAATAAAGATTAAAACAATATTGATTTAATTCACCAAAGTACAAGTCATTTCTATGTCAAATGGATGAGTTCAAGAATTTATTCAAGTGCAAAATAACCTAAGGAAATGACCAAAATGCAGAAAAACATTAACGTATTGTTATAAAAGCATTTTTTAATCTCCAGGTTTAACAGTTCTAAAACAGAAACCTAAAACTATTCATGAACAAGTATTTCATAACTATGTTATTATCTTAAGCCTTCTTTAGATAAAACTCTTTGAAATTCTATTCTAAAAAAATACTCCCTGTGAAAAATGTGTCTGCATAGACTGTTTAGTTATTTCAGTAGTTCATAATGCTCTGTAGGCTTCCAAGGTTTTATACTGAATTTCATGCAAGAAAAAATAATGCGATATCAAGACTTCATTATTCTTTATTTTATAAATTCCTGAGAAAGCTATAAACTTTTGCTTTAACATGTGACTGAGACTTTTTGCTGCACATAAGTCAATTTATCAGTTTTCAAAGTATATAAATCTAGGGGCCCAAAGATGGGCCACACTAGCATGAAGACAATTTTGAGTTGAAGGCAACCGAGACCTCATGGGCTCAAGAAAACCTTTCTTTCCTTCATTAACTCCAAAGAAGAATCTAAATTGGGGACTTTTCCCAGAATAAGTGTTGTTAACCCTAGATCAGTTTTACATGAGTGACCCATCTGCATGGCAGGGCAAACCTCTAATTATCAAACATCTACTACTCTTATGGCACTATGAACTACACTCCTTTACTCTGAAGTCCAGACTCCTACCCTTTTCTCCTTAGTTCAGGATGACATCTATATCTCATTTTTTTTACTGTCTTTGAAACTTCATGTCTGTGTAGATTTCCTGTACATACACATACTAAATTTGATTTTCTCCTGTTAATTGCCTCATGTCAATTTGATTCCCAGTCCAGCTAGAAGGACCCATAAAGGGAACAGGAATTCTTGTCCTGACACAAGTATTATACAAATTAATGTTTAAAATTTACATAATTAATTTATTTTATAGTTCTAAAGCTGTCATAGAGTCTAAAATAAACTTAGTGATAATTCTGACAACACAACACTGATAACCACGGAGAATTAGATAGGAAGTGACTGGGAAAGTAGAAAAGCTTAATAATTTTGTGCATTAGCAGATGTGTGTAAAAAGACAGAAGTGGAAGAGGAAAAACAATGATAAATTATTCTACAATATCTTTTTCTTAGATAAATATATATGCATCTCTGTATAAACAGAAGCTTTTCCAAGATATGAAAATCTCAAAATATTTGCTGTGCTAATCCAGACTGGGAACATTTGCTTATGAATATTTTTATAATTATTATGCAATTTCAATAAAAAATCTTCCAAATACATATCTAGAAAATATCCAACTGATTAATGTACTTACTAAACATTATATAACATTAAAATAAACTAATTTATTTGTAAAAATAAATTATGCACAAGCATTTTAATCTTACAAGTATATTTCTACTGTGAATTCATCTACAAGGCAAATAAAGCAATCAATGATGCTTCAAATTGCTTATTAATTTTGGCAGCAACACTTTCTCTTCATCAGAGTAATTCATCAAATTATATTAATGATTGAATTTTCTAACCTATAGACTTTTAAATGTTCAAACAATAAAATATACAGTGATTCCAATTTAAAGAGTTAATTTACGCAAAAAAGATTCAAAATATCAAATAAGATAATAAGATTGAATACAAGTTAAAAGAAATATTTAGAGTAATATATTTCCTTCAGAATTTGAGTAATCTATAAAGTCTTTATGATATACTAAAAACCCCAGTCCTATATCTTCTTTTAACTGGTATTCAATCTTTGTAATTTTATTATATATGCGTACATGCAACTTACTCATACAAGTCTATCAGGTAATGTAAAAGTAGTTAACTATTGCATTTTCTATCCAACTGCGATGTAATATTTATTGATTTAAGTTTAAAAAATGTAAGTTGTGGTCCCATGGCATCCATAAACATGCCTAATAAACTTGTGTAGTGTACAACTGTTGCTTGAATTTACCTAATCATTACACTTATTAAGGGGTCCAAGAGTTTAGAAAGGTATTAAGTAAATATTACTAGATTTTAAATATAAGCCAGTCATTGTAGAATTTAGATTTAAAAGAACTTTTAATTAAAAAAATCATATGCTTAAATATATGTAAACCAAAACATATTTTATGTTATCATGTTAGTAATGTTTCATTAACATTTAGATTTAATGTTTGTTAATTCACTCTCTAAAGCTTACTCTTCCAAATGTCTATGTAAGCATAGGATTTAAATTATAATTAGTATATTATTTTATTGAAGGATCTAAACAAATTAAAAATGTGAATGAAAAGCAAACTTGAAAGAGTAATGACAGAAATTTCTAAAGTGACAATTCAGGAAATAAAAATTCCTATGGAAAAATAATTGACTCCCCAAAACAAAAGTTTCACTTTTTTGAACTATCACAACTTAAACTTAGATTAAATTTAAACCGAAGCAAGAAGTTTCTAGGATATCTTTTTTTAAATGTAACCATTGGTGCTCAGTGAGTTATGTAATAATTAGCTAAATTTTGCTTACTAGCCATAAAAACACAGTCCTATTAAACACTTTAGTTATTGCTCATTTGACTTAGATGATTGCTTTATTTAAATTTGTCTATTTTCTTTCTTTTATATCAATATAAATGATCATATTGAAGATATCAGCAGTGGAGTATGATATAATTGGCAGAAACGTAGTAGGTTATATAAAAATAAAAACAAATATATTTCCCCACTCTGTAGGTAATACCATAATGCTGCAAAGCAGGAAAAGAATACTAATTTGATATGAAAGCATTTATAGAAAGCTTTAAAGACCATGATAGGAAGATTTTATTTAATTTGTGAAAAGATATGTCACCATTAAAGGGTTTGGAATTAAAAGGTTATCTATTTGGGTAGCTCAGTCGGTTGAGCATCTGACTTTTGGTTTTGGCCCCAGTCATGATTTCATGATTTGTGAGTTCAAGCCCCATGGAGCCTGCTTGGGATTCCCTCTGTGTGTGTGTGTCTCTCCCTCTGTCTCTCTCTCTCTCTCTGCCTCTCTACCACTTACACATGTGCATGTGCTCTCTCTCTCTCAAAATAAACAAAGATTAAAACTAGATTCTCCCTTCAATATTATACTATGATAGAAGTCCTGATTTTTTTTTCATGATGAGTATACTACAGAGAAACAGGAAGATAGTGAGAAGCATTTTAGGAACATAATGCTAGATTAATACCTGTGACTTTTGGAATTGAGAGGAAATGTAGAATTATGCAAGTATTATCTACAATTACCAAATTACTTGCTTCATTTATTCCAGTGTGGGAATAGGATAGACATAGAATAGACATTTCCATTCCAAAGGGAGAATTTCCATTGCCTAGGTTTGGGGCAGTGGTGCCTGTGTCAGCCTTGCCAATTCTGAGCTACCTTTGGTACCATTCTTCCCTTTTCTTGAAGAATAACTCATGTTTGCAGTCAAGGAGCAACATTGGATGATCTAGAGAATCCCAGAAGTTCAACAGTTTTTCTTCATTTTGTCTCATTTCTGTTCTCTTTAGGCCAAACTAGTAGTGTTCCTACTATTATAAAATTCTCAAAAACCTTGTTAACTTCCCATACAAATGGGAAGGATTTGACACCCTCACACTAGAAGGCTTTCCAAGGCTCTTTTTTGAATAATCTGATCTCTGTTCTTGGCTTCTGCTAAAGTGATTGACTGGATCCATAAACCACAGTTGTCATAACTGTGGGTTATGTGATAACTGTCATAACTGTCATAACACACCTTGGTATTCTCTCCAGAACATATTTTCTCCTTTTTTGCAACATGAATGGGCTGTATATTTTCCAAATCTTCAAATCCTAACTCCTTTTTGTTTCATAATTCCTTCCTCAATTTATTTCTCTTCTGTCACCTTTTACTCTGAGCAGCAAGGAGAAACCAGTCCATGTCTTCAATACTCAGCTTAGAAATCTCAGCTAAATATTCAAGTTTACCTCCTATTAAGTCCTATTTTTCACAGAACACTACAACAATTAGGGTAAGTTCTTTTCCATATTGTAGCAAGGGTCACCTTTCCTCTAGTTTTCTATAAGGCATTTCTCTGATATGCATTTCAAAACTCATCCAGGCTTTGCCCATTACCCAGTTGCAAAGCTGCTTCCACAAGTTTTAGGTGTCTGTTATAGCAACACTGAACTTCCTGTTGCCAAAATCTGTATTAGTTTGCTAGGATTGCTGTAACAAAGCGCCACAAACTGGCTTGAAAATATAAATGTATTTTATCATGATTCTAGAGCCGAAGTCTCAGATCAAGTTTTTGGTAGTGTTTGGAAGTCTTTAGGCTTCTGTCAATGACTTGTAGGTGGCTGTCTTTCCCTGTCTTCACATCATCTTTTCTCTGGGCATGTCTGTGTCCAAATTTCCTCATCTTATAAAAACACCAGTCATTCTGAATAAAATCTGCATTAGAGTTCTCTAGAAAAACACAGTGTGTGTGTGTGTGTGTGTGTGTGTGTAACTATGAATTAATACAATGTATAAACAATATATAATTAGTTAAAAGAATTATGTTGCTTCCCCAACAGGTAGTATTTTTCTTGACTTGCATGCAAGAAAAGAATGTAGAAGAGAATATTACTCTTGGAGAATCTGTACTTGCTACTCATTGTCTTGAAAGCTTTTGACGATCTCATTTATTTCTTTTAATCAGTCTGAAAAGTAAATATTCTTTTCTAATTTTGAGGGTAAAGAAATTGAAGTTCAACAAGTGTATATACTTTTCTGAACAAGAAACAGGGTAATCAAAGTTTTCCTTTTTTAAAGTGATGTTGTCATCATTATTGCTACAAATAATTCATAATCCTGAATAATTTAAGCAAAGGGTATAAGAAGGAAATAAGGTAACTCAGAAGAGAATGGAAAGGTGAAACACTTCTCCATTAAAGATGGGAGCTTAAACATACACATAGAGTTAGGTAGACAGAATTAATTATTGGTCTCCTGAAGACTATGCTTTTGCGATGAAAAAGTCCCAATGGTGTCATTATTTCTGTCGCTCAAGACTTAAATTCTTGAGCAACAGGTATGCCTTCATCATATAACCACTGGTTAGGGGTGGCAGATTACTTTGAATAACGGTCCCACAAAAATGGTTTATGAATGGGAAATGAATTAATGGGAGAACCAGAATGGAAAGCTAGAACTCAACTGAAGTGCTATCACAGAGAGGAGGAGGAGAAGCATGGCTATGAGGCAGACAGAATCCATAGATATCTGTCTGCTATAGATGGTGGGTATAAAGATAGAATTCTAACCAAAGTTTGGATGAAAAGTGTTAGATTTTCAATGAATTTTTCTCATGGTCACCAACTACTAAACAGTTTCTTTTCTAGTTGAGAATTAAAAAATTTTGTCCACCCACCAAAGCTCACTATCTTCCACCTTGAATATTTTTTCATTGCAATATAACTGACATATAACATTACCTTAGTTTTGGTTGTACAATGTAATGATTCAATACTTGTATATATTGTAAAATGATCACCAAGCCTAGGTAACATCTGCCACCATATACAGTTATAACTGTTTTTTCTTGTGATAAGAACTTATAAGATGTGCTCTCTTAGCAACTTTCAAACATGCAATATAGTGTTATTAACTATAGTCAATGCTGTACATTACATCCCCATGTCTTATTTATTTTATAACTGGAAATTTGTACCTTTGACTCCCTTCACCAATTGTATCCATTCCCTACCCCTTCATCTCTGGCAACCACTGATATGTTCTCTGTATCTATGAGGCTTTTCTTTTTTCTTTCAAGATTCCATAAATAAGTGAGATAATATGGTATTTGTCCCCTATAAAGATTTGAGATCAAAATACCTTGACTCTTCTTGACAGTAAGATTTTTCGTTTCTGCACTAAATGAGATACCAATAGTTGTATATATTTTTGATTTCAAAAATGAATAGGATGACAAATCACTGTCAGAATAAATTTTCTAAGAACCCTCTTGATGAGAACATTAATCTTAGTATGTTGTTAGGAAAGAAATTTGATTGAATCCTTAATGAGTACAATATTTTATTGGGAAACATCATTGTTTATGTCTTAAGATGTCATTGAAAATGAATAACACAATTGTAATTTAATTACCATATTTTCAATGTCATTCTATCTACATAATTTCCACTTTAGGAATCTTCTTATTAGTCATAAATATAGATATATACCTTGACCTTACATTGTCACTTTATCTCATGAATAGAGGTTATAAGGTAATGGCATTTCCATTTCAAATTTACAAGCCAATATTCTTTCAATACTATTCCATCCATAATTTTTATATTCTAGTTTAGTTTGATGTTTACAATGCTATTCACATGTTTGAAATTAATTATCTTTTGTAATAATTATCATGAAATTAAGCACGACCTAGAGGGAAAAAGGGATTTAAAAAACACTTTTTTACACTACCTGGATTCATTGTTTCTAGTGATATATCAAACAGTTTATAATGTAAGACATTCTTGCTCCTCTCCAAGTAGTGTTTCAAAAACTAGCTCCTCATATTTATATCATTCCTATTATATTAATAGTAGATCAAGAACAATGTGATAGATATAATGGTCTTACTGATATGGGTTGAATTATGTCACTCTTAAAAATATGCTGTAGTTTTAATATTAAGTACCTTGACTTATTGAATGTGCCTTATTTGAAGATAAGATTACTGCAATTGCAGTTAATTAAGATAAGGTCATGTTGGAGTAGGATGGGCTCTAATCCAACATGGCTGATGTTCTTAGAAGAAGATGGTCATACAAAGACACAGAAAGACATAGTATGAACAGCATGTGACTGTGAAGACAGAAATTGGAATTATGTACCGTAAGCTAAGGAACAACAAATATTCCTGACAAATCACCAGAAACTAGAAGGAGGTAAGAAAGGGTTCCTCTACAAGTTTTATAGGGAGCATGGCCCTGATAACACCTTGATATCAGACTTCTAACCTCCAGAAGGTGAGATAATAAGTTTCCGTTGTTTTAGGCTATGAAGTTTGTGGTACTTTGTTACAGCAGCCCTAGGAAGCTAATACACTATTACAGAGAAAATCAGAAATATTGGACCTGAAACTCACCAGACATGACTCCTTTTAAAATATACCTTAAAGGGGCACTTGGGTGGCTCAGTTGGGTAAGCGTCCGACTTTGGCTTAGGTCATGATCTCACGGTTCGTGGGTTAGAGCCCCGCGTATGGCTCTGTGCAGACAGCTAGCTCAGAGCCTGGAGTGTGCTTCTGATTCTGTGTCTCCCTCTCTCTCTGACCCTCCTCTGCTCACGCTGTCTGTCTGTCTCTCTCAAAAAAATAAATAAAACATTAAAAAAATTAAAAATATACCTTGAAAACCAATGACTGACATAGCTTTCCAGATTCTCAACTATTAAAACTATTAAACCATAGAAGAGTTGGACACAATCTGTGGTACAATGGCAATGTTCATGAAAAATCAGAAGACATGTTGAAACAAACATGGTATTATATTATAACCTTCAATAAAACCTTTCCATTTTCTTTTGGGAACCATTTCCAGCTTCTTAACATGACTTGTAAAATTATTCAATGCTTGGAGGACACCTAGGCAGTTCAGTTATTTAGTGAGATTGAGCCTCATATCAGGCTCTGTGCTGACAATGTGGAACCTGCTTGGGACTCTCTTTCTGCCCCTCCCTTTTTTGTGCTCTCTCTCTCTCTCTTTCTCTGAAAATTAATAAATAAACATTAATAATTTTTAATATTTGGCTCTTTTGACTCTCTATTCTTATTTAATATCTAATTTAATATCTTCCTGGGCTTTCTCTTGATGAGTGTACCAGGTTCTCTTTCATTCCTATGCTTTAAACATTCTGTTCTCTCTCAAATACACTTACCTCTCTCTTTACTTGATCCTTCTTCTGAAGAAAAAAATATATGTTAAAGAAAAAACATATACATATGTATTGAATATATATAAATATAAATGTAAATATATATAAATATATAAATATATATATAGAGGGAGAATAGGCAGACTTTATTCAAGATCATTGCGATATGTATAGAGACCACTACAATGGGATTTCACAGTGGGGAAGATTGGACTCAGTTCCAAATACTGGATGACAAGTGGGAATTTATAGGCAAGGGTCAGGGTGAAAGTCCGTGGATGGCAAATTACCAGAAGGAAACAGGAATAACGGGATTCTAGCTAAACAGACCTAAGAGGATTCCTGCTGAAGGCAAGCCAGGTTAATCAGACATTGCATGGGGGATGGTGAAGGATGGGGAACTTGATAAGATATGGAAGACTGGGGGATCTGGTTAAAATGATTTAGGAGGGTTCTTGTTAAAACTGAGTTTTACAAGGAATTACACAGATGGGACTAGAAGAAGGCTCAGGAACCTGATTCAAGTTTGATCAAGCTATGAATCATCCAACAAGTCCCTGTTTAATTATTTTTCTCTCAGGCTTTCTTTACTTCTTCCTTTCAACCCAGACCAGATAAAGTTATCTTGTTTTATTTTCTCTTTATAAATCTGTCTTATAATTCTGCCCTTCCTCTAATAATATTCATCACACTTTTCACAACATACAAATTCCCTTTAGAAGAAGCTTTTTTTTTTCTTTTGGTCTTAGTCCTAGCTGAAAAATTAGTATCTTAGATAGTTCTGGGCACACATTTATGTACTCAATCATTGTTTGTCAGTTAAATGAAAACTGTGGTTCTACAGTGTTTCTCCAAATATCTTGAGGGAAATGTGAAAATCCTTAGGTATTTATTAATAAAAAGAGCCATAAACATGAAAACATCCATTCTGGCACATTATTAGCATTATTAATAACATATTTGTATCTATTAACGCAATGGTTCACATAGAGAAAATGATTCAAAATTATTATTTATTATACAAAATTTAATTGTATATTTTATTTATACAAAAATATAAATTTTATATTTTCTTCGCTTAAATTATAAAAACTATTATCAGGATCAGAAATAGGGGTGACTTTATAAGTCCTCTCTTTTATCCATTTATATGCCCACTTTTTTAATATGTGTCACACCATTCTCAGTGTTAACAAGTTTGCAAAATGGACTTTTGGAAGTATTGCAGAAAATTAATGCATTTCTGATTCTAATAGTCTATATGCATATAGTTTTACAAAAGTGCTAAACAATCATTTTACAAAAGTACCCAAATGAGTATTAGAATAATTTTTTAAACATTTATTTATTTTTCAGAGAGAGAAAGAGAGACGGGGGGGGAGGGGGAGAGAGAGAGAGAGAGAGAGAGAGAGAGATTGATTGATTATGGAGATTATGATCAGGGAGGGACAGAAAGAAAGGAAGACAGAGAATCCCAAGCAGGCTCCACACTGTCAGTACACAGCCAGACTCAGGGCTCAAATTCACAAACTGTGAGATCATGACCTGAGCCAAAATCAAGTCAGATGCTTAACCTATGGAATCACCCAGGTGACCCTAGAATAATTTTAATATTGTCTGTATTATCAGTTCCCTAGAATATTTCCAAATTATTATTTTAATTTGGGGGTTAAGATTTGTTTGAGGATTAACTGTCATTCCATTTTGTTCAAATCCAAATTTTATATGGCTTAATATGTTTATTCATTTTATTTGAAGAGTGTTACCTTACTGAATTTATAATGCTCAAAGCTAGACCCAGAAAATCAACTAAATCTTAGGATACTTTATCATTCTCAAATGTTTCCCATAATTCATCTTAGGGAAAAAATGTTACTTTCAAACACTACACACAAGTAGAAATTAAAA
Organism: Hyaena hyaena; assembly: GCF_003009895.1. Lineage (NCBI taxonomy): Eukaryota > Metazoa > Chordata > Mammalia > Carnivora > Hyaenidae > Hyaena > Hyaena hyaena. The sequence goes on from NW_024080723.1 coordinate 3,495,322, forward strand.
AATCAACTTCCATTTCTCTTTTCTTAGAAACAACAGTGAAAAAATCTGCTATTAAAGGTTTATGTAAACTATAGAACAAAATCTAAAAACTAATCTCAAAAAGTTTGTAATTTATATGATATCTGTTAAAAATAATACTGGGACACCTGAGTGGCTCAGTCAGTTAAGTGTCTGACTCTTGGTTTTTGGCTCAGGTCATGATCTCATGGTTCATGGGTTCCATCCTTGCTCTGTCAGGCAGAACCTGCTTGAGATTCTCTCTCTTTACTTCCCTCTCCGCCCCTCCTGCACTTTCTCTTTCTCTCAAAATAAATAAACTTAAAAAAAAAAACCCTTAAAGACCACTTAATCATGTCACATTATTATAGCATACCTATAATGTATATAAATGAACAGCTTGATATTAAAGATACAACTAAGTTTTACTTTCATAACTACCTAATCCTGAATACCCAGCATGTTGCCACTCCACTATAAATCGCTTACTCTGTTTGTTACTCTGAAGCTTCTTATCAGACAAGGACTATGCTTCTGTCAAAACCAATGATATGCATTTAAGTTGGCTCTGTACACAAATGAAAAAAAAATATGGAGACTATATTTAAACATCCTTTCATTAAAAAAGAGCCATATGTAGAAAAATACCAATTCAGTTTTCAATAAGTACAATAAAGAAAGCCTCAATTTGCTTCATTTCATTAGTACATGAGAGAGAGAAAAAAATAGTACAATGGTGATTAAGAGAATCCACTACACACATAGAATAATCCTACAGTAGAAAGTGGGAAAATTCTTTCCATTTTAATGACTTAAGTTTTTTATTCATGTCATTAAATTATGAGATTTCATCAATGTTAAAGGATCCCAGCATTTTCTGTGCGTTACCAGAAGCTCTCACACAAATTAAGAGGGATAAAACTGAAAACTAACATTTTTCCAGCACACCCCCAACTTTGTCACTCATTTTGCACATTTCTTTTAGCTAGCTATTTAATTGAAAACATTGGAAACATATATTCTAAGCAATGAATATCAAAAGAAAGAATCACAAATGTTCAATGTTAAATTAAGCAATCAGAACAAGCTAGATAAAACAACTAGCATTGCCTTTCTGACATTTTCCTCTTTTTAACGAACAGTATGGGCATAAAAGCCCTGGGCTCAGAAACCTAACAAGGATAACCTTCAACACAATGATATCAAATTCTGGAGGTTCATGGAGTTTTCTTTTTCTCTTTGTATTTCCTAAGCTTGACAGGACCATAAATAATAATTCTATATTTTTATATAGGGCTTAGCATAAATATAATAAGGCATATAGATTATTCCATTCTTACTGGAAATGAAACCTAGGCTTCCTCTTCAACGTGCTATAGTATGCTGGTTTCTGATAAGCATGTTCTTTAAAAAAGAAAATAAATCATTTTTATGGGAGTTGGCCTCATGTTTATTTCAGATGGGAAAATGCTGAGAAGAAGCCCATGTGTGGTAATACAGTGTGGTTAGATGGCTGAAACTGAGGAAGACTTCCCTTTGCTCGACAGCAAATCACTATGATATTCATTACTGTATGAATTTCTCTAGTACATTCCAGGATCAGGAGCTTTGTGTAGTCAATGTGATGAGTTAATGAATTAAACCCTCACTTTAAAAGATCAGATTTCAAGGTGTTTGTGCACTGTAAGTTTCTCATGTATAAATATATATATATATATGTATATATATACATATATATATATATAATTGTTCTGTGCTATTAAATTTTCTTTTCATTATCGGTCATCTTCAGGGGATATCTAGTTTTTTGGATTCAAGTGTTTATTCATATAAAGGTATAATTGAACCTTATCACTTTGAAAAAAATTAGCCACAAATATTTGTGAACATATACTGATCATACCTAGAGAAGAGAAGCTTAATTTTTTTAAAAGATTATTTTTAATAAGATTCTCATGACCATAAAAAGGTTCTGGAAAGTAACATTTAGATAATATACACATGAATACACAGGTGAGATATAAGTGGTCTTAAAAGTTTTTTTAATTGAAATATGGTGACAAATGATTAGGAAATGGTTAAGAATTCACTTAACACAAGCGGTTCAAAAATATTCTCCAACACTTGCTGATTATAAAATATAATGGTTCTTTCACTAACATAAAATTGTAGGTGTAAAAATGCATTACCAAAAATATTATTTCAATTTGATATCATTAACACTCTTTCTAAGAGAAGTTCATTGACTTTAAAAAATTTTTAATTTAAAAGAATACTGGTATACAGGGTGGATGAAATGAAAACAAAAAAATTGTATATGATGTTCTTAAAAATAGTATTCATGCCACTATAGTTATAGATGTTGAGTAAAGGAGATTCACAATATTCAAGATTGCTTTATGAATACTAGAATGCCATAAAATTTAATTTACCACATTATGAGCCCTTAAAATATGCTTTCTACAATTTGGCTGTTATAACCTACAGTACTTCATTGGTGGAGAAAAATGGATTTCAAGAGATGCAATTACAAAGAAAAAAAACCTTTGATTTTCATGGAGTAGATCAGAATTAAAATTAACAAGTATACTTAAAATTAACAAGTAAAAACTTAGCACCTGCCATGCACTATGAACGATGCAAAAGTGAATGCCAAAGACAATCTGATGACCTTCCAAACAATTCACAATTTGAAAATAGAAGACAAAACAGAAATATCAATCTAAGATAATGGATTATTAAAATCAAGTAAATAATTGCAGAAAGTTCTAGCTGTTTTCAAAAGAGAAGAAAATTACTCTGGGTTGATAGTTAAAGAGGGCCAGATCTGTTTTTAACTGGAGGCAAGAAAATGGACCTTGGACCATGAATCTAAAGAAAATGTGTTTCAGGGTATCTGGGTGGCTCAGTCAGTTGAGTGTCTGACTGGCTCAGGTCATGATCTAATGGTTCGGTTCGAGCCCCATGTTGGGTTCTGTGCTGACAGTTCAGAGCCTGGAGCCTGCTTGGGATTCTGTGTCTCCCTCTCTCTCTACCCATCCTCCATTTGTACTCTTGTCTCCCTCAAAAATAAATAAACATTTCCCCCAAAAATTTTGAAAAAAGAAAATGTGTTTCAACTATGTAGGAATATATGTGCTATTTATTTATAACCATGTCTCATAAATTAAAAATTTTCCCCTTTAATAAAATAAGGAGGAATTTTCATATCAGTTTTCATTTATCTATATTTATATCTCTAATCTATCTGCTTTTACTTGCGGTGATTCCTTCCTACTCAAGAAAACTTTCCACAATTAGTTGTAGTCTTTGTGGGATTTTTTGCTTGCTTTAAGGTTTACTAAGGAAAAAGTTAACCTGTTGTCTTCCAATTTCCAAATGAATGAAACACATTTCAAAGACAATTGTCCTAAAAACCACTTCTTTAAATGCAAGAGTCAGATCTTATGAAAGAGAAATTAGGTTTCAAATTCTAAAGTTTAAGAGTGTCAAAATCTCTCATCACAAATTTTATATCATAAAAAAGAGATGCTTGATGATCCAATATCCAGCATTTAAGCTTCAAAAGATAGTCACTACTTGATATCAGAATAACCCTGCAAAACATCTTAGAATCTGTCATTATATTTTCACCATAGAAATTTTTCAGCTAGACGTGTCACAAAATACACTCTAAACTAACTGTCTTAAACAATGTGGACAACTGATTGGTGTACATAACTGAAAAATCTGGGAAAATGTGGGTGTCAGGCAAGGATTCATTTAGTCACCAGCTTTCTTTAGTCATCTCTTCATACAGAAATGTATGTTTCTTCTCAAGGTCAGATCACTTTCTTGTTAGGGTATAGTTGTCAACAGCTTTTAAAGGTTATTTGCTCTTTTGTTTTTATTTATCCAGCTGTAAAGCATAACTTCTACTTTTATAGTTCTTTAGCTTAAATCAAACTGAACCCATACTAGAGCTGGAACTGGGGATATCTTCCAACTTAAACACATGGGATACAGCTGGAAGTGTTCAATGGTGGAGGCAGCTCGTACAAGCTTCTGAGAGCTAAGTATTCAGGAATTTCGCTAGCCAGTTGAAGTAGACACACTGGAAACATTTTACAACATGGAAGTGAAATTGCACTATAAATCAGAAATTTTAAAAATTATTATTATTTTTGGGGGGAGACCCAGTATAACAAAACATCACTGGTAGGGTACCACCAATATATGATGGATAAACATGTTGTGGTATTATTACACACTGTAATACTACTCCATAATAAAAAGAAAGCTATGAATAAATTAAACCATACGGATAAATCTCAAAATAAATATAATATGTGAAAGAAACCTACTCTCCCTCTGCAAAACAAACAAAAAAGATGTAGGTACTGCATGATTCTACTAATATTAAATTTTAGAAAAGACAAAATATATCTATAGTAATAGAAAGCAGATTAATACTTGTCTTGCATTGTTGCAGAACCAGCGAATGAAAAGACTACAAGGAATTATATGGAGTGTGATGCATAAATTAATTTTCTTTATTGTGGTGATGGTTCCATGGGTGTCTACATATTTAGACTTATCAAATGATACATTTTAAATAAGGTCAGTTCATTATATAGTAATCATACCTCAATGAAGCTGTTTTTAAAAATAGTGAAAATAATTAAACAGCATGAAAAAAATGGCATCATTAAGAAATTATAAAGCCAAGCACCAGACTGGAAGAAAATAATTACAAATCATATATCTAATAAAAGTCTGTATCCCAAATATAAAAGAAAGATTCCAGCCCAATAATAAGACAAACAACCCAATGTTAAAATGGTCGAATGTTTTAGTATACATTTCACTAAAGAAATTACATGAGTGGCTAACAAGTACATGAGAAGATTCTCAACACCCTTAATCGTTAGGAGCATTCAAAGTAAAACCGCAATGAGCTATCATTACAAACCCACTAGAAGACTTCTAATCAAAAAGACAGATTGTATTAGTTTGTTAGGATGGCCATAACAAAGTACCACAGAGTGCCTTAAGAAAATGAAATTTGTTATCTAACAGTTCTGAGAGCTAGAAGTCTGAAATCAACATTTCAACATGGTTGGTTTCTTTTGATGGCTGTTAAATGAAGATTCTGTTCTAAGCCACTTTCTTTGACTTTTAGATCTGTCTTCATCTTCGTATTGTTTTCTCCCACTGGGTGCCTGTCTCTGCAGCCACATTGCCTTTTTTATAAGGATATCAGTCATACTGGCTTAGAGCTCACTCTTGAACCTCATTTTAACTTGATTATCTCTGTAAAGGTCCTCATTTTAACTTGATTATTTCTGTAAAACTCATGTCTCCAAAACAATCATATTTTGATGTACTGGGGTTAAAACTCCCATATACTTTTTCTGGAGGGCCACAATTCAACCCACAAAAGCAACAATATACAATATCTGTATAGACATTGACAGTCTGGATAATTCATGTATTTTTGGGTGGAGTGTAAAAGGGTCACTTGGGGAAATATTTTACCAATTTATTAAAAAGGTAAATATACTCTTACTTAACTGTAAGTGTTAAATATATTCTTAGCTAACTATAAGAGTATACTCTTAACTGTAAGAGTATATTTAGGTACACTGTATCTAAATTTAGATACACTGTAGTACCATTTTTAAGAATCTAAGGTAAGTGGAAATCTATATCCCTACAAAGAAATTGTATATAAATAATCAGAGCAGCATTATTCAAATTATAAATTTTTACAGAAGCCAAAAGTGGATACTATTCAAGTGTCCAACCAAAATGTGATATATTCATACAGTAGAATATTATTCACAATAAAAATGAACAAAATGCAACATGCAGGAACTTCAAAAATATGAAACATGAAATAAGTTATACATAAAACATAAAATTCCATTTAGGTTTAATATCAAAATTAGCTAATTTTATAGAAATAGGAAGCAGATCAGTAGTTGGTTGAGCCAGGGCAAAAATGGGAATTGTCTCCAAATATGCACAAGGGTAACTTATGGAGTAATGGAAATGTTCAAAACTGGATAGCAGTGATGGTTGTAGAACTCTATAAATTTACTAAATATCAGTGACCTATACGTTTAAAAGAGTAAATTTTAGGCTATTTAAATCATAGCCTCATAAAACTGCTAGACATAAATTTAGTACTCCAAACAAACAATGAGAGCTGCTCAGACAAGGTCATCAGCAGGAGAGATGTACAAAAGGGTATAGATTTCAGATATATTTTGGAGATCAAAGAAATGAAGTTTTCTGAAGGCTAGACATTGGGTAGTAACACATGTGACACACAGGTGTCTGACTTGAGAAAATGGCTGTGTGGTGATTCCTTCTCAGAGAGAGGGGAATAATTATGAAGAAACAATTTGGTGGGAAGAACTTCAAGAGCACAGTGGTGTATCTTGTGACTTTGAGGAGACGCCTGTGAGACATGCACGTGAAGACAAGTTGGCAGCCTGAACTCAGTTGTGCTGTCATCAACGGAAATACAAGTTTATGACATATCAGCATTTAGATGGTATTTAAAGTATGGAAAGAAAAAAATGCTTCAAGAGATAAAATATCAACAGCAGAAATACACACCAGGAAATGATCCTGGTGGGACTCTAAGTAGAGAAGTACAAAAAAAAAAAGGGGGTGGGAGGAAATCTGAGTGAAGCACCTTAGTATGAAGCATAGAAACAGAAAGAAAGAGATTTGTGGATATAGTAGGCATAGAAATGTAGAAAATGATAGAGGTAAAAACAGAGAAATGAGCAAGAACAAGATTTATCTGAGGGACTATGGATGGATTATTGTGTAGGAGTGAAGTCTTCATGCTGCTAATGAGTGGTAAATATTTTTAGAAAAGTCATTTTCAGTGGTAGACCTTGAAGGCCATAGTAAGTCATATGAGCTTTTTCCTCTGCACAGTTGAATCATTTATGCATTTTGGAGTAAGGAAATAGCATGCTGAGAATGGTGGTTTAAGAAAATAAATTCAATAGAATGACTTAGGAGATTGGACCTTTTAAAAATCAGTATATGTATTTAAAAGTTCAAATAATTCAGGAAGATTATCCAAACAGGTTCAATGCATGCAAAATCCACTTAATATAATCCTTTTCTTTAAGCTCGGAAGGACATGAGCAGTTTTCTCCTTGGCTGTGACAAAATACTAAAACATATCTTTGTTATGAGAAAAAATCATTTTATCAGTATAAAATATAAACATAAATTTTAATAAAAATGCATTGCCATCAAATTTCTACCATTCCACATAGCTGCTAAGTGAACGTATCACCAATGCTTGAAACCCAATGGTAGGCCAATGATCACCATCAAATACTACTCTTCTGCTATTGACAGGGTCTTACAATTAGGAAGGAAAAGTTCTATCCATCTGTAATTAACTACCCTGGGGTATCAAAAATAAATCTAAAACCTCTTGTCCATGAAAGCCACATGATAAGGCAATGTCCTCTTCCCTCCAAACGTTTTTTTCTATGGATTCAACGGTTGCATTTGCACTAAGTATTTCTTATGTCATATGATTATTGCCCTCCTTGTTCACTTGGAAACCTGATCAACAGCCTTTTCAAAATAGGGGATTCAAATACATTAGACCTTTGAAAGCAAGGATACCTGGAGGTAACACAAGACCAGCAGTTACTTACTAAAGTACCCCACCAGAATCCTTAGATTTTAAAAATCATGTTTTAAGAGTCATTTTTGACTAGAGAATAGAAAAGTTCATTTTAAGTTCCAATGCTATGTTTTTAACTATTATCTTCCATTCACAATTATCTGCTATTCTGAACCAGGCTTAACCTCTGATTAGTATAAAGTTATAAAATCCCACTGACAGAGTTGTAGACTTGGCTAGTAGCACAAGAATAAGAAGGGAAATGGGGTCAAGAGGCCAAAGAAATGGTCCCTAGGGGGCCGTAAACAGCAAACTGATGTGTCTCGACAAAAGCAGCTGGACATAATTACCTGCGTCTTTTTTTTTTTTTATCCAAACTATTGATATAGCCTTCTGTTTCATGTTTCATGAGCACCTTCTTGATCGCATGTGTACAATAATTTTCCTACAGGATACATAGGCAGAATAACTGAGTGTCTGCATCTTCAGTTTTACTGGATAATTCCAAATTATTTTCCAAATTAGTTGATTTAATTTATTTTGAATTATCAGGATATAATTGTCCATCTTTCTTTACATATTTGCCAACCCTCACATAACTGTCAGAATATGATTTTTTAAACTTATGGGTGCAATATGATGTCTCATGGTTGCATTTTTTTCTAATTTTTCAACTCTGATTACTAATAAAACTGAAAATATTTAAATATACTTATTCCAGTTTATTTTTTTTAATATTTATTTATCTGACAGACATCTCAAGAGAGAGAGAACAGGAGAGAGAAAGAGGGAGAGAGAATCCCAAGCAGGCTCCGTGTGGAGAGCACAGGGCTAAGGGGCTCCATCCCATGAACAAGGAGGTCATGATCTGAACCAAAACCAAGAGTCTGACACTTAACCAACTGAGCCATCCAGACATCCCCCATTATCTTCTATGATTTGCTTGTTCACAGATTTTTTACCCATATTCTATTAGATAATTTGTTATATTCCTTATTGATTTTTCACATTTATTTTATTAAAAAATTTAATGTTTATTTATTTTTAAGAGAAAAAGAGTGTGAGCCCGGGAGGGGGAGAGAGAGAGAGAGAGAGAGGTTAAAATAGTTTTGAATAGCTGAAAGAATCCGAAGCGGGCTCCAGGCCCTGAGTTGTCGGCACAGAGCCTGATACGGAGCTTGAACTCACAAACAGTGAGATCATGACCTGAGCTGAAGTTGGACACTTAACCGAATGACCCACCCAGGCACCCCGTGTTTCTTTCCTTTTTTATATCATATGTATGTACGTTTTTTTCTGTAATTATCCTCACAAAATTTGTGACGAGTGTTTGGACTTTGTTTATTATATAGACATGTTTAATTTAATCATAATCACATTTTTCAATAATGTCCTTAATGATTTATTATTTCTTGTTTTAAATTCCTTTCACCTTCTGAAGTTATTAACATAGTCTTTATATTTCCTTCTAAAACTTTTAAAGAATTATCTTTTATACATATCTAATTCATACAAATTTTTACTTTGTAACCTAGTCTGAACACAAACAAGCTTTTAATTTTTCCCTGGAGAGAGAGGAAACGCTACAGCTAAATGAATTTAATAATCTATCTTTCCGCAATGATTGATGATATCTCTCAGAAGTTATTTTGTTTTATATTTGTTCATGTAGTCTTTGTCTTTCTTGTTCCACAAATCTGCTTACATATTCATGACCCAATACTAACATATCCTAATTATAGTTTATTATATTTATACTGATCTGAATTATAAAATATTTGTAAGCTTTTTCTCCCCAACTGTGTTATTAAGTCAAGAAAGACAAACACTGTATCAATATTTTAAAATATCTGTAATAATCATAGTGAGAGTTTTAAATACAAAATTGAAGGGAAAATAAGGGAAGAAAAAAAGAGAGTAGAAAATTTTGTTTTTTTCTTGTTTTAGTACTTTTCTAGATAAGTAGGTATGATTCCAGAAAATTGAATTTTGAAGTCACAGAAAATCAAAAGCCAAGAAAAATCACAAGAGTGTATTTTATTCTCCCAGTAATTATCTATAAATCAAGGTAAACTATTTGTATTCTGGAACATACTTAGTGTAATTATAAGGTTGAGATAAGAATTCAATTTGCTTTGGAAACAGACAAACCTGTCTCTATAAATTTCTAGCTTGGCAAAATGAGCAATGTATTTAACCTCTATATTTATGCCTCATTTTCCTCTCTGTTTAGCCATACAATGGCTAAAAATGTCAAATAAGATAATGAATGGAAAATATTTTCTGTCTGACACACATTATAAAATACATATACCCTAATAATTACAAAATGAAAAACAAAATTATGAGGAAAAGGATTTCCACTGGTTAATTTTAAATGCATAGGAGTTTGAATATTATACATGAGTCAATCATTTTCTCGGTGTGAATTCAAAATCAAATTGGTGATATTTAATAGGTTTTTAACCAGTTAAAATGAATACAATCAAGTTCATTTTAATGGTATATTTGTGTTCTGACAGGGTAGGATGTTAAATAAAGAACAGTATGGTAGTGTAGGTAAAAAAAAAAAAAAAAAGAAAAGAAAAGAAAAGAAAAAAACTCCACAGTAAGAATTTCGTCTCCAATTTCATATTTCCTGGACAGATGTAGACTGGCTCTTCCTCATCCTTTCTGAGATAATAAAGCAAATTTAGAGAAAAAGTAAATTGGTGAGTACATAGCTTCAATCTATCACAGAGCAGGATAGATACTCTAATCTCCTCTTTTCAGAGAAACGTAGTCCACAAAACACTTTCTTCATCAGAAATATTGCTGTAGTATTATATAAGTGATTGTCCAAGACTGATACATTTTTCAGGTATTCAAGACTATTTTAACCCATTCTGTACCATAGGAACTCTTATGATAGGTAGCACTACATGTAAAGGCAAAAAAAAAATTTTTTTTTCAATATCATAGCTTTGAGTTAACATAATGACCAAATTCTCTTTGGTTCTTCTCTCAGTTTAGTAAGATTTTTAAAGGTACTATTAAAATGTGTTTAACTTCAATTGATATTAATTATGTCTATTTTGCTACTTGTCGATAGTTATTTTGCTAACAACTTGAGTCATTACTTTAACATGTGAGCCCTGGTGTGTCTGGAATTCAAAGAATTTCTTCAGTAGATATATACTACAGCTAAACATATCATTCATTGAAGGAGAGAGCCTGGAAAATCTAGCTGTCTTTTATCATCCTAGCCATAGTTTCATCAACACAGGTGGAGTTCTAGATATTACATGAGCTGATGTGAAAGATGATTTCAACATAAAAAGCTGCACACATGTATTTATAGCTGTTTTATTCATATCACCATACATGAGAATCAACCAGGGTACACTTTGATATAGAATGGATAAACAAATGGTGGTCCATCTCTATAAATGAATACTATGTGGCAATGAAAAGGAGTGAATAATTAACTCACACAACAACTTGGATGACTCTTAAATACATATTGGTAAATGAAAAACAGTGTGAAAAGGCTACACACTGGGATGTTTTTATTGGTGTGAAAACTATAGAAATGAAAGCAATATCAATGGTTGCAAGGTTTAAGAAGGAGAGTGGTAATTAAATACATAAAGTATAAAGGATATTTAGGATTTAGGATATCCTAAATATCACCTAATTAGGTAGGTGAAATTATTTGATGTGCTACTGTAGTGATGATTACATAGCACTGTCATTTGTCAATTCCTATAGAACCTTACAGAAAAAAATAGTCAACCTTAATGTGTCCAAATTCAAAAAATTAATTAGGGCATCCCAGCATGCAATGTAGGCTGCAGTAAAATAGCCTCACTAAACTATAACTATATACTATAACCCCACTGACTAGAGGGTGCTTAAATGAGTGTGGAATTGAAAACTAAAGATAAAGAACTCTACATAAGTAGAGTATACACACACAAAAAAAAAAAAAATTAAAAAAAAAGTAGAGTATACACACATATATATATATTTACATATATATATGTATAAGAGTATATATATAAGTATATATATATAAGAGTATATATAATATACTCTGGAAAAGTTCTCTCCCATGGGGATATGGATTAACAATTCTGAAACCACTATAAATGTATCCTGGAAATAAACAAGTAAGTAAATGGATGGAGGACATGGGAGCCAGGTACCTTACAGTGGGAGTGAGAGATTATAAATAAGCAAGTAAGAAGGCTAGGATAAACTATGGTGTACTAAAGTAGAATTGGAAACATCAGTATGAATTTATGGTTAGCCTAACATAGACCTATACACATATAACAGAGAGAGAAATAATCACAGATACATATGTGTACATGAGTTCATATATACACATAAGTCTCCTAAGTCTGTTCACTAAGGCCTAAAAGAAATGGCACTTCCACAGGAATGAGGACATCGAGTGCCAAGACTTTGGGTTCTAATGCCACTTTTCAATAAAAAGAATCCAGTCTTATTGGCAAAATGGCTATTTCTAGGATTAGGGCAGAAAGTATATGAGTCTTGTAGTGCCAGAAAATAAGAAAGTGCTCAAAAAAGTGACTGAAGATATGTTAAAGGGACACAGAAGCTAACTGAAAGAACTCCTAATGGACAAAACTGAAACAATGGATACAGAATAAAAATAATAGTAACAGTAATTGTAATAATAAGGGTATAATAATAAAAGATAATATTAGATCATAACCCAAAGCATAACATAAATGTAGGAGTCCAGACTGATATACATAAATAATTGAATAAACAAGTGAGGTGGCAAGGGAGAAGAATAGGCACATTCCTTGTGCAGAATGATTTTAAGTAATTTATGTAAATATTACCATCTCAACAAAGTGGACCATAATTCTCCATGCTTTTGGATAGGCTGTGCCTAGTGGCTTGCTACCAGATACTACAGTATGAAAAAGAGGAAAAGAGTAACTTTACCTGACAAACACTATCTTAGTCAGCTGATCAAGGCTAATGCCAACAATGGTAAGTCATGTTGATAGTATGTATCCTTGCTGTGATGTGATGAGAATGGCACCTTTTCTTCAAACCCCTTCCTCCAGTCCAATCATGAGAAACATACCAAACTATTCAAACTGAAGGATAGTCTAGAAGTAGCTAATACTCTTCAAAATCGCCACAGTCTTCAAAAGAAAAGAGAGTGAGAAACAATCATGGTATAGCGAAACCTAGGTAGACATGCCAATTGAAAGGACTGTAGCATCCTGGATGGTATCCTGGGACAGAAAAAGACTTATTAGGTGAAGACTAATGTCTTCCTTTAATAATAGCAGGCCAGGGGCGCCTGGGTGGCTTAGTCGGTTAAGCGTCCGACTTTCGCTTAGGTCATGATCTCGCGGTTCGTGGATTCGAGCCCCGCGTCGGGCTCTGTGCTGACTGCCAGCTCAGAGCCTGGAGCCTGTTTCAGTCTGTGACTCCCTCTCTCTCTGACCCTCCCCTGCTCACGCTGTCTCTCTCTCTTAGAAATAAATAAAACATTTAAAAAAATTAAAAAAAAAATAATAATAGCAGGCCAGTGTCAGATTCCTGGTTCTCACAAATATACCATACTAATGTAAAACGTTAACACTAGGGGGAATTAAATATGGGATATACAAGATACCCACAGATACGTAATTTGCCTTTGCAACATTTTTGCAAATCTAAAACTATTTTAAAATAAGGTTTATGTTTTAAAATGCTTGTGGGCAAAGGAATAAAAGTTAAATAGTTATGAAGGTGAATTATTTTCCTTATATGGCACCAAAATGTAATTAAGTGTATCTATCAAGCACAACTAGAGGTTTGCAATCATTGTAGAAAAAAAAAAAAAGACTTGTGAGATTATACACTCAATGAGGGAGAGCAAATATATTTCTGTTTTTCAGCTGTGAGATGCAATACATTCAATGACAAAGAAACTTTTAGTCAAGTAAATATCTCAAAGTAAAATAAAGATTAATATTTCCTAAGACTACTGGGTCAGTTTATATCTGAGACATCAATATCAAGTCAACTGAGAGAAAAAAAATAGTTTAGACAGATTTAATTGTAGTATTTCAACATAATAATTTTTATAATTCTCAAGAATGAGTCATAAAATAAATATATCACTCAATATGTTCAAACCACAGTATATAAGTAATTTGTGTCTGAGAACTGACTGAAGGAGATTTTTTTAATCCTATAGTAAAAATTGTTTCCAAAGTTTATAGTTTAAAGTTTTGCTAAACTATATATTTGGGGGGCTATTTTTAAACCTCTTATTGGGTTTCAACAATAAATATATCTATTATTGAGAAATATCAAAGAAAGAACAAAAATCTGCTATAGTGTGTTCTGTTTACTGTAGGGTGTTTTTAGATTAAGATAGGTGAACAAATCAATTCAAAACTTCTCATATAGTGCAACATTTACTGGAAACTCTTATTATTCCTCTCTATATTAATGATTGCACTATAATTTAAAATATGTTTAAAGTAACAGTAAAGTTGGCATCAACAGCAAAGTGAGATTAATTGATATTGAGTGCAAAATGATTATTGAAGTCTTCAAAGTGCATAGATCTGGAAGGATCTGGAAGCGTTTACTATTATAACCTTCTGCCTTTCTAATAAGTCGCAAATGCACCAGACAGAATAAGCAAAAATCAATTTAATAATTCAAAATGAGTGAAATATTCTAACCACAGTTCTTATGGTTACATTAATTGATTTTTTTTTAATGGCAAAAGCACAAACTTGAAGCATTAACCCGAAAGGATCTGAGGTCATTTCCAAGTCAATGTGATTAATGATTTCAGGTTCATCAGTACTTAAATTTGCAAATTGGGAGTGTTGTGCTGTAAATTAAGAAATGCTAATGCTGGTCATATTTCACCTATAGTTTCCATCCTTCATTTAGGGCATATCTGGTCTTATCCTTCCATTTCTTAAATAGTTCAGTGACTCCCCATAATCCATAGGCTGGTATTTCACATGAGTTTTGAAGACTTCTATTGGTTCGTGGCACTATTCTTAGAAGTTTAATTATCATCAAAATTATTTCTGTTTTGTCTTCACATTTGAAAAAATATTACACAATCCACCCCTGCACACAAATTTTATAAGTGCTGCCATATGATTCCCATGCTTAACACCACATTAATATTTAAAATCAAATAGGCACTAATTTCCATTTTTAATTGGTAGGTAAAGCATTGAAAATTAGTATATTTGAATTTAAATATATGAATGCCATATATATATACATATATAACATTACATTAGACCAATTAAAATTTGTTTTGACTGATATATGAATAGGGAAACATGTTATATAATTGAGGCATAATAAAAGAATGTAGACATGTAGACATTCCAAAAGCAAAATAGCTATATATTTTGTTAGGCATTCATATTTTAAAAACATATGTCATAGCTATCAATTTGTAAGAGGAGTTCATTAACTCAGCAACAAAATCTCAATGAAAAATTGTCTATAAATGACCCATTTAATGTAGGCTGTTTGGAGACTGCCCTTTAAAACAATGGCTTAGTTGTTAATAACATTTTGTCAGTGATAATCATACTGTGTCCCATAATAAGCTAAGTTGATAGCAGCAAAAAATACATTTCTACTTTAACACCTGTGATTTAGTTTCCATAAATCAACACTTTTTATAGTAAATTTCTGTTGCTGAATTCTTTTTCACTTGAAGCTTCCTTTGTGTCTAATTTATGATATATGTTTAGTTTATAATTAATAAAGATTATACATTAAAAATTTAAATAAAGATTTCAGTGTGTATATACTTATATAAAATTGCAATACGGTATTATAGCAACATTAGACAGTCTGTGAGAAATACTACTGAGATGATTAGGGCAGGAGAATAGCGGCCCTGAGTGTGAGAGCCAGCCCACAGAGGAGGTGTCTGAGGCTCTGGATTCATTGATATGTATCTGAAAAGAGTTCTGGCCGGCAAGTTACTTAGTGTCTCTAGGAACTGATTTACCCTGGGAGGCTTCATCCTTGTGGAGTCAGCAAGGTCCCAGTTGTCAAAACATTAGAATACAGAAAACAAAGACCTGGGCACTACAGTGTGGACACAGAAGAGGATGTGATCACAAAGGAAGAGGTCGTAAATTCTAAATTGGGGAAATAATTGAAGGGCTTTCTAAACAGGTGATCTCTAAAATAAATTGAGAAATGAATAGGATTTTCATAGGCTCATACATAGCATTTGTGTTTGATGGAAAAAAAAACTTAGGCAAAAGCAAAAAAATAAAAATAAAAAGTTTATTTGCAAGCATTAGAGACGCCAGGAGCCATGGGATGTGGTTGAGGAATGAGTTTGTGACTGGAGAAGAATTCATGGACAAGAGCATGAAATTATAATTCCTATCCAAAGTAGAACTTGTATCCTCAGAAAAACAATTTAGAAGGAATATGCATCACATACCTTCCTCCTAATTTTCCAGTATCATCCACTAACCCGACTGCGAATCTTTCTGAATTATGATCCTATCCTGTGGAGAAAACCTAGCTCCTAGTTTGGGCAGATCAATGACAACAGAGCTTAAACTACCCTACTTTCTACATTGAGGCCATTTTCCCATGAGTCCTTCAAATGTTTATCTAATTCAGTGACCAACCATTCTCTCATAAATTAGGAAGAACAAGCCCAATTATCTCACAATCAATTCTTCCCTCTAGACTTTTCACTGACATGGTTACATGTGGAAAAATTGTCCAGGAAAGTGGATAATGGAGCAGAGAAATGCTCCAAAGTTACTGCATGATTTAAAAAGGAGCAAGAAAAAAAATATATGTATACAATAAAATCCCTGTCAAGGAAATAAAGAGTAAAGAATTATTACTAGGTATGGACTTATTCTCTACTAATCACTTTATCAACATTATTTAGCTCTTATAACAAATCTGTAAGTAGGCTTCATTCCTGAATGTAAAATAAGGATACTGCATAAGATCACCCAAATGTTTGCAGACATGCACATTATATCAGGGACTCGTCCCCAAGGAATTCTGATCCTCTAGGCCTGTCATGGGGCACAGGAATCTGCATTTTCAACACATATCATAGATGATACCAATACAGGTGGCTGTGGCCCGATTTTTGAGATACACTAGATTAGTTACTTAAAAGTATCATATAATAAGTAGTGGACTTCATTTGAGTCCAACATTCATTCTTTTTCTACTTATCAAGATCCCAGAGAGAAAGGTTTTCTTAGAGTACTCCAAACACAACGTTATATTTTTTTTTACAAGTTCTGAAATTATTTATGAAACATGTTCCTTTACACAAGAGGAGATGTAACAGAAACTATGATGGGGTCAGTGTCCTTTGTCCAAAAAAGGACGATTTATTAAGTTTATTGTCCAGACTTGAAACATTTAATTACCCTCATTTTTATGGCTTTCCTCCCTGTTACAGATCTAGAGAATTATGTTATCTTTTTCCTAGAGGTATATAGTAAAACATGAGATCTAGGAAAGCAGTATCATTCCATGTCAAAAGGTTATACACAATTTGAAACAGGATACTTTCTCAATAGATTTGAAAGTTAGATTTATGAAATATTTGGTTGTTTTCACTGCTGTCTCTTAATCATTTCATGTAGGATTATGTTTTCCTTACAAATATTAAAACGGAGTTTACATATACCTATAAAGTTAAACTTCACTAAAACTCTATAGTGAATAAAATCTCAATTTAGCATAATGTGTCATTTATAATGATATATTAGTAAAATGAATAAAGCCATCAACATAGTAACTTTCTATTTTTTGCCCTGTTAATAACATGCTTTTTGAGCTAGGCCAAATTGATTTCACTAAGTTCCTTTTTTCTTTTATCTACATAATGTTTTAAATATAAATTTGCTAATTCTTTGTTAGGTACTGAAATACTAATAAAAATGTTCCTTTCAGCTCAGGTCATGATTGCACAGTTTTGAGATCTTGCCCGACATTGGGATCCACATTAAACATGGAACTTGTTCGGATTCTCTCTCTCTCCCTCTGATTCTCTCCCCTGCTTCTGTTTCTCATTTTCTTTCTGTCTCTCAACATAAATTTAAAAAGAAAAAAAAAAGATCTAGCTATGAGGGAGGATTGGGGTGAATGCTCTGGGCATGAATATGCTTAGTAGAATTCAGAGTGATAGATTCAGTTTTAGTCTCCTTGGCTCCGATGTGAGAAACCCACAAGAATTAAAACACTAATTACTTTCTCATGGTAAAATATATTTAATTGATCAGATAAAATGTAAGGTTAAATATATGCCAGAGAAGAGATTTCAAGTAAAAGGTCATTTTTGTTGCTTTGTTTTTGTCTAACTATTATGAAGTTGGATTATTGGATTGGTATTCCTATTAGTGGATGTTTTAAAATTTATGACAGAGAAATTTTCTTTTAATTTCCAAATAAATACATTCTAGTTTCTTAACTTGGATAAAGTATGTCCTCTGTTAAATTATATCATTTATAAGAATATATTTGGAAATCATTAAATATATAAAATTACTTCTTTGGATGTTATCCTCATTTTACTTTATTGTAAAACCATAATTAATTATTTTAGCTCCCCTCAAAGTCCCATTAAGTAGATAATTAGAATTCAAATTTTTCTGAGTGTATCCTATTTCATATCCAATATTTGTCTTTTAGTAAGAGTAAAATGATCATTTTCTTTGACTTAAATATAAAGAGCATATTAAAACTCCTTTGCTCTTGGTAAAGTGATCAAGTTATTAGAGTTCAGAACGATGTAAATAATTATGGTATTTGAAATAATTCGCAAATAGAATTTATATTATAGGATCAGAGATGAACTATCCAATGTGAAAAGTAAAACATTAGCAACAATAGAACATTTACAAAGTTACGTGAACTAAATTGCTGCTTCAATCTTTGATCATTGTGGTTCTACTTATAGGAACTTGTGGGAATAAGTAAAGAATAGGAAAGGCCATATGCTCATCGTGTACTTAATGAAATCAACAGAATTCAACAATATAGAAACAGTTACTTAGAAATATAGAAATACATCCAATGACTGGAATCATTATTAGGCAGTAATCCTCATTAGAATCCATGTGTCTATATAGTAAAATAGTTAAGCAGTAGGGGCACCTGGGTAGTTCAGTCGGCTAAGCGTCTGACTTCGGCTCAGGTCATGATCTCACAGTTTGTGGGTTCAAGCCCCGCGTCCGGCTCTGTGCTGACAGCCAGCTCAGAGCCTGGAGCCTGTTTCAGATTCTGTGTCTCCCTCTCTCCCTGACCCTCCCCTGCTCATGCTCTCTCTCTCTCTCAGAAATAAATAAAAAACATTAAAAAATAGTTAAGCAGTAGTAATCTTTTTTAAAGCAAGGTAGATATATATATGTACAGTTAGTGATTATAACTATAAAAACTATATGCATATATATATGAGTAAAAACTAGAAGAGTAAAAACTAGAGTAAAAACTAGAAGAAATTAAACAAAAACAAAGATAAGTAATCTTTTAGAGAAGGAGGATTACACGTGACTTCTCAATATGTTTTCATATTTTTATTACATTTGTCATATTGTTTATATAATTTAGAGTGAGAGATTCCAACCACTTTCCAAATAAGAAAAAAACTTGTATTTTGTAAACACTAAGTGGATAATAAATTGAAAGTATATATGGGTGAAATATATTTACTCTTATTTATTGTCATATCTATTCTCTCCCCACAATAAAACTAAGTTGTATTTTCTTTTTCTAAAAAAAAATTTAAATGTTTATTTATTTTGAGAGAGAAAGACAGAGCATGAGCAGGGGAGGAGCAGAGAGAGAGGGAGACACAGAATCTG
Organism: Hyaena hyaena; assembly: GCF_003009895.1. Taxonomy (NCBI): domain Eukaryota; kingdom Metazoa; phylum Chordata; class Mammalia; order Carnivora; family Hyaenidae; genus Hyaena; species Hyaena hyaena. The sequence goes on from NW_024080723.1 coordinate 3,514,837, forward strand.
AAGCAGGCTCCAGGCCCTGAGCCATCAGAACAGAGCCTGATGAGGTTCTGGAACCCACGAACTATGAGATCATGACCTGAGCCGAAGTCAGACGCTTAACCGACTGAGCCAGCCAGGCACCCCAGGTTGTATTTTCTTTAATTGTAAAATTAGTCGCTGAAAATGTGAACACCAGCCAATGCACCCCCACTCCTCCAAAAAAAAAAAAAATAGAATTTTTTTTTCACCTCAAGAGAATCTGCAGACAAATAATAAAGAATATATCATTAGCTCCATTAACAAATATGATTGAGGTGTGGGAGAAGTTGAAGATTTTTTTAATTGATGTTTTAACAAAATATACACACAAATGTGGGATAATGCAAGGAATAAAAGAAACCAACATATAAAAGCAGAGATTGTATTCACCCAATCATTCACACTTTGATTACTCAACCAGCATAAATTCACAGAGCACTGACTTATTTAGTAAGTTTAGAGGGTGAAATAAGGGACTACGTCAATATTTATTGAGTTTTTATTGAGTTCCTACTTGACAGAATCACACTCTTTGTTTTCCTAACACTCTTAAGGGTTCGATATATAGCCTTTGTCCATTTATTTCTGCTTATAATTATCCATTAAATAGAAACGTAATGAACACCAGCTATACATGAGTCACTGTCCTGAGTATGAGTAATTAAAGTCCATACATTAGATTCGGTATCTGTCTGTCCTCAAAGGGTTTATATTTTAATTGGAGGAGAAAGGCAGTGAATAAGTAAATTAATGGATGCAACATGGATATTGATCTGTATGATGTAGGAAAACCATGAGATAATTAAAAAGAAACTGAGGTGAATCAAGTCTCTTGAGAGAATAACATTTAAAGTAGGACTTGAATCATTTTTCTACCATTCTAAAAAAAATCTTAATTGGATTAAGCCACTTGCAGTCACGCAAGCATTTAAGCCACACATGTATCAGAACTAGGAATAATATGTATTTTATTCACAGGTTACTGGAAATAGTGTCTAATTTAGATAGAAAGCTCACTACTTTTGCCATGGAACTTAAGGTGGGAGACCGAAGGAAAATAGAGGTACCTGTCTTCATCAATAGATACTCGCTTCTTAAAGAAATAATGAGTAAGTCATTAACTAGAACACAGACTTGAAATTTCAAAATCATATACAACCAGCCAGAGTCTGGTATTTGCATACCTTGTCACTTTTATCACTTCATAATTAGTCTCCTTGGTCCACCCACATTTATGCTAGCAGGCCTTGTAATGATACTGAAAGTCAACTTTTCTGCTCTGTTTATTGAATCAGGTCCTGAATCTCACATCACTGAACTCCTTGTAGTAAATTTTTGGTGTCCTGGAGATGATACTTGGTTCCAGGCTCCTTTCATCCATAATAATCTAGAGTATTTCACATTTATTCTCTAGCTGGGCAGTTCCTAGTAAGCAAATCTATTGGTTGCTGGGTGCTTAGCCTAAGCAAAGAGAATTAAGAAGAGAGAGAGGTTAAGAAAAGAGATGGGGTTGTAAATGAATGGTCTCAACTGCTCAGTAGCAAGAGGCCGGGGGGGCTATTACCGAATAAGCACTACGAAATGAAGGGGACAAAACTTGTGCTTTATACTAAGACATAGTAGAACGATAACCTTTTGAAGAATCTGATTGAGACACCCATGAGACAGATGACATTTTGATGGTATCCTGTCAATAGGCATGGATGAACAGATGACAGATCAACAGCAACAATCAATAGAGAAACTATTATAGCACAAATTAAATGAGAGACATCTGTTCTTCATTCCATGCCCATTCATTCTTCTCTCCGCTCCCATCCCAGAGTGACCAGAAGGGCAGGCAGATTTCCCAGAGGCCTCACCAGTTCTCAGTCCCATATTTGACATCAGGCAGGATCAGGTATAGGAGGCAAACTAAAGCCGTACCACACCTGATTTCTTTTCAGAGCTTTCAAGTCCCAAAGCTGTGTGTAGAGGGACAAGAGTAACAGACTGGGTATGAGCCTACATTTTTAAGTTACTTTTTGTGTCAAATGATTCAAACTTGTACATGATAGCTTTCCTATTTTTAGGAAGTCTATCAAATATTTTATGAGATGCACCTCATTAGGTGTCTAATTTTCTACACATAACTTCAAGAAAGTCTAAAGAGATGTGGTTCCAGTTAGGTTCTTGATATTCATTACCAACAAAAGATATTGGGAAGTCCTGAATGCCAGAAGAATAATTGTAATGCTACACTAAATAAAACAGATAATTTTGTTCACCTGTTCTAAAGCAAGGTCGTTAAGAGGAAGTTCTAATAATGTACGTAAGAAAACTTTGATTGTTTTTATTTTTCCTCCCTGTAGTCTTCTTTTTTATAAAATTACTTTTTTAGTTAAAGTTTGGGAGAATTCACTTCGGGGATATCACACATGGATATGAAATTGAATGTCATGTTCCAACTTCCTCGGGATGAGATTTTCTCACTCTTCACCCATCTAGTTACATCTCCAGTCTCCCCATACTTCAAGGTCTGACTCAAAAGCTGCCTCCTGCATAAAGCTCCCTCTCTTCCATCACCTTAGCAGAATCAAGTCTATTTCTAAACGTCTATAACTCTTTGTATTTCCTTTGAAATCATTAAATTAATAATGTCAGTAGTAATAATTATTTTGTGAATGCCCTTGTAAAATGTATTTGATTTCTCTATCTTGTAATTGTCTCATTTGTAAAAAGCAGACAATAATACTATCTGCTTCAAAAATTGTTTGCCTAAATTGTGACAACACTGTTAAAGCACTAAGCCTGGGACCAAAAAATAAGAATAATAAACATTAAATGGATGTTAGATATTAGATGCAATGGTATATATAACTACTGAATATCATCTGCCTTCCCCTTCACTAAAGAATTGGAGATGTGGGGGTGCCTGGATGGCTCAGTTGGTTAAGCATCCAACTTCAGCTCAGGTCATGATCTCATGGTTCATGGGTTCGAGCCCCATGTCAGGCTTGGTTCTGACAGCTAGCTCAGAGCCTGGAGCCTGTCTTTGGATTCTGTGTCTCCCTCTCTCTCTGACCCTCTCCTGCTCATGCTGTCTCTATCTCTCCCTCAAAAATAAATAAATTGTTAAAAAAAAAAAAGAATTGGAGGTTGTGATATGTTTTCTATTCTCATGAGTTCATTTTATTTATTTTTAACATAATTTATTGTCAAAATAGCTTATATACAACACTAGTCAGGGTGGCTAAAATGAATACATCAGGAAACTGTAGATGCTGATGAGGATGTGGAGAAATGAATTCATTTTAAACATGCTTTTTCCTGATATCCTTTCTTAATCTTACTGGTAGGTCAGCTAACATTATCTCATAACTTTATCAGCTTCCTCAAGCTTTCTTCTAATTTGATGTTTCTGGTTTTCAGGAAATAGGATTAATTTTTAAAAAGCAAAAAGAAAAGTATAATTAAGTACTGGGCAGAGGACTCAGGGATCCTCCTATTAATAAAATATGAAAAAATCAATGCAAATTTAGCACACAGTATTCTGGGAGTGAAGTCCCCCTATCTTGTATTATAGAAAGAATATGTATTTTATTTAACTTTAAAGATATTTGAAAGTATTATAAGAAGAAACATCTACAAAGTTTATACTTTCCTGCCTAAAACATGTTATTTATTCAAAACACATTAGTTATTTGTACCTGATAAAAATGGAAGCCTCTGAACACATTTTTTTTCCCTCCGTAACAGAGGAAACAATTTGCACACTTATTCTTTATAATAGGAAACAAGGTTTTATCTTCACTATGAAAAAAAACCCTTTTCTTATAAAAGGGAATTTAATATTCCTTAGCTCTGAGAGAGCAGAAATCCTGAACAAATTATAGCAGGATCAGATTTGTGCCAGTCTGAGGGTCAACACCTCACTACAACAGAAAGCCATGTCTGGACTGATGAGAAATTAGCTGTTCATATTTTGAAAGGGATATTGAGGGAATAATCAATCTTCTATAGTGGGAGCAAGGTTAAGGAGTATATTCTGAAAAAACTTTGAGTTTAGAGCAAATACTAAGAACTTAACTGAAAATGTAGAGAAAAACAGGAATGAGAAAAATGATAATGTGTCTAATATCTATGAGTAGGGAAAGAACATTAGAGGAGGTTTAGTAAAACTTGGATAACAAAAAAGTAATAACTGGTAAGAATTAACCCTGGCAAGAAAGGAAATTATCCTCTTAGCTAGACTCACAGAGCATATGCAAAAGCAATTTAAGGAAAAAAATACTAGGAACTGATTTCTAGAATACACGTGCGATAGCATCAAAACAAATCCTTTTAAGTTTGTGTTAAAGTACTCAAGATAATAGTATTTATGCTTATCATTCTATATTATTAGTATATTATACTGTAATAACATAGAATTGTCAATTATAATTGCTGCATTAATCTCATAATTTCTTCCACAAACTGTACATACACTTTAATACAAGTATACTATCAATAACGTAAGAGGAAGAGAGGGTTTTTTAAAAATCTATTAGGTAATGAATATTTCACTCTCTCATCCATAAAAATCCAACTTACTTTCAGAGGGATAGATGCGCTAAACAAAGTCCACAAAACTATCACCAAACATAATTAGTTATTCAGAGTAAGCAAAACTATAGGGAAAAGCAAAATTCCCTATAAAATGCTATTTTAACAATGGTCATCTACGTCCTGGACATCGGCACATTTGACATTTACATGGGAGCATTTATTTTGATAATTTTTATTTTACCCCTTTTTTCTGAATAGGTATCTTCCAGAGAAATAAGGTTTTATTGAATTATGAGGGACTCCTAAAAGAGTGTAGGTTTGCATTCCAATTCTATTTTAAATATAAAATATCTAGCACATTTACATTTATTTAAAGTATAGGCTTATTCATTTGCATGATAACAATAATGTAGATGATGATAAAACATGAAATGATTGCTTTCTTACTTATAAGTGAATGTGATCTTCTCTAAACAGAGGCATAATTTATTTTAATAACCTGTATTTATAGAAGCTACTGAAATAGGAGGTTTTTCCTTTGTGTGTGTGTGTGTATGCGTGTGTGTGTGTGTGTGTGTGTGTGAATTTCAAAAGAAAGAAGAAAAGCAAACCTTGCATATCTAACAATGCTTATTATTGTTCCTAATACAATGACAGTAAAATAATATTGCCACTGAATAGATAATTTTCATCTCAGGCCATCTGCAGATGTGACTCTATTAATTCATTAGGCACAGTAAGTTATTGTTATTCTAAGAGAAGTTAGAGGTTACATCATTTTCTAGACATTAGTTTCCTATCTTTGGTATTTTTAGACATCTGTCATTTATGTCCATGATAGATTAGTGGTAAACTAATTTGTACCTTAAGATCATCGCTACAGTTTAACTAGTCCCTATCACACTCTTAGGAACAAAGAAGATAAATGACTTAAGTGTCTACCTGTTGTGACAGTTTTGGCTAATATGTAAAATTCTGATGGCGTGCGAGGGAAGGTAAACCCTCCTAAAGGAGGAAACTTACAAGAGGGTTGAAATCTGTATCTTATCATGAAAGCTTTGCTCCAAAAGACATATTCATATGAGTGAGGGCAAGCTTTATGTGACTTACCACATTTATACCTATGGTCCTGTTATATCTTCCAAATTCAATTTCTCAGTGAAACTGTATATGCTTTCCTCCAGAGTATATTTTACACCTGAATATCCTCCCAGTTTTGAAGCTAAATAATAATAAGTGATAGGAACTGTTTTTATTATTTTTTTTAGATAAGGTAAGGAAGTCTTAAAGAGATTATGCAATATGAATAGGCCACAAAGCCCATAACTGACTAAAACAGGATTTTAAGCTTATGCTATAATACTCTCACTATTATGTGGTAAATAATAAGTCATAATAAAAATTGCAAATATTGCATAAAAATTTGGGATCAAGATATTTACTTGTTTTTTTTTTTTTTTTTAACTTTAGGTAAGCTCCACACCTAACATGGGGCTTGAATTCATGACCCTAAGATCAAGAGTTACAAGCTCTTCCAACTGAGCCAGCCAGGTATCCCTAGATACTTACTTTTTAAAGTGATTTTTTTTTCTGGAACTCAGATTATGCAATGAAGGGGTAAATATAGGAAACAGGAATTCTTAAAGTTTGGAAGCTTTGATATCCATGCTATAGATGTTAATTTTTGACATAGTCTTAGCAAATAGGGCACAGATTGAAGGAGATAAGGCATATTGACATTTTCTTCATGAGCCTATATTTTGTGTTAACATGCTCTTTGTTCTGGCATACACATATTTTAAATTATTCAGGGAGCACTTCACAAGATTATACAGTTGACCCTTGAATGACATGGATGTGAACCATGTGGGTCCACTTATATTCATTTTTGTTTGTAAATACAGTACAGTAGTGTAAATGTACTTTCTCATAATTAACTTTGTTTCGTCTGTTTGACTTTACTTGTAAGAATACAATATATAATACATATAACATGCAAATATGTGAATCAACTGTTTATATCATAGGCAAGGCTTCCAATCAACAGTAAGCTATTAGCAGTTAAGTTTTGTGGGAGTTAAGAGTTATACATGGATTTTTTTAATGCAAGGGCTTCAGTGTCCCTAACCCCACATGTTCTAGGGTCAGCTATAATATTATACTAGAGGGGGATGCTGTATATAGTTGAGAAATACAGGTACATTCTTCAAAGTCTGATTTTGTTAGATCTGATGAAAGTAATAAAAGATGAGAGGATTTTTTGTGACAGAGAAAACAGGATCCAGGAGTAAGACCAGCATAGTTAGAGAGCAGGACCTCTGTAATGCAGTCTCTTGATAGATGTGAATGGGATAAAAAAGCTTCCCCACAAGAAGATAGTATGGACTAGACTGGGTCTTATTTCTCAGTCAAGCTAAAAAACAATTCAAAGTGTCTGAGAATTTCCAAATTACACTCATATGGGTGAGGGTCTTGATCTACCTTACCTTTTTATCTACCTCTCCCATCCTAAAGATCCCAAAACAAAGCAAATTCATCCTAAACTTGTGTTTAGCTTCAGGCCTCTGGAAGAAGCGCTCTTGGTGAATAATTGTATTTCAAATCCAGCCTTCAAAAAGTTATCTGAGATGAAGCTTCCAGAAATACAAATTAATAATAGAAATGAATCCATCCTTCAATTTATAAGGGAAAGCATAAGTTACAGTATCATAACCATAAAAACTATAATACTGAAAAAGTGAAATAAGAATATGATTTTTAAAATAAAAGAAAAATCAGGGGCGCCTGGGTGGCTTAGTCGGTTAAGCGTCCAACTTTCGCTTAGGTCATGATCTCGCGGTTCGTGGGTTCGAGCCCCGCGTCAGGCTCTGTGCTGACTGCCGGCTCAGAGCCTGGAGCCTGTTTCAGAGTCTGTGTCTCCCTCTCTCTCTGACCCTCCCCTGCTCACGCTGTCTCTCTCTCTCTCTCCTAGAAATAAATAAAAATATTTAAAAAAAAATAAAAAAAATAAAAGAAAAATCAGGGTTCCTGGGTGGCTCAGTTGGTTAAGCTTCCGACTTCAGCTCAGGTCATGATCTCGGGATTAGTGGGTTTGAGCCCCGTGTCGGGCTCGGTGCTGACAACTCAGAGCCTGGAGCCTGCTTCAGATCCTGTGTCTCCCCTGTTTCTCTCCTACTCACCCCCCTCAAAAATAAACATTAACATTTTAATAAAAGAAATGGCTAACAAAGGAACAAGAGACTATCCAAGTTTTAAAAAGGGACTATGCACAATGCTGAGGACACAATTGTGCACTAAAGCTGCAGTGCATAGCAAAAGTGACTGATGTCTGTGTCATGAAGAGTCTGTGATGTCTTAAGGGACCTCAAAAGAAATCAGAGATGGGAAGAGCCAGAAAACCAGTGAGCAGAGGCATGTACCAAGACGACCTAAGGGTCTTTCTTGTGTCTATGTGGAAATCAGTAAGCCTTAAATTTTAGAACTGTAACAAATTACGCTTTGTGGCACACGAGTATTTGGAGTACTGTTTGCAGGCACAAATAACCATTCCCCCACTTTTGTCTATACACTTCCGTGTGGCTAACAAACTTTGGAGCAGTTTTTCTAAGCAGTCTCAAAGACTGTTTCCCTGGCTGTAGTTCTCAGGAAGGCAACAAATAAAGTGTTCACTCACCGACTCTGAGGTTAGTTTTCTTTAGTGGACACAGAGATGTCTGAAACTGTTTCCCGGGCTGCAGTCCTCAGGAAGACAACAAATAGAGTGTTTACTTAACAACTCTGACGTTAGTTTTCTTTAGTGGGCACAGAGATGGCTTGCTGAGATTTTCTGAAGACTCACTGGCACCTGTGGGGAATGAGATGAGCAGACAGCCTTCAGCTGAGGTCTGCTCACCGGCAGAGAGCAGCTTCACCTGCAGTTACAGCCTGCCTGCGTTCCCCCGAGGCAGCTGACTGGCCGAGGTGAGAGTGTAAAGGTTCACATTCTCGCGCCATGTGGCCTATTCTGTCAGGCGATGCTTGTTTCCAAGTCCTATGAAGGCCGGCTAAATCTTCAACAGGCCCGCATTACGGGTCCATTTGGTCCTCCTCCCAGTTCTGCTTCCATACCCTTTCTTTCAAGATGATAAGACCTAGTTAACATCTAAAACACCTAAACTCCATTTTGGTATTCATTTCTTGAGGACCCAATTTGGAACAGGAATCATAAGCAATTTTTAAAAATGAAAAAAGTGTGTGTGTGTGTGTGTGTGTGAAATGACAAACGTAAGAGTGGGTCAAACTGCAGATTAGAAGGTCCAAGACAAAACACCAAATAAGGTTTTGGCAATGAACTCAAACAATTCTTTAATGACAGTGTTGTAAATGGACAAAATTCTTCAGCTGAAAGACAGAAAGTACCAGACTGAAATGAAAAGAAAGAGAAAAAGGAAAAATTGGGCCCTATCTGTTAATGAGAATCACATCTAGACATACGGATACAGAAAGATGAAAAGTAAAGGGAAGGAAATGTTGAAGTATTTGCTGTCCTTATGTAATAACCAGCAACACACCAAAAATCTGTGGCTCAAATGCTAAGCCTGGAACTTTGTGGAAGGAGGTATTATCCTGTCTCCTCATGCCTTTCTGGGAACTCACCTGCATCCACGCTACTAACAAAAATGACTGTTGGGCACCTGGGTGGCTAAGTCAGTTAAGCATTTGACTTCAGCTCAGGCCACGATCTCTCAGTTTGTGGGTTCAAGCTCTGCATCCAGCTCTGTGCTGACAGCTCAGAGCCTGGAGCCTGCTTCAGATTCTGTGTCTCCCTCTCTCTCTGCCCCTCCCCTGCTCGTGCTCTGTCTTTCTCTGTTTTTCAATAATAAATAAATGTTTAAAAATTAATTAAATAATGACTGTTATTTGAGACCATGGGCAAACAATGACACTGCATTCTAAACCATCCCTTTAGACATGAATCTTGACAAAAAGAAAAGTAAGGGAGGGGCACCTGGGCGGCTCAGTTGCTTGATTGCGCTTTCGACTCTCGGTTTTGGTTTGGTTCAAACCCTGCTTCAGGCTCTGTGCTGATAGCATAGAGGTTGCTTGGGATTCTGTCTTTCCCTCTTTCTGCCCCTCCCCTGCTGGTGGTCTGCCTCTCTCTCTTTCTCTCACTCTTTTGAAAATAAATAAACATTAAAAAAAAATGAAAGAAAGGACAGTAAGGGAATTAGATTCTATTGGGGGAGGAGAAGAGACCTTCCATGGTATCAGCACTCATACAATGACCATGTGCCCCTGGCTTCTTTTCCTCTTCATTTGGTGTATGCTACATACTGATGAAATGTTAAAAGATAATGTACACACATCTAGACAATCCAAGTAATAAAGAACAGAGGGGAAGAAGGTCAAAGTCATTGCCAGCCATTGTTAACATAGGAAATTGAGACCTAGGATGAAACCTGAAAGTACTCAAATGTCACTTCTCCCCAATTTTATGCATTACAGTTGTTCACCAATAACAGCAGCCACAACAAACAGTATTTTAAGAGACTTTATTATTATCCTTGCTTCAAGTAAATTACATGCATGGTGATTTATATTTGGCAGCAAGGGTAGGTTATGAGAAATAATGGTAAATAGAATTTATTTGAGGTAGTGGCTTTCAGTTCTGTCATGACAGTGAGCAGGCTGAGTAGAAATGAAGTTTGGTTATTTTTATGTATTTATTTACCTTTTAAAGTTTTTAAAAACTTTCATAAAAATGGTCTAACGTAGAAGCAGGAATATATTGTTTGAATCCCTTGGCATCTAATTTCCAATATAATCCCATGCTTCACTTTGTTTTTCTAAAAAAAGTTATTTATTCCATTAGTATATAATTTATGATGTCAAAGGCACATACTGCCTTGCCAAAAGCAAGCTCAATAAGATTTTTAGAGTAGTAAAACGAGATTATGGTTGAGCCCCAAATGTGGAAAACTACTAACAGAAAGTATTATTTTGGTCATGATGACCTTTTCTTTTTATTGGTAAAGTTTAAATTACAAGGAAGAAAAAAAATAATGAAATCCAAAGTAAATATTTTATTCGGACTTTTGAGTGTAAACATTTTCAACTCTTGTGCAATATATAACATAATTATTGTGTTGAAATTAATGCACAGAAGCCTCCTCTTCCGAAAGAAATACTAATTTTTGTTCAATGACAACAAAAAGCATGCAATTCAATATTTTGAGCAGAAAGTAGGCAGGGATACACAAAAATCTATATTTTAAAGTATAAGAATCCTAAGGTATTCTGTGTCCAACTAATGTTTTATTGATCAAACACAATATAATTGCATCAAAATGTTGTAAATAATTTATACATTCATTTAACAGATATTTGTGAATCACTTACATGGTATCATGCATTTGCTATACTGGGCATTAGATCTACTATAATGAAGACACACTAACTCCTTATCCTTTTGAGGCTTTGCTGGAGATAGAAATTAACCAAGTCAATACATTTTTAGAAATATTATCAGTGTTTAGTAAGTGCTTACTGCTTTCCATTCCCATTTTCCTTAACAGTTAATAAAAAGTTTAATACACTTCTTTTTTTAATTTTTTCTGCAAATTCTTATTTTTTAACCCATGTCAGACAGGTTTCATTCCTTGCTCCTACTAAAATAAAGGCCACTCATCATCTTTTATAAGACCATGTCTACAAAAACTTACAAAGATTTTTCTAAGGGTTAACATCGTACATGTGATAGTTATCTAAGTAATGGGTTAGTTGTATCTATTATATAGATTTTATTCCTTGCCTCCTCCAATTTCTTTTGGCTTTATATTTTTACTTTAGTTACATACAGAAATTGTCTGTATGGAAATAGCCGTGGTGCATGAGGAGAGGGAATTACCAGCAGGAAAATGAGAAGGGGCCAGTGTCAGGTTTGGGAGAAGCATGGAAAAGTATGAATGTCATAATTAACTTCCACTGGGGAATGGATCTGAGACAAATCACCCAATGGATTATGGAGTGCTCTTAAATGGGGAGGTAGCAAGGGCAGGAAGGGTGACTGATGGTTGGGTTATATGTGTATTTATTTATTTATTATTTTTATGTTTTAATTCAATTTAATTCATTTTTTAAAGTTACATCCAAGTTAATTAGTACATAGTGCAACAATGCTTTCAGGAGTAGATTCCTTAATGCCCCTTACCCATTTAGCCCATCCCCCTCTCACAACCCCTCCAGTAAACCTCTGTTGGGTCTCCATATTTAAGAGTCTCTTAGGTTTTTGGCCCCCTCCCTGTTTTTATTTTTTTTTTGCTTCACTTTCATTACGTTCTTCAGTTTTGTATTTTAAAGTCCTCATATGAGTGAAGTCATATGATATGTGTGTGTTATATGTATATTTAAATAGAGCTTATCTATGTGAAAGTATGCAAAAATTTTAACAACTCTAGAAATCTTTTGCAGAGAGAACTCACTTGTCAAATCTCAACTCCCTTAGTAAAATCAGTAACACCTTTCATTGCTCACATAGCCTTTTTTAAATATCCTAACCATAGTATCCACCAACTGACAATATGTATTTTAGTCTTTTGTCCATATTTCTGAATTCTACTGCAATTTGTGAGCTTCATAGATTAAGAAATTTAGCATTCATAGTTAAGTATCTTAGTAAATATGGTTTTCCATATCTACAAAGACAAATGTTAGATTAACCAAGGTCAAATGTTTTATTTACACTACCTGGCAAATAGTAAATTATTCGCTAAATGAAACAAAAGACATAAATATTTAATCACTAATAATAAAATGATGTTATCATAATCATTAATTCATAGTATTTTTAGTTTGAATTTCAGAAATCTTTAATCCATAGGAATTTTTTAAGTTGATTTATTTATTTTTGGAGAAAGAGAAAGAGCAGAGCATGTACCAGTGGGGCGGGTGGGGAGGAGAGAAAGGGAGAGAGAGAATCTCAAGCAGACTAAGCACTGTCAGTGTAGAGCCCAAAATGGGCTTGATCTCAAGAACTGTGAGACCATTACCTGAGGTGAGGTCATGACCCAAGTCAAAATCAGTAGTTGGGAGCTAAACCAGTTGGAAGCTTAACCACCCAGATGCCCCTAGCCCATAGGAATTTTCAATGTTTGTGTTACTAATTTCTAAGTTGTTTATTAGGCATCTAACAATGTTTTAACACCTTCTGTTATAGCAGATGATTTTATTTCAATCTTTTGTTTAGAAGTAGCTTGCACCATCAGAGAGTCTGTATATCAACACAACAGAACATTACCTGTCTGTAATAGGAAAAGAGGGAGATGTTTATATGATAATTTGGAAAAATCTCAAGTACATATTTATATGTGTTAAAAACCAAATTACAGGGGCGCCTGGGTGGCTCAGTCGGTTGGGCGTCCGACTTCGGCTCAGGTCATGATCTCGCGGTCCATGGGTTCAATCCGCGCATCGGGCACTGTGCTGACATCTCAGAGCCTGGAGCCTGTTTCAGATTCTGTGTCTCTCTCTCTCTCTGCCCCTCCCCAGCTCGTGCTCTGTCTCTCTCGGTCTCAAAAATAAATAAATGTTAAAAAAATAAAAAAAATCAAATTACAGAACAGTATATGTAATATTTTACCATTTTTAAAACAAGGGTGATCATATATACATATATATATGCATTTCTCTTACTTATAAAAATAAATTAATAAAAATAAACACACTGGGAAAGGATATAAAAGCTAATTTAAAAATGGTTATTTATCAGAAGAAAAGGAACAAGGAGAAGGGACAGGCATGGAAGACTAACATTTCTGCATACATTTTAACATATATTTTACTTTTTTGATCATAATTTTTCACATTCAGAGGTTAGGTTGTATGACCTAAGACAGAAATCTCTGTCTTGGGGCTCCTGGGTCCCTCAGTTGCTTAAGCATCCAGCTCTTGATTTCAGCTCAGGTCATCACCTCGAGGTCCAGGAGTTTGAGTCCTGCCTCAGGCTCTGCGCTGGGCCAGGAGTCTGCTTAAGATTCTCCCTCTCTCTCCCTTTTCCTTGCTCAAGCTCTCTCTCTCTCAAAGAATATCTCAATCTCATAATATTGAGAATAAACTAAAATGAAAGAACTTTGTTGTATACCAGATTACTGACATAACCACACCAACAGATACTTTTATTAATGACTTTAGATAGTTTTAAGTATCTATCCTAGTAAAATATATTCCAAATACAAACACCACTGCAAAGAAATCTTTAATTTATTAGTCTGATCATTAGAAGTAATACTAATATTATGAATATTTTTCTGAGTGAAAAATATATAAATAAATAATTATGGTAATATTAATAGGGACTAACATACACATCAGTAAAAAATGGAAAAGGTATATCAAATAAAAATCAAGAAAAATACTGTAATGTTAATTTTTTTAAATTTAAGTATCTCTACACCAACATAAAGCTTGAACTCATGACCCTGAGATCAAGAGCCACAGGCCCTTCTGACTGAGCCAGCCAGTCACTGCTATACTTTTAAATTTGAATTAGGAATTTCACATAGGAATTTATGTTAGTTGTTTTCTTTTCAAAAACACCTATATTTTAATTTCAGCAACTTAAAAAGTCTAGAAGCAATGGGAACATAAGACCAATGTGTATTCTTCCCATAGAAATTATTTTCTCTATAGCTTTCCTCTAAAATAAACCAAGACAGAATAATCTGATCCAGGCTGGAGCAGGAAATATCCAAGACACCCAGGGACATTTTGCTGTACCAGAAAATAAAGTAAGCAGGACAAAATTTAAAAATTGAGTCCATTTGAAGGGGTTCTCATGAACCAATGATTAAAAAATAGAGCATTAAAATAATAATAATAATGAATTGATCAAAATTCATTAAACTAAAAAAAAAAACTCCATGAGCTCATATTAACACACACAAGACAAAAAAGGTAACCAAGAAATGCAGGGAACACCACCTTAAATAAATATAACTACATAAGTTAATATTTTCAATTAAGTGGAAAAATTAAAGCATTAATTTTGTCTTTATAGTATAAACCATGTCATACAGTATAAACATCACTTAGTTGATGAGTAAATATCTGTTTTGTAATTACATTCCAACTAATAAATATAGAAGACATAATTAAACTAGAAAATCAACATTTTATAGCCCTTAATAGTAGATTTGGGTAATACCTCTCAGTGTATAAAGCTGTTAGTTGAAAGATGAATGTGAAACTGTATAATGGACAACAACAGATGTCACCACCTAAATTCACTGATCAACTTTAACCAAAAGTGGGACAAGATTTATATCCCTGAAGAAGTATACAATATGAAGTATACAGTATAAATTATTTTTGCTTTGTGGATACATCTAATTGGGCCTTTATTACCAAAGCCTGTGCTTTTAGAGATGTGTGCTAAGTATGTATCAGTAAAATGTCATGACATAATGATTGGCATTTGCTATAGAATGATTCAGCAGGAGGGAAGGGAAGAGAGAGGAAAAAGGAGAGAGAAGAGAGAAGACATATAAAACAACAATCCTGTTCAATTTTGTGATGGGAATTTTGGAGTTGATTTTTCCAGTTTCCCTAATTTATAGTACGTTTGAAGACTACAAAAGAAAATCTAATGGGAACACGGACAGTAAAGGAAACTGATTTTGGTACAGAGTGTGGGTAAAATAGATTTCCTTGTAGAAATAATGAGTGTGAGATTCTAGTAGAACATTAAATAATGTCAAGTTAAAAGTTTGATAATATTTAGCCAAAACTTGTCAGTGAGTTTCAATCTTGGCCAATCAATAAATAAGCAAGCAAACAAATAGACAAATAGAAGATTGAAGACTCTAGGTAGCAAGCACTCCGTTAGGATCTGGGAATACAAAGTAATTACTGCTTGGTTCCCACCCGTGGAAAAAGTAAAATCTAAAAGCTCCACTGGATGTAGGAATAGAGACTTGGAAGTCCTATCATAGGAAGTCCTATCATAGAAGTAATGGTTAAGCACTTTCTAGTCTTTTGGTTTTTATTTTTTTTTTGGTTTGCTTTTACATTTCAACAAATATATGAATAAATGATTGTTTCAAACTACTCAGAATACTGAAACTACTTTCTGTTTTTGCCTTATAATGCCACCTTATATAACTGATTCATTTTATAAATTAGCCTTTGATAATTTTTCTTTTTTATTCAAAAGTAAAAGAATGCTGAGCTAATATTTTAATGATAATAATTCAATTTCTCATATCACTTAAATAAACAGATACAAAATGGACTTATATTTCCTGTAACAGACTTCACAAAGTTCTTATCAGGCAGAATAAGAAAATGATATAAAAGCCTAAAGTGACACCGAATGCTCAAAGTCATTCTTGCACTTTATAGAATGCATTTCATTATACTTACAGATATGAAAATTTGTCTGCCACTTAGGTACCTAATCAAACTGGCAATTATTTTCTTCAGGATCTGCATTGATAGCAAAATAAACCTAGCCATTGTATCAGAATTATAATAGTTATGAAATTGGACCTCTGAGTGACACTTCATATTGGATAAGTCTAGACTATAATGCAAAGTGGTAACTATAGAATTATGCTATGACCAAACTGTAAGTGCTGAAATGATCTCAGAGAAAACATAACAGAGGGAAAGGAAGCCAATATCATTTTCATATGTATTTAAGCTTCTTCAAAATATTTTAAATGAAACTTTTCAAAACATAAGTGAACCAATGTGCATTAATTGCTGACAATAAGCTGACAATAATTTTAAAGTAATAATCTAGACCTTTGTTTCAAAATTCAAAAAGTAATTTTTATAATCCATGAAATTGAATGAATTTTGTACCAGCTAATATAATACCTTTATAAATAAAGGAGGAGGAAGGTGCTTAAATAAGTGTGCAAGTGACTATTCACATTATAGTAAGGTCAGTGATAGAATAGTGTTCACATGGAATGTAGTCAAGAGCAATTACACTAAGTGGGTAGAAGAGAGGAGAAACTCAGGTAAGATGGCCCTTAATGGGGTTTTCATAAGTGAAGATTATATACACATGATCAAGATCCACAGCCTGTTTGGGGAAGGCAAAGATACAAACAGTTAAATTTGTGGTGAGTGTAGATTCTTTGAACAAGTGAAAAGAAATGTTTGGGCATATAGGATGGATTTAATACAAGAGGATCATAAATAGTGAGACTGCTCTTTTCAGTTTGCTAATCAATGAAGAGTCTATAATGCTTTCAATTTGGGAGGTGATCTCATTAGAACTGTAAGTGTGCTGATTTGAAATAGGAGAAACAGACTGGGCAACCAGTTAGTAATTTAGGCAAGAATGAAGGCTACGCTTGGGTGCTATCACAGGAACTTTTTAGGTGCAAAGATCATCTGAAGTCTGACTGACACATCTAAGTAGAGAAGGCAGGGGAGAAATGATCAAAGATGGTTCTAGGCTGGGTAAGTGAGGGAAACATGCTATCAACAGGAAATTGAGATGGAAGAGGTAATTCTCTGAGGGAAATCTGATGAGTTTTGGAGAACCTCGGTAGAGCATCATTGGCAATTTACTTAAATCGATTGGAAGAAACATCTTTCACAGCTGGGACAATGAAGTCCAGGTATAATATTCTGAAACTTTAATCTTGCAAAAGCAAAACAAAACAAAACAAAACGAAACAAAAACAGGACTGGGAAGAAGGGTATGGACGAGCCATCATTTATGATTGACAGATGTTCTAATTAAGTTTTTCCATAAACTATCACCCTCCCAAATTATTCTTTGGGTCTATAGAAGAAATATAAGAAGGAAAAAATATTAAAACCAAGCAAACAAACAAGTAAAAACAAATTCATCTGTGAAGAGTTTGAAGTTCAAATACATAATGTAATTAATATAATTAGTTCTGTCATTAAATGTATAATAAAAATAAAATATTTATATAGCTTCTATAGTCTCTATAATACCTAATGCTTAACCTTTATACTAAATAAGTACCTCATGTGAAATTAATGAATTGCAATTACATGTACCTATACTGATGAATACAGATAATGGTGACATATCAGCTTGTCATCAATAGTATAATAAAAGAAGCTAATTATTTCTAATGTAACAATATTTACAAATACATTAATGACTTTTCTAATACATCATCAATTTGAAGTTACTAATGTAATAAAACCCATAATATCAAAAGCAATTACTATTCTTATTAATTAGCTACTAACGCAATAAAATTCTAAGAAGAAACAATTGAATCAAGGGCATGCTATCAATTTAAAAGATTTTTAAATAAATACAGAGTATCTGAGCTTTATCAAAATAAGTAAATGTTTTTTTCACATTACATCTTTTCACAAGATTAAATCAGATGTGTTTCTATTTAGCAATTTTAAGGTTTTGTTTTCAAAGCAGCTTCAATTATTGTTTGGTATCTTCAGATACCAGATTCAGAATCTGGAACACTGATTAGCATATTGTAGATAGTACTCAACAAATTCCATTGGAAAAAAATGAATGAATAAAGGACTAAATAATCCAATCAACTGATTTCTAGATAATGAAAGTTAATATCTACTATATATTTATAATCTATCAGAGCTTATCCTAAGCAAAAGATATTATCTTATTAATTCCCACACAGTTCTATGAGATAAGGATCCCTCAAACAGGGAAACAAAGTTAGGAATGCTTATGTATTTTATTTAAGCTGCTGCAGAATAGCACCGAGTGGAGATGGTATTGGAACCTGTCCATTTCCTCCCCAAACCCTTGGTTTTAAAGTGTTGTTTGTACTACATTTTTTCCTTCTCAAAGTCTTTCCTTTCTATTAACTATTAAATTACTTTCTGAAAAGTCATCCTGATAAATATTGCTTTAAGTTGTTGATGTAATGTAACAGTTTCTACTCAAATATTTATTTTAGTCATTCCTCATGATAGAGGAATCTGATCAGCTCACCTTAGGTGGCTCAAAACTCATTCAAGACTAAGATGGAACAAGTCAGTTAAGTTTTCTGTACCCAATATTTTCCACTGCTATGTTTGAAATATGCTTTCAACCTATGTTGTGCTGCTCCTAGGATCTATAACCAGTAGTAAATATTTTATTTTATTATTTACTTTACTTTATTTTATTTTATTTTAATTTTTAAATTAAGTTGTTAAACTTTATTATATTTTAAGTAGGGTTCACACCCAGGGCAGAGCCCAACGTGGGGCTAGAATTCACAGCCCTGGGACCAATACCTGAGCTGAGATCAAGAGTTAAACCCTTCATGGACTGAGCCACCCCACCACTGCCATAGTAAATATTTTAATTCACTGATCCTAAAAAAAAAAAAAAAAAAAAAAATCCCAGGAAGTTTAAATATTATTTAAAAAGAAATAGTCAACATGGTCATTCAAGACCTTTGCAACCAAGAATTAAGCTCAAACACAGTGATTGAATCATAAACATTATGAATATATTTACATCTATATATACACATCTTTATATCTACAAATTTTCTTTTTTATAAAGCTTTACAAAGGTATATTTATTTTATTTTATTTTTTAATTATATTTAAATCCAAGTGAGTTACATACATACTTTTCTTCAGTTCATGCATTTTGTCTTTCTAGTTTATAAATATGCTGGCTTATTCTCTCATACCTTTCTTTTCTCATTTTCATATTTTTCTTGGATATGATTAGGTTTGTCGCACTTACAGATTCTCACTATAGCTTTACATTTAAAACCTCTAACTTGTTTATCCTTCATTCTTCACATGCTTCTTGGTTAGAAAGTGTGCTAACATCATCTTTCGAATGACCTAATGAGCACAAACACACAGATAAGTCTTGTCAGTATCTGGCAACCCTGTCCCGACTGATAAGAAATGAATCATAGACTACATCACTATGAAGGCAAAGCTCCATTATAGAAGAAAATTCATTCTGGCACATGTTTCAGGTTTTTGAATAGCAGAACTAAATTGCATTAGCAAGAAGTTTCAAAGTAGCAGTGTATTTAGGTTGGCCTAAGAGAGAAGGTATCCACCACTAGATAGAATGCTTAATAAGTCACATGATAATAAGGAACTATTTTCTAAAAAGGAAACTTTTTTTTTTCACTTGGACCAAAGCTATATGTAGCTGAGACACATTAAAGGGTAGTATAAAGGGACGGGCATATTACAGTTTAGCAATCTCTGCAGTGGATTTTAACTCCTTAATAGTCAGCCCATCAGCTGTATGTGTGAAAAGGAGAAAAGCATTGGGAAAAGTACAAGTATACCTGTGGCCTCTTATCCTTGAACTGCAGACACACACCTTTGTCTCAGGCTCTGGTGAAACTCCTTTCTTACTTTATCACAGAGAAGTAATTTTCATTATAAGTCCTAGGCTGAATTTGGTACCCCAACAAACAGGGTGTCCTTGGACTGAGTCTCCTTATCTTCCCACTTTGCTTCATTAAGTGACTTTACCACTAAAGCCTTTTCTGTTATGCTGTTGTCAACACAGTTAAACCTCCACGGCCACCAACACAACCATCTCATTTTTAAAAACACTGTCTTAATGAATGCCATGAAGGCAGTGAAGTTGACTAAATGCCTAGTTTTAATTTTGCTAAAAGGACACCGTGTGTGTGTATGTGTGTGTGTGCACGTGCATATGTGTGTGTTTGGATCCCTGTGTGTCCTTTATCTCACATCACTAAAACAGAGAGAAAACCTTTCAGAACCAGCATGGGATCTAAGGTAACTATAAGTGATGTTGCCCTATTAGCATGGCCTCCTGCTACCCACGGGCAAGAAAAACATAAAATTACCTTGTTAGCTTCAGGATATTTTTGGTTTTACTTGATGTTGGCTTCCCCAAGAAATCCTACCAAAGAGCTGAAGCGAGCAACCCTATATGGGATCTTGCTCACTCCTAAAGAAACTTGCAGATGACCATCTCATTCTCCACCACAAGAAGTTCAAACATTTCAATGGCAAATGAAATGTGTATTTTACCAGTTTCTCTATGTTATTTGTGTGTGTGTCTATGTATGCACGTGTGTGCCACATACATGGTTCTTTTTTCTCAGTTTGCTGATGTTTAGCGACAGGTCAAGTTCCAAGAGCAGAGAGTTCATCTGGTCTAGTTTCACATACAATAATCTACACATATAATAATCTTACTCATCATAACCAATGTAGAAGATATCTATTGCTAAAGAAGAATGTCTTAAAAATCAAACTTTTTCTCCAAAGCCTTGTGCCTATGATTAAGGGGGTCTTATAAAAGGCAAGCCTTTCTTATCAGAGCATAGAAAGGGTGATGGAGCCAGAGTGACAGTTATAAGCATATTGTAGCATCTAAAAACATGGAAGCAGAATTCCATTAAGTGTTAGCAAAACTACAATTTATAGAAGGATATGAAGTAAATGACATGCAATTTTAAAAGAAAACAATATACCAGGGTCCTGGGTAGCTTATTCAGTTAAACATCCTACTCTTGATTTCAGCTCAGGTCATGATCTCACACTTTGTGGGATTGAGCCCTGCACTGGGTTCTTTGCTGACAGCACAGAGCTTTCTTGGGATTCTCTCTCTCCCTCTCTCTCTGACCCTCTCCTGCTTGTGCTCTCTCTCTCAAAATATATAAATAAAAACTTTTAAACAATTCTTTAAAAGAAAAAACAGTATTAGACATACTAGTATACTTTTGCAAGTTCTTGTGAGTCTTTAATAACTTCAAAATTAAGATTCTTTTTAAAAAGTGCTAAGTAAAATTACTAGCTCCACTATTTTCATTGTGATAATTTGTCATAGTCAATCTGCTATTTACTTATTTAACCTTGTTTTTTTTCTCATAGAATATGAAATATACTAATAGAGTCACATTAAATTGCTACCATTTCTTTTGCTAATTTTCAACTCATTTCAAACACAGAAATTATGACAGTAATTAATATTTATTCAGAGCCTACTGCTTACATTGCTTCAGTACACCTTTTTAATTTTTTTAATGTTTTATTTATTTCTGAGAGAGAAAGAGAGAGAGAAGAGAGAGAGAGAGAAGAGAGAGAGAGACAGCGTGAGCAGGAGAGGGTCAGAGAGAGGACACAGAATCTCAAACAGGCTCCAGGCTCTGAACTAGCTGTCAGTACAGAGCCCAACACAGGGCTCGAACTGATGAACCATGAGATCATGACATGAGCCAAAGTCAGACGCCTAACTGACTGAGCCACCCAGGCACCCTGACACCTTTTTAATTATATGACTGTTTTAATAACCTTTTGATCTATTTAACGGATGACAAAACTGGGGCTCAATGTGGAAAGGGGACCTATACAAGGTCACATAGCTGGTTATGCCAGCTATATTCATATTTCTGTTCTCAAAAAGCACATCTTCTGCTCTTTTTTTCTACATAATAATTGAAGGGAATTTAGTAATCTCTAAGGCTAAACACCTCATTATAATGATGAAGAAACTGAGGCTCAGAAAGGTCAAGTGACTGGCCAAGAGGAGGCTTGAGGCATAGCTCCAACATCAACCAGTAGCTTCCATGCCATTAATTGTAATGATCACTGCACTTGTAGCTTTAGTTCCCATGCCCTGGCTTTTCCCTTCCTCTTTTGATCTGAAATTAAACATAAATTAGTATGATGACAGCGTGGCTAACATTTTTTTTTCCTCCTTCGCCAAGTCCTCTCTGCCATGTAACTGCAATGCTCTCCTTTCCACAGAGCAAATCCTCTTAGCATGAAATCTACGTGGATGTCCGTGTGACAGAAAATCCAGAGAGTAAGCAAATAGGTAAAAGTAAAATAATGAAGTCCAGAAAGGTTGAGAGATGTACAAAAGATGAGGTTTTAAAATTTGGTAGTAATAAATTCAGATTTAATCTTTAGGTGTTTGATTCTATCAGCAAAGTGTAGGGAGAATTAAAAGCACTGAAACGGGTAAAAAAAAAAAACTACTAGCTTTTTTCTATCATCAAGGGTGTTCTACATGATTGTCTTAATAAGTAGATTAAAGGAAGAAAAACGATACTCTATAGACATAGAGATGTTATATTGCAAAACATTTCCAATAGTATTTACAAAGACCAGAGCTGCAAGCCTTGCAGGTCAAAATTAAGAAAGCATTTTAGTTGAAGGCCTGAAAATCATTTGCTAAAGGCATATTTATTTGAACTTAACTGTGCATAATGAAACCAAACACAGCAGTGAAAAGTAAAGGTTGAACTAATGTCTGCAACTTGAGCAAGAAAATGAGCAGTAACTCAGCAGCATATATATCTTTTTTCTTGTGAATATTCATTTCACACTGTCTGCTACCCTATAGCTCATTATCTCACTTTTGGAACAGATGATTTTTATTGCAGGGTGCTTTTCCAATTCCCCTGGAACACTGAGTGTATATATATATATAAGTACATATATATATATATACATATACATATATATACATACACATATATATATTATATATAATGCATTATATATGTATTTATATATATTATATATATGTATTTTTTACCATTCATTTAAATAAATTTCATGCGTATGCATATTTTGACTGATACTGATTGATATCAAGAAATTGTTAAAGAGAAATAAAAGTAACCAGTAGAGTTTATGTATCAGTTCTCTATTATCACAATAATACTATATAATTATTACTCTAAAATCAATGGCTTGGGGCACCAGGATGGCTCAGTCGGCCAAGTGTCTGACTCTTGAGTTTGGCTCAGGTTATGATCTCAGGTTTGTGAGTTCAAGCCCCTAGTGGGCAAGAGCCTGTCAGGCTGTCCACTGTCCACTGTCAGGCAAGAGCCTGCTTGGGAGCCTTTGTCTTCTCTCTCTGCTCCTTCCCTGCTTATGCTGTGTCGCTCTTTCTCTCTCTCTAAGTAAATAAACAAACTTTAAAAGACTATTAAAATCAATGGCTTAAAACAAGAACTATGTAACACAAAGAACAGCAGGTCAATCACATAGACTGGACTCAGTGTGTAGTTCTGATCTCAGATAGGCTACTTCACACATTTAATGTTTGGATGTCTACTAGCTGTCTATTATCTGATTATTGACTAGACTGCCTAGAGTGATGAGAACTCTTTCAATAGGCCAACCTAACCATGCTCTTGTGTCGATGTTGAGGAACATGTACAAGAGAGAATACATACAAAGCTCTGAAAGCTATGCTTAGAACTGGACATTGATCACTTCTGATACCTTATAACAGCCATTGCAAGTTACAATGCCAGCACAGATCCAAAGGAAGGAACAAAGGACTCCATCTCTCCAGTGAGAGTAGGGCAAGTTATATGGCAAAGTCTGTAGATTTACTGCAATTTGTATATACATAATACTTTCTAAGAAAGTAGTTCAGTAAAAAACAATTTTGTCTTAATGAAATATTATGAACTTTGACACTTTCTTTTTTTTTTTTTAATATTTGAAGTCAATGTCTTTTTATTTTTATTTTTATTTTTTTTTACAAATAGTTTATTGTCAAATTAGTTTCTACATAACACTCAGTGCTCATCCCCAAAGTGCCCTCCTCCATGCCCATCCCCCCTCCCCCCCCACACCCATCAGTCCTCAGTTTTTGTCAGCATTCAAGAGTGAACTTTGACACTTTCATGAGTTAAAAAAAAGTTAATTTAGACTAAAACTGCTAAAATGTATGTAAAATTTCTTAGACTTAAAGATAAAGGGAAACCTTTTTATGTTGTTTTATTATCAATTTTAAAACCAGTTAATGAATATTTATTAAACACTTACCATATGCACATTATGCTAGGTGTTGGGGAAAACTGGTGACTGACAAAGTCAAAGTGGTTCTTACCTGAGATTGTTAATTCTATGTTTCCGGCTAATACACTGTTCTCATAGAACTTGTAATCTTGTGAATCCATCCACATCATTCAAAATCCTCAAAACACTTGTGAAGATGTTTACAAAATTAAAAAGAAAGAACTAGTAGATTAT
Source organism: Hyaena hyaena (assembly GCF_003009895.1). Lineage (NCBI taxonomy): Eukaryota > Metazoa > Chordata > Mammalia > Carnivora > Hyaenidae > Hyaena > Hyaena hyaena. The sequence continues at coordinate 3,539,347 of NW_024080723.1, forward strand.
GGTGACCATCAATCTAGCATATTAGTTGACAAATTAGTTAAACTTGGAAATCTGTTAAATTATATACTATTTCCATACTGTTTGTCAACCAATATTAATTATATACCTGGGAACATTTATTATATAGTAATTCAATTTACAAATCACTTTCATACATTTTCTTTTGTGACCTGAAATAAACCTCTAAGATAGGCAAAACAGAAATTATGAGAGATATATTGTACACACACTTGATTCAGAGTAATTATCTGATTTGTCCTTGTTCTTCAACTAATGCTTATTAGAATTCAGACATAAAACCATGACACCTGATAAGTCATCTTATGTCTTGTCCTTATGATAGTCTAGTTTATCTTCTAAAGCAAATGGGATTCTTATTCATACAGGATTACCCACAATGCTATTGTGAGAATTCATGAGAATTCTTGTCATTATAATGGGTACCTTATGTTTTCACAGGCATACGTTTGAATTATAAGAGCATATAAGTTCCAGTTAAAAAAATTATAGGATCTAACTTCCCTTAAAACTCTATGGAATTTAGGAAATGTCCAATGATTCACAAGATGTAGGTCAAAGGTTTAGTCCTGGAAATCACACAGTTCTCAGAGATATTAATCTCTCACTATGTATGTCCTCATGAGTACCCTGAAGCATCTCTGAAAACCTTTCTTGTTGAATACTAAAGTGAGGTGCAGAAAGTATAACATAAGGTTTTAGAGGCAGCTACCTGACTCTGTTACCTCTCAGGTAGGTCAAGGATATACCGATATGTACAAGATGAATCCATGTGTAGAGGTGGGAGGACTCTATCTAGAAGGGTTCCTTGGAGGAAGCTGTGCTTCCCACATCCAATGCAGACAGTATGGAAGTGTCTACCCTTGCTTTAAGTCCAGTGGAGGTAAAGACAGGCTGCAACAGGACCACCTGGAGAGCATAATGTGTGTTCTCTACTTTTGGAGGACAATCAGGACCTGTGTTTGATTTACTCCTAAGAAAGTTAAAGCAGCTACTGGTAGGTTGAAAGAAAGAAAGAAAGAAAGAAAGAAAGAAAGAAAGAAAGAAAGAAAGAAAGGTAGAAAGGTAACATTCTATATGTAAAAAGTACACTCTTACCATCAGGAAAAGCAAGAAATACGAACTATGTGAAAATGAAAGTTGGGAGTCATTTGAAACACTGCTCAAAAATATAGACTGGGAAGGAAACAAGATCGGAGTAATGAGGGGTAGGTAGAGTCCAAAATACATTTTATTTCATTGTATTCCATAGGATCATGTTTTTGCAACATATTACTTAAGTGACTTATACCAATTCCAATCACAGTACAGTTTCTATTTCTTTCCTGCATTTCAAAAAATTCAGGATGGGGTAGCTTAATTTTTTTTTTTACTTCCAGGATTTAGTATTTAGAATTTTAGCATATTTAAACATTTAGTATTTAAATGGCTGCATAATAACATAGGTAATAACTTTCCTGTACCTGGAAAGTTAGGAGGGCTTCTATTAATTGGGTTTTGGTTCTTTTTATTTATTTGTTTCTTTATAGTGGCTATAAATGATCTTAAAACTAACATATTGAGATAACTATTATCTTCCTTTAAATCTTTTGTTTCTGAACTGATGCCATGTTTTTATGGGTGTCAGTATATATGGCCTAATGTTTTAGAACATATACTTTGCTTATGTCCAACACAGTGGAGTTTCAAAGATTAACTTTCCTCTTTAAATAAATGTAATGTGAGTGCTTCATGGAAACACCAAATCTTGTGGCAATTTCTTGATTCTAAATATGATTGATTATTTTTCCATAATGGTTCATAGTGAGACATAATTGTTGCTCTACAGTTTATTATATACATTCAGAAAAAAAACAAAATGCTACACTTTAGAGTCATGTTGCAAATGCAGAAAACTTGAGGCATATTTCATGATACTGTGGAAAACTGAAAAATGTAGAAAGTCTATTAATTCCAATAATCTATGTATGCCTTATAAACAGGAAAAAATGTAATACTTTTCTTATTGATAGTATTTTAAATCTGGGGCACTTGGGCAGGTCAGTCGGTTAAGCATCTGACTTCGGCTCAGGTCATGATCTCATGGTTTGTGGGTTTAAGTCCCATGTCAGGCTCTGTGCTGACAGTCAGTGCCTGGAACCTGCTTCAGATTCTGTGTCTCTCTCTCTGCTCCTCCCCTGCTCATGCTCAATGTCTCCCTCTCTCTCTCAAAAATAAACATTTAAAACATGTGGGAAATAAGCTTAGGAATCCCCCGAGCTTACAGCAATGGGTTAACAAGGCAAAAAGAAGTACAAAGCCATGGGATGCTCTCAGCCAAGTTTCAGTAAAGAAGATTAGCACTCCAGAATAGGGAGGTGCAAAGGCACCAAGAATAGGGTGGTGCAAAGGCTCTCAGAAAAGAGAGGAGGTACAGAGCCCCCAGAATAGAGAGAATAGGGCAAAGGGCCCAGAACAGACAGGGGTGCAAACACCCCAATACAAAGGTATATAAGGCAAGGAAGATTTGGCATTTAGAGCAAAGCACCCCCCAATTTAGTACTAGAGCAGAAAGCTGCTTTCACAATGATAGGAAGAGCCAAGTTAGGTAAACGGTAAATAGAGCTATAGACTGATGCACTGAGCTGCAGCTGAATCTGCCCAGTGCTGACATGATTAACAAAAGAAAACATGCCTTGTTAATACTGAAGTTGTTTGCCCTACCTGTCTCATCCCCTAGGCTAGCTAAGATAGAGGTGGTGCCTCATGTCTGCGGTAAACAACCTTCTGCACAACTTGCCCAGTGCCAGGATTCTGTTGTGTATTAACCCAAATTCCTAACCCTGAATATCTTCAAGACCCCCTTTCCCTCATGTCCTCAACTGAATGTTCACAGTTTCATCGTCTCTTTGGGCACGTCCATCACCAGGTGTGTAAGCTTTCTGATCCTAATAAAAAAGGGTCAAGGACTCTTATTCAGGGATCTTGTGTTTTCCCCGATATTAGCCATCTTTCTCCTATTTAAATCCTATGTCTGCTCTCTCGCTGGCCAAGAGAGAACTTTAGACTTAGAGTCTACGACAAAAAAAAAAAAAATTAAATTTCATTTGTATCTTCAATGTTTATGTCTAAAATTTATATTAAATTCACATGTATGCATATAAATGTATGTAATATTCATTTGTATATATATTATGGGGGAGTATGCAATTTCTAATATTATAACTATTTTTTATCCTTACACTTTGCTAACTGAATGTCTTTTCTTAGAAGAGACTAGGCTGGAGAAGGAGAAAGAAAAAATTTACAACAATGTATATTGGAATTCTTCAGGTTCTTCATGGTAGAGGCCAAACTGATGGTTACCAGAGGGGAGATGGGTGGAGGGATGGGTGAAACAGGTGATGGGGATTAAGGAGCGTATTTTCCTCGATGAGCACAGGGTGCTGTATAGAAGTGTTGAATCACTATACTGTACACCTGAAACTAATATAACACCGTATGTTAACTATACTAGAATTAAATTAAAATAAAATATCTATTGGAATTCTTACTATCAACACCATTTTTTATACACATACATTCTTATTAGCCAGCAATTAACCAGTCAAAACCTAGGAAAGATGAACTATTCCCCATGTATTTTTGTTTTTGGGATGCTGTGTAACAGATGGAATTTTATATCGTGTTACATTAGTCTACTGTTAAATTTTAATTTCAATTAATAATCTTTACACTTTTCCTTTATGCACACAAGGGATATTTTAGGCATTCATTTCCCTTCTAATTAGCTTTTACTACTGAATTCATTCTGTATCAAAAGTCATTAGTTTCTCATTCACTGCTGAATTTACTTATGCCCTAATAAAATTAATTAGTCTTCTGAACAAAGACATATGAAATTTTGATTTTGCCCAATCTAGTGTTAATTTGTAGATCTCTATCTTTATACCTATATCACCTACATTTATAGCTATACCTATAAACACAATAATCCCTTAAATAAAATCTTGCTTATATTGTCTGATGATGACTGCTTAGAGGTTTCACAGAATTTATTGGAAACTCATTTGCTACCATTTCCCATTGGCTGTGTGTTCTGTGAACATCTCAACATTCCCTGAAAATGTAATGCTCTTTCATGCATTTGAAACTTTGCTCTCTAGTGTGATTTTTTTTTCTTTAGCAAACTTCTAACCACCCCTCAAAACCCAGTTCTAATTTTTTTTTTAGATGCAGAAGCTTGATAGCAAAACAAAACCATTCTATTAGAGACTTGATGTTGTAAATCTTTCTAAAATTCATTTGTAGGAAATGAAACAGAATCAATGGAATTAAAAGCTGTTTAAAAATAAAACTTACAGAACAGTTTAAATGAAACAAAGTAGCTTTCTTTTCAAGTAAAATAAGCACTTCAATATACTAATAAAATTTTTCTATATAAGGGTCCTGGGTCATTTTTTCCAAAAAGCAGTTTCTATTGAGAACCAACAGAAATACTGAAAAAAAGTGGTTTTGTTCTTATTTTATTTCATTTCAAAATTTCATTTCTTGGCCATATATCTTGAAATTTAAACCCAGTGACCTAAGAATCAACATTTGAAAATATGTCCCTAAATGATTCTGATCCTTAGTCATATTTAGAAACAAGTTTTCCCAAGTACTTTTAATTAAATAATGAATATGTATGTTCATTAAAAGTTAATCAGCCTATAAATGAATATCTAAAGAAGTGCTCCTATACAGTTTAGATTACTTGAAGAGATTTCATTATCTTAACTTTCTTAAACTTTCCAATTTACTACATTTCACTTTCTTTTTTATTCTTTAAGTGTTCATTGATAATGTATAGTTCTGGTTTCTGAAGATACAAAAATAAATGAAACACAATCACCTCTGGAATTTTATATGCTAGAAGTGTGTAGAAGGCAAAGGCAATCAAAATAATATTTAATATGCTTTGTGATGAATCGAATCATTTTAATAAATTATTCAAAAGATATTTCTTGAGTTACATCTACCTTCTCTCTCCATAAACAGGATCATATATAGGGGGCAGATCCTGGGACAGTTATAAGGTTCCTATCCCCAGTGATTAATAGAAATGTGCTAATTTCAAGGCTCCTGGTTGCTCAGTCAGTGATGTATCTTACTTTTGATTTAGCTTAGGTAGTGATCTCCTGGTTCTTGTCCCACAAAGACTAAGTAGCCTGCTTGGGATTCTCTCTCTCCCTTTCTCTCTGCCCCTCACCCCTCAAAATAAATAAATAAACATATTTTTTTTAATTAAAAGAAAGAAACATGATAATTTCAATGAGGTGAAATAAAAGTTTTGATAAGGGAAAGTATAAGCCAAAATAATAGGTGGAAACCATGAAAGGAAATTCAAACTCAGAAAAGATCTGTGGTTCTCAATCCTGGCTACAGAAAGAACAACTCAGGGAGTTTTCAGAAACCTCAATGCCCAGGTTGCACCCCAAACCAGTTGATTCATTTTAAGACCCGGGCATCAGCATTTAAAAATCCCCATGTGATTCTAAATGCAGCAAAACCTGAAATCTACTGGTTAAAGATGGCATTCTTGAAGACAGTACTTTCTGTATGATTATTTACGGATGAGTAGTAGTTAGTTAAATGGAGGTAAAAGGTGAAGGTGGGTGGGGGAAGGGATCCAGATGTGTTCCAGGAGGGAGGAAAAATAGTTCAGGGCTTATGGATTTGAAAATTGAAAGATATCAATAAAGTGGAATGCAATAGAGTTGAATCTTATGGAATGTAGGAAAAGAAAATACAGGATCTAGCAAATTCCACCTAAGTGTTTAAATTTGTCTCAAAGATCATGATTCTTAAATGTTTGTATGCTTACGAATCACTTGAGAAGCTTTCTAAAAATGTAGATTTCTGAGCTGCATTTCAGAGAATCCTAATTCCTTAGGTCTGTAATAGGAAACAGGAATGTGAGATTTAAATAAATATCTGTACATTATTTTGAGGTGTGTTATATAACAAAACATTTAGAGAATAAAGGAGAAGGACATAATTCAGATTTGCTAACTAGAAAGATTCTTTTGTGTAAAGAATGGTTTTGTGACAAAAAAAATACAAAAAAAAAAAGAATGGTTTTGTGAACTCAACACTAAAATCAGAGATACCTGTCTGTTGACGTAACTGATGCCTGGATTTCACTGGTGGTAACAGAAATGGAGTATATTTGTCCTCTAATTATTACATTTTTTAAAAATCTCTAAATCTTATGCTTTTGAAAAAAATTCTGATGATAATTGACCTGTTTTCTTTTTTTTAATCAAATTTAATCTTAAAAATTCTTTGATGTTATTTATTACCTGTTTTTATGGTTTCCCCCCCCCCTTTATTTTGAAGGAGTCCTCAATCCTTTAGTTTTCTTTTAAGGTCAGCTCTCAATGATCAATTATCCAGGATACAATGGCCTTGCTAATTGCCTACCTGGCTCTAACCTGTTTGTATGCCCCCTAGCCCTTATAATTTCTAAAGTTAGCAAGATAGCTAAGGAAAAATATATGAATTGCCTATTAACAAGCTTAATTCATTTGCTCTCCCTATAACTTTATACGATACAGAGATGTAATGACAAATGACATTTATTAATTGTTTTGTTTTAATTAGAACTAAAATCTTCATTATCTTTCATTACCACATACAACAGTTTTTTCTAAGAAGTAATCTTTAATTAAGTTTTAATTTTATTCTCTGCCTTTCCCAGATTCCACCTTAACTCCTCATCAAGCATTTAATGTTCTTAAAATTAGCACTTAATTGCACAACATATGATGTAAACACTCAATGTTTCAGAGAGTTTAAGTGATGATAAATTGTTAAATGCTTCCTTTGTAAGAAGTAATTTTCATGTGTCTGATCCTATATATCATAATATTTTAATAAGGAGAAAGGATAAAGCCATTAATAAAATAAAAGTTTTAGCTATTTATTTTATAACTGCAGGTTTTCTTTTTTGGTGCCATACATAATCACCTATTTTTCCATGCCTAATTTAATTTTCATTCCTCTTTACTTTTAAGATCCTATGCTGGCAGCAATTTATTTTGACTTATGTTCTCCTAACACCATCCACAAATTCTTGTACTACATGGACATACTTATCTTTGTGATTTTTCCCAATCTAAACCTCTTATAAAAGTTCACACCTTATTCAAATCATCTACCAGGTGACTCTTTGATATTTTATTTTCATGGGTATAGTTTATTTCTTTGCCCTTATTATTACATCTTAGAAACTGCCAGTATCCAATTTTGCTATAGACTTTCTGTCAATGCGTTCATTCCACCCAGTTGTCTGAGCTTGCTGATGCATACATTTTTAAAGTCCATTTTCCTGGTTCTTTCATTCCCTTCCAATTCATGATCATTATCTCCTAAATTGCCTCCCACTATTACATTTTCAGCATATGAAATATAAGTAATGAAAAACGTTGCTAGCATTTGGTCATCTATTTTGAAATTTAGTGTCTTCAGAGAAGTTTTGAAGCCAGAAGTATACTTCCTTTTTATAACTTGACAATTTATTTTAAAGCTAAGTGATTGGGAGTTCAAAACATGTTCAACTAGTTTAAAGGTGATCCATTTACTTGGCAACATGTCTTTTTGGATGCCTGAATTTGCTGAAATATCACCTTATTTAGGATTTCTTAGGGAAATTGTCCAACCTAAACTGGATATTTCAACATATTAAGAAAAAAAAAACTGATGTTCATTTCTATCAGCCGGCTTTCAGCCAATGTTTCCCTTCGCTCTTACTCTTTTTCTAAAATAAATCTTCTTGTGTGTATCAGCCAATCATATCACATTTTAGCATTTAATTCCAATAGTTATTCACTTATAACTTCTATACACTTCACAAAATAACTCTGCTCAGAAAAAATCTATATTGATCTGATGACTGGTAGTGACAGCAAGTAACGTGAGGTGTACATTTATGTTTTGAAAGCTAAGCCGATTTTTCATTAAAGTTTGAATTTCAGACCTCAAAAACCTTTTAGAAATCACCTACTGGAAAACAAAAAAAAACAGTTGTTCAGTAAGAACTTCATACTCTTCTCATATCTAAAACAGGCCTGCACATCAGCATACATTTATACTATCTGTGGTCTTATTTTAACCTTATTTTCAAAAACTACCAGATGCATTTGTCAAGCTTTATGATACCAAGGATAGGAATACTGAAATATACTTTTGTTTTTTATAATGTTGAGGTATAACATCCAAGGTTATATTAGTTTTAGGTATACACATAATGAAGCGATATTTGTGCATATTGCAAAATGATCACCATTAGTCTACTTAATATCCATCACTCTACATTGTTACAAGAAAATTATTTTTTCATACTGAGAACTTTCAAGATCCATGCTCCTGGCTACTTTCAAATATGCAATACAGTATTATTAACTATAGTCACCATTCTGTACTTTACATCCCCCATGACTTTCTCATTTTATATTACTTATATAATGCTTACTATTTCAAATTTAAAATAAATTTAGCTATGAAAAATATTAATTTAAACAACTTTAATATAATTACTTGGGTGTTTTTCATTCAAACAACTTCTTGGAAATGTAGTTTAAAGTGACAATTTAAAAATTAACCTGAGCCATCTCCCCATTCTTTTGTCTTCCAGGAAATGGCTAATTACAAAGAACCATTCATCTTCAAGGACTTAGTTAACATTCACTGATGTCCCCTAATTTACTTAGGACAAGATCATATACAAACTACAAATTCCCATTCTTTGTCTCATAAATGATTAGCTGAACTGATTGTAATGACTAACCAATCTGGACAAAACACCTGCTAATTTGACCTGAGCAAACTTGAGTTAAGCTTCTCTTCTTCCCTAGGTTCATGAACTTTGGAACCCACTCACCCCTGAAAGCCTGGGCCAGCATCAAAATATAAAATGACCGCTCTGTAAAGTAAAGCCTCTCTCAAGAACTGGTAGATTACAAAACAAGCCAGACACTTCCTGGTCCTCTGATTACACCATCCGTCCCCCACAAAGGATTCTTTCTCACTTTGTTTTATCCTCTCTAGGAAAGAAAAGCTTTTCCTACCTGATGACTGAAACACCCGCAGATATCCTGGTTGGAAGTTCATATAGTACTATTGCAGAACCTCCATCAGTAATCCTTTCAAATATAGTCTCTACTTAACTAAGACCAAATTTGTTTTTATTTAAGAAACATAATAACAATAGGCATAAGACATTCTCACTTAAATGGACTGTGAATAAGTTTGGGCCCAACATTCAAACAAAAATGCTTTTTAACTAATTAAAGTGATCTTATGACTTACAACGTGGAGAATAGAGACAGACAGAGAGACAGATTGAATATGTGTGTGTGTGTGTGTGTGTGTGAAAAGAAAGGGCACTTTATTTTTAAATAAACATTTAAATAAATAAATGTTGGAAAATATTACAAAATATATTGAAGAAAAATAAGTATATAATTACCTAAAGTAGTTTTCCTTTTCATAGAATTATTTTCTCAGCTAATTTAAAATAATTAATTGTGTTGATGAATGGAATTTGTATCTCAGGTGCAATGTAAAACAACTATAAACATACAATGAAAAGAAAAGGAAAAGAGAAAAAAGGAAAAAAGAAATCTCCTATTAAATTAATTATACAAATATATAGTATATACTAAATATTTCATTAATATATTATGCAAAAGATATAATATAGATGCCAAATGACTTAGTTTCACCTAGTAGACATTTATCAGTGGGGCTTAAAACAAGAGATGACATATTCATTTAAGTACATATGAACATTTAAACTTTTTTTTTACATTTATTTATTTTTGAGAGAGAGAGATAAGAGCATGAGTGGGAGAAGGGCAGACAGAGAGGGAAACACAGAATCTGAAGTAGGCTCCAGGCTCTGAGCTGTCAGCACAGAGCTGGATGTGGGGCTCGAACTCACAAACCACAAAATCATGCCCTGAACCAAAGTCAGACACTTAACCGATTGAGCCACCTAGGTACCCCAGCACATGTGAACATGTGAAATCTTATCAGATTTGAGACTGTAAAATATTCACAATAAATATAAAATAATATACATTATACAAACTATATGCACCAAGTACAATGCAATTATTAAATTAAAAGATAACTTAAATGCAAACCTCCATTGTTCGGTAAAACTCATGTTTAGTAACTTATACATTTTTAAAAACACCTAGAACTAAATGACAATAAAAATGTCACATGTCAAAATGTTTCATGCAGATGGTTTAATTCAGGTAAAATGATATTTCAGAGGAATTATATAGCCTTAAATGCACATACTGCCAAAGGTGTAAAACTGAAAATTAATAAGATAAATGTAGAATTTTAGAATTTTAAAAATGAACAATAAAATAAAAGTGAGAATATTAAAGGAAATTAAGTAGTAAAATTAAAACAGATATTAATGAAATATATATATAAAGTAAGAGAGATCAACAGTCAATTCAGAAGATTAATACAATGTAAAAATTTATAGCACATTTGATCATGTTAAAAACCAACTAAGCACAAATTAATAATTCAAGAGAAAAGCATGATTATAGAAGCTGCCAATAGTATGACCAAACTTTGTCCAAATTATTTACCAATTATTTCCCAAAAATGACTTAAGCACAATTGAAAACTAACAGTCCCTAAGCCATTGAAGGAGTTTAAAAGATATTTAAAATTCTGCACACCAATACATACATACATACATACAGCTGTTTTAAAAGTTATTCATGGAACAGATAATTCCAATTTTACACAATTCTTCCAGAGTAAAGAAAGAAGGATAGTACTATATAATAACTCATTATAATGCTGGTACCAAACCTGAAAAAAAAACAGTGAGTAAAAAGAAAATTATAAAACAATGTTACTTATGAACACAGGTAAATAAAATATTAGTATATCAAATGTAACCGTTTATTAAACAATCACAATAAAATAATTATGACTCAGTCTTCACCTTTTATATCACAAAATCTGTGTTGCCTGGAAGAAAGGAAGAAAAACAATGCTTTTGAAATGTGTTGAGGAGTTTTCTTCTGAAACATTTTTCAATAATGTCTGTTAGTCACTTCAGAGGGTTTTAAAGCTCAATGAATTCACTATTTCACTAAGGGCAGAGTCTCAGAGCCACAGACAGAAACGTTCATGGAAACAAATGTATGCGATCAGGTTAGCTTTCTCTATCACTGTGTAAATCTTGATCATACATGGGAAGCAGTAGTTTTGCAGGGTCAACTGAATTGTTTCTGGTTTCCAATTGCTTGTATCTGGGGCATCTGTCACAAGGTAATACAATGAATGACTAAATCCTATATTGGGGAAAGTCTGCGGTTGTGGCTTTTAGTTGCAAAGCATGATTCTTTAGAGCCTTTGTTGTCTGAGAGTAAAGCAGAATGTGGTTTTCTGTGAGCACTAGAAATACAATAAACATATGTTCTCAATGATCTGCTGAATTTGCTATAGAGATAAAATGAGATATTGCCTAACAATTAAGGTAAATTAAGCAGCTGTTTCTTACTATATTGTGCTAATGCTGCTTCAAAATTGTAAATTGTTGATGGGAGATCAGAATGGCAAGGAAACAATATCATTTCACATTTCTGTAGCACTTCTATATAATGATTATCATAAGAAGGCAGTGTTTTTTCAGCTGGTAGTGACTAGAAATAAAATACGACAATCCAAGGAATCTGTTTAGACTGGAAAATAGTAAAAAGTGAAAGAATTAGAATATGTCAGGTGATCATTTTTTGCATTTACCAAAAAAATAAAATAAAATAAAATTCACTGAATGCTCACTACAAAAATGAATTAATACCAATGTTGGGCATCTCAATTTTCCATTTGAAACTGAAGAATGTAAATGAAAAAGCTGGAAAATATACAACACTCATTATATCCTAGAGGTTAATGAGTACTCCAAAGAAATTAAAAAGCAGTCCTACAGAATTCAAAGATTCAATATTGAGGTTTGAAGGAAAAGGACAGGAAAAACATGGGTTCAACTGGAAAAAGTATTTGTTATTATTCTATTCAACTAGTTGTGCGTTTTCATGTTATTTGACTGTCTTGAAATAATTTCTGAAGTATATATAAAAGTCTAAAATTCAAGGAAAAAATGGAAGCTTTGTAGAAAATAGAAAAATGAGATTCCCCATCTTTAGCCTATTTCAAATGATTCCTTTGTCTTAGACCCATGAAATTTGCTTTTCTCTTCATTTTGTATTTCTTTTAGAGATATACTTGAATTACCAAGTATAATTGGTAATTATATATACCAAGTATAATTGGTAAAGTGATCAATAAAGATCACTTTATTTTCCTTTACATATAGAAATACAGAAAAAAATTTTTATGTTTACACATATGCAAATATCTCATTGAAATACTTGTAGTCTTGTTTGGGCACTTTTATATAATGAATATTATAACTTTTATATAATGAATATTTCATGCATATCTTTATACCATATGGAAAACTTTAAATACTAAACAAAAATGTGGACAAACCCCATTTATTAAATGCATCCTGGTCCATTTTGGAAACATATTTTTAGAACTTGCCAAAAATTCAAAAGTTTTGATTTACTGTTATCCCTTTATTTTTCTAAGGTTTTTAAATATTTTAGGTGATCATAATCATTTATGCTACACACTGTCATTCTTTTATGGAATTTCAGTCACACTAAGATTAACATGCATTACCTTTCCAAGGGGACATAATGAAGTATAAAGAAGATGGAAATTTATTTTTCTTTAGGTTGCAAGGTAAACGAGGGGTAGAATTCAATGTAAGCTCCCGAAACCTGTACTTATGGTTCTATGCTAGAGCCCATTTCTAATATTGTCTATGGTGATGGAGGTTATTTTGCTGTATTTACTTGACATTTGTCAAGTGCCTTCCAGACTTTTAGCCTTTTTCTATTTTTTAGCTGACCCTTCTGATCTTACAGTGATGGATAAGAAAAGTGAAATTCAAGTTAAAACAGATTAATTGAATTTACCAGGCTGAATCTTTACTCACTCATTTTCATAAACGTATTCATAATATCTATAAAAACTCTCTAAGCTCCTGACTTCACATTTCAAACTATTATAACCACAACAATTAATTAACTTAGAACCGATGGTATTACAAAGATTTCAGGTAAAGTTCTTTTTTGTTATGCTTGTCATTTCAACCTCTATATAGGTTTTTAGAATTTAAAAGCATTTTTGGAAAAAAAAAAAAGAACACTTTTGGGGTGCTGGGTGGCTCCGTCGGTTAAGCAGCTGACTCTTAATTTCAGCTCAGGTCATGCTCTCACCCTTGTGAGATCAAGCCCCATGTCTGGCCCCCAGCCCCACCCCATTGTGGCCAAGGAGTCTGCCTAAAATTCTCTCTCCCACTCTCTCTCTGCCCCTCCCCAATTCACTCACTCTCCCAAATAAATAAATAAATAAATAATCAAATTTAAAAGTATCTTTCACTTCCTTTTCACTTCAGCCTGATAGAGTGACATGACTAGTATCAATAAGATCTATCTGTTGACAGATTAGGGAAATCAAGAATTGTAAGAGTGATTTAGTTCTTTTTCTCCAAATGTAAAATGTATTGATTCTTGTTTATCAGGAGAACACAATGAGTCTGGGTTTTGAGAACATATTACAGCAAAAGACACTGCAAATGCATACCCTATTTATCTTGACCTGTTCACATAAATCACAGGGCCAGGCATCAGGGCTAGTTGATTTTAACTGTTAGCACTATGCTAAGAGGTATCCAGGATGAAAAGGAAAAGTAGAAGTCAGGAGACTGCTACTACTTGGTGAAGAAAGAAAGTTGGAAGATTTTGACAGAGAGCTCTTTTTGTACTATTTTAAAATGCTTATTATTAGGTTTTCTTAAATCAAATATTAATTCTTACACTTGTGAAAGTAGAATAAACCATGGTTTAAGTGGATATCTTTACATATAAAGACTGAGTCATTAAAACAGAATAAACCAAATTTAACACTAATAAGTGCCCTATGTTTATCCCTTATCCAGACCTTAAAATCGTCAATTTTAGACCATTGGATTATCAATGTTTTATTCAGTTATTTACATATAATATATAACCCCAAATTTATTATTTTCTTGAGTTTAGGGGTTGTTTGTATAATTCTGCTGATCTGGGATAGACTCCGCTGATCTTACTTATCTTACATCATTTTATCTGCTGATGCTAGTGGTTTGGCTGAAGCTTCCTGGTCTAGGAGAGTGTTACCATAGACAACTGTGTTTCTCCCCTTGTCTCTCATATCATTCTAGCAGGGTTGCTTGGGAATGTTCTCTTGATGGTGGCACATTCTCCAGGACAAGAAGCCAAAATACAAAGACACTTTATCAAGTTTCTAGTGGCATCAGGTTTGCTCTTTTTCTACTAGCTGAAGCAAAACACAAGACCTGACTAAAGTCAAAGAATGGAGATGCCTACTCTCTCTTTTTGATAAGGCACATTACAAAAGAACTGTATTGAGGAGTTGAGAATTTAGGTCCATGTCATTATTCCCTGTCCCACAATAAATGGCCTTCTATAGATAACTACTGAAAATCTATGGAATCTCAGGAACCAGTTATAGAAGTGGCTCCAATGATGCAGGGAAATGGAAGAGAATGACACGTTCCCATAGGCTAAAAGAGAGAATAGATTAGCAGACTTTAAAAGTTATAGTCTTGGTAGATTAGGATTGTAGAAGATTCTTGAAGTTAAAGTATATGAGCAAAGACAAGAAGAGAAGGGGCTTTGAAATTTAACTCTGATGACACTTTAATATAAAAATGATCAGCTGGAAATTAGAAACTGAAATATTATCTATCTTGGTGTTTAAAAGAGATAAGTAGTGGGATATAGGAAAGACAACTGGTTATAAGATCTCTTCCATAATGGCTATACCGTATCTTTCCATATTTCAGTGTTTGGTCTTCTATCTTACAAGTATCAGAAACTGAACTTGCATTTTGTTTTCTCATTTTGAATTACATCCAGAGAAACAGGTTCAAATAAATAAATAAATAAAATTTCCGTCCATGTTGCCAATCTATGAAAAAACAGAATGTGAAATATTAAAAGTGCTTTTGTTATTTTTACTGCTACTATCACCACCACCACTACTACTACTACTACTATTACTACTATTTATTCCAGTATTTATTTATTCCAGTATTATAAAGGTTTTTGATTCTTCTAGGGCATCTTTGCTTATAGTATGGAGTAAATAAGTTATTTTTATTTAAATCTATTTAACCTAATCCATTAAATATTCATTTCAGAGACTGTAACTTCCTATAATCTCTCTTGCTAATGCCTAGTCTGGATTATGTGATAGATATTTGGTAGCATGATTTTGCAGTAAAACAAGGAGAGTAAAGCATGCTTAGAATTAACTTACGCACATCTCAATTTATGGAGGAGTTCAGTAAGAAAGGATAAACCAGGAAAGTAAGGTGTTATGGGACCCCATAGAATTTTTGCAGAAATTAAGGAAAGAGGATTTGGTTTTATTTGGCTGCATTTTATTAGCCATTCTTGGGAGGAAGTAATGGTAACAAGAACAAATCTGGTGTGGTTTTTGTGTGTGTTTTTGAGCAGATTATTTCTCACTGAGGAATATTAAGCCTTTGCCCACTCATGGAAACTGCCTGCCCAGTGCTTATGCACCTTGGATATTTTAATCTCTAAATTTCCTTTTTAGTCCATGTTGTACTTGTCAGTTTTCTTTCTGATGTATATCTATATCTATCTATCTATCTATCTATCTATCTATCTATCTATCTATCTGTCTATCTATCTATCTATCATCTATCAAAGTATTAAAGTTGTGAGGAATTGTTTTTTGGGGGTAACTTTTCTAAATACTTCACAATCTGCCAGACCCTCAAAAAATTTCAGCTTCAACCTTCAAACTTTTATCATGTCTTAATTTATCAAATGATGAGATAGACAATAGGTCTTTTGGTTATTAAAATCCTCTCTTTTGAATTCCCTTACAAAAGGTATCAGCAGAGTATGGCTCTCAGGGCCAATTCTTTCCCTTCTGTTTTTATAAGTAATGTGTTTGTGGAGTTCAGTCATGGTTTAAAAATTGTTTATAGCTGCTCTCATGCTACACTGACAGAGATGAGTAGTTGCAGCAGAGATCTTATGCATCATAAAGCTGAAAATATTTCCTATCTTGCCCTTTACAGAAAAACTATGTTTATTCCTGCCATAGTGTATATTCTATGCTTTTCTATCCACATTGGACAATGAAAACACACACACACACACACACACATACATGCACACACACACACTTCTATTTGTTTAGGTTTTAGAAGAACTGATCAAAGATACTGAGGTTGGGTCCTTTCCTATTTCATAGAACTTGTGTGTCAAACACAGCCAGAACCCGATATTTGAACATTACTTTGTCTTATATAACCGTAAAAAATGCATTTATTTTTTTTCATAAACGAAGTCATAATAAAGGCTTTTAAGTTTTAGTACTTTAGTATAATTCTAACTTTATAACTTTAGTATAATTCTAATTATGAGTGTATTAGTAGTTTATTTTATAAAATATTAAATGTTTGTCTTTCTATTTTTAAGATTGTGAATGACAAATGGCAGAACTATAGTCGATATTAAAATGTTAGCCTAAAGTAAGATATCAGATATCAGAAAGGAATCTTTATCTTAAGCAATTAAGCAACATTTATAATTTCTATGTGAGTGAGCATTCATTTATCAGAAGAAGACATTTAGCTTATTTAATTCAACACTTGGTTCTGTATTTTTAGAACAGCTGGGAAGGGTTTTTTTTTTCTTTTGGTCTATGGAAAAGAAAAATTTTAAAGGCTAGGAAATAGAGTATGCTGAACATCATTATTAACAACTCCTGAAATTTCATAATGAAGCAGTAATTACCCTGATCATAGATTTCTTTATTCCATTTTGCATTGATAGTGGAAAACTTGTAAAAACTGAAGTAATTGAAACACAGCAGGTTATAGTCATTAATATGTTCACAACTTGACAGTTTCATGTAGTGACACAGTATCCGGAAAATAAATACTTCATTAAGGAGGCAAAGGGCATATTTTCTAAGACATTTCTATTGCTGTTTAATCCTTTGAGAGTTGCAATTCACATGCAGAGGATTTCTTTTATACATAAAATTTAAATATATACCAAATAGGTAAAGAGAGTGGGTTCATGAATATAAACCCAAAATTACCATCTGTGATTGGAAAAATTTGTTTTAAGAACAACCAGCTAATGCCTGTCGTGGGATTAATCATTGTTTCTCTGAAACTATAGTCTTTGTATAGCTATCTATTGCATAACAATACTGTCACAAGCTTAACACATTTAAAGAACTCACAATTATTTTCTCACTTATTGTTTCTACGGTTTGAGGCTCTGACATGGCTTAGCTAGCTCCTGTGTTTAGTGACTCACCAGTTTGCACTCAAGCTGTCAGCCAGGGCTGCACAGTTCTCTCAGTCTCTGTTGGGGAAGGGTCTATTTCTGAGCTTATTCAGTCGCTGTAGAATTCAGTTCCTTGGATTGAACTTTAGTTTGTTTGTTTTTTTCTTTTCTTCTGCTGTGAACCAGAGGCTGTCTTCAACTTCTAGCGGCCACCCACAGTACTGTACACCATGGAGTTTCCCAACAAGGTTGTTTTGTTCCGCAAGGCCAGCAAAGGAGAGAGAGACTCCAAAAGATGAGGCACTACAGTTTTAAGTGTGTAGTCACATAGATTCTGTAATTTTTTCCATAATCTACTCTTTGGAAGCAAGTCATAGTCATGTCCATACTCAAGGGGAGGAGACTACATCAGAGTCTGATCATCAAGAGGTAGGGCTTTGGGGGACCAACCTATACTCTCCCAGCACCAGAGAAGTAGGAATGTGTTTAAAGTGGGACAATTCTGGATGATAGCAATAAGTTTAAAGACAGTCTCACTTATAACTCAAGTCATCTGATCAGAATCATTCCCTCGCAATGTTTCTGTTGTTGTTGTCGTTTTTCCCATAGCTAAGAAAGATCTCTATATTCTTTGGTCTATAAAGTCCTGGTTTATGTACTAACCATAACATGTAATAAAAACATATTATCTTAACTTGGGAAATCTTGACGAATCTATCTCACATCGGTGATCTGTCTTCGATGTTTAAATGCTTATGTTCTTATGCAAGGACTTTGGTGACTTTCTCTTGACAGATCTGAAAATCAATCAGGTAGCAAAGAGTTCTGGATGGCTCTTCTACATTTTTAGATAACTTTATATTTTTCTCCATTGATGCATTATGTGTTAATATAAAAAGAATTTTGGGGGTAGATTACTTTGCTCTGATGACTGTCAAAAAGAGTTAATTAAAATAGTTTAAAATTAAAATTGTTTGAGAGTTTTGTTATATTTCTTCCTTCAGATAAATGTTCAGAATCATATAATTTTTCAGTAAAACATAATTCAGTTATTTTCAGTTGTATTATATTGTATATTATTTATAGCAACTATAAATAATATGAACAGAAACAATAACAAAAATAAAATGTTGGTGTTCTTGCTTTCCAAAATGTAACTTCAATAACTAGTTTTCAATAAATGGTTTGACAATAACATCTTCTTCCATTTCCTTTTAGATCATCAAGCACATCTTCATCTCCAGTATTATCCATTTAAAACCTCAGTACGTTAGATTTCACTTCAGATACAAATTTCAGTGCCAATAAAAATATTAAGAATATATCTCCTTCAAGGAAAGGGGAAATATTACATTTTGTATTTCAATTTAGAAGAACTCAAAAGGAAAATTAAATAGATTTGAAAGGATTGATGAAAAAAAAAAAAGAACACATCAAATACTTTCTAGTCTGTTGATTTTAGTAATTCACAGTATCCCTTATCATTCAGCTAATATAATACCATTTTCAGAATAAAAGAGTTTTTTTCTGTCTATTCATATTTACTATTTAATAATACTTTTACATTAACCTAATGAGTTGCACAGGAAAGACTATAAATTGTTCTTCCCCACTCCCATTCTCTCTCCCCCTGTGTATGTATATGTATCTATACTTATACATACCATAAAGTGTTCTCTCTCTGTCTCCCTTTATATGTATGTATGTCTGTATCTGCATGTGTGTAAATATATGAAGGGAAAGAAGAGAGATAGACAGTAAAGTTCAAAATTAGCTTACTTCACCTAGTTTCTATATATAAAGTTACTTTCTAAGACAAGGGAATTTCCTATTCAAGTCATATTCTTTATTCTTTATTCTGGTTTCTGTCCTTATTAGTAATTTGATGCTTTTAAGAACTAATGAATTCACATTTAATATCTGTAAATGCCAATAGGCTGACACAAAATATAAAATATATTCAAATGGTTCTAAAAAGACTTCAGCAATTTAGCTGCTTTCTTGATTTCAGAATACTTTTCAGAACCGCTAATCTAACAGGTCACTGTGAGGTATTGAGGTATTTTCCAGACATTAGTTTGAGCTGTGCCACTACAAAATCATGTAAAATATCTACCTGTCAGGATTGGTACAAAGCTTTTTTTTTAATTTTAAAATAAGAACATTTATTTCTATAATATTGTCGGTTAGGGTATTAAATAAAAAAAAGGTGGTGTTTATCTTTTTTCACAGGTAGCTCTCAGTTTTTGATAAGTTGTAAATGCATGACTCTTTCCTGAAACCAGTCTGAGAAGTTTACAGTTTAGTACATTGGATAATGTGCAAAGATCAAAATTAGTTTAGTTCACCTAGTGTATTTAGCCTTAAATAATACTTTTCAAATTAAACTACAACTATCCTGCCTACAGAATATTTAACAACTGTCTTCTGATCATTACTCCCTATGGTGTAATTATGATTATGTCTCTTCCCTCCACTTCCTCCTTATACAGACTTTCTCATTCATTAATAATCAGTATGCTACTGTTTCCATAATAGCTTCTGTTTTCTACCCCAGAAGAAATGAATACTTCTTTTTTCAGGTTTCAAATATTATCAGTATAGTTCTATAAATTCTATTTCATCTATTGTCAATAATGTAGGTTCCATTTAGAACTGAAAAGTACCACATTCTCCAACATCTAAGATGACATAACAACCAAGAAGGAAAAGAAGAATATAAGACATAACTTAATTATACTTTTGTCAGCTTCAGGCAGATAGAACTAAGAAAATAATCATACAATGAATAATCTATAACTAAATCACACAGCTGTGCATATTTACAAGCAAGGAAGATAATGTTTGTGACTTTCATCTCAGCTTCTCATTTTAATGAAGTAAACTAACAATCTAAAATAAAAATGTTTTGGAATATTGATGTTCTGCACTGATTCTATGTGAACTGTTTTCCTTCTTTTTTAAGGATTTTACTATCTATCCAAAATAGAAACAAGACACATGAAAGAATATAGAGGACTTGTGATTAAAAAGAAATAAGAGATAGGACTTCAGGAATAGTAAAGTGATCTCTGTAAATATGTTCTTCTGTAAATATGTGGTGCAAGAATACACCAGCATATTTTGTCAAAGTCAACTTTTGCAGAACTTCAGAAGTTTACCTAAGATTTGCAACGATTGAAGCAATATTTATTCAATACAAACCTAAACCTATGCTAAACCTCCAAAAAAACTACAGGGTTTGTCCCATTCCAACTTGACAAACTCCCATCCTTCTCTCCTCATCTCTGTGGTACTTCCCAACACCAGTAGACTTGCAACCATGGTACTTGTAAAAAAGGGCAGCCCTCGGCTCTCTAGAGGGAAGCAGATAGGGCTGGGCATTCTTCAAAAAGTCCCATCCACAGAGCATTCTTACTACTTGACATGTGTTACATCTGCCACGAAAATCTTCATAAACAAAGCATTGTTGTCACTTGACCTTACTCTAAGCTCTCTTTTCTCAGGCCAATTTGCAAAGACTAAATCCTTAAAGTGGCAAGAAAAGAATTAGCTATCAGGTACAAAGTTTCCTCAGTAATATTAACAGCTGAATTTGCAGTAGAGATGAAAGAAGATAGAAGGCAATAGAATAACACATATGAAGAATTGAAGAAACAGAATGTCAACCAATAAGTCTATATTCGCTAAAAATATCCCTCAAAAAACGGAGACTTTAAGGCATTCCTATATTAAAAGCAATAACAACAACAAGTAAATATATCTCTAGCCAATTTACTCTAAAGAAATGCTAAAAAATGTTCATGAGGATTGATTGGAAAGACTTTAGACGGCAATTTGGCTCTACATGAAGAAATAAACTGATTGATAAAATAAGTACATAGGTAAATATAAAATATAAAACTATATATTTTATACTTTTAAGTATTTTTTCCTTCCAATCTAAGGCATAACTTAAAAATATTGTAAACATTCTAGTTATTATCCAAAACTGGTAAGGTATTAAAGTTGATTTCCCACCTTGGGCTCAGCACTTTACAGGTGTGAGATGATGGGGTGGCAGGGAATGACTATGGTCTGCTTTGTGCTTCCTTGCTCTGTCTGCCCCCCACTTGCTCTATGCCAAGTGGGGGCTTTCAGGCTCATGGAGAAGGTAGCTGAGGTAGGATGCAGAATGCTGTTGCAGCACTGTCATTTGCCTTATCCCCTACTTGTTTTTTCAACATCTTGTCACTCCCATATCCCCTTATGGAGGTGGACGTGGAGAAACTGAGAAGAAACTACTCTCATTCACTCTCTTTCTCTCACTCACTCTCTCACTCTGTTTGCAATCTTGGGAAACCCAACTGCTGCAGAGTAGAATATAATTCTGTTTTATTATTTTGTCTTTATTATACATTTTTTTCTGTCTTGGGGACTCTGAAAAAATTGAAATGGAAAAAGACCAATGTTAACATCATTAAGTCTTTTTTTGATACAACATAGAATACACACACAGATACCCATGAACACATACTATCATGCCCTCTGACAACTCTCCCTATAATTCACCATGACAAAATAGGTCTATTAGCACAGTAACCACTACAAGTTGAAAAATGGCCCAGGATTATGAAAAAAAAAAAAAGAAAAGAAAAGCACAAATGGAGAATTAATAGATTTATTTAGAATGGTGTTAACTGTACTATAAGGCAAAGACCATATGAAGACTCAATAAGGGCTATATTAATATGATTTTGAAATCAGGAGAGGTGACTAGTTGTCCATAAAGTAAAATTACCAGAGAGAAAGAATGGCAGGGCAAACAATACAAATGTTTAATTAAAAAAAAAACAACAACAACAAACCAAAAACAAAAAACAAAAATGGGTGACTGGGTGGCTCAGTCAGTTGAGTGTCTGACTTGAGTTCAGCTCAGGTCATGATCTCTGATCATGGGCTGTGGGATTGAGCCCTTGTGGATTTCTGTGCTGAGCATGGTGCTTGCTTAAGATTCTCTCTCTCTTCTCTCTCTCTTCCTCTGCCTAGTTTGTGGTCTCTCTCTCTCTCTCTCAAAGAAAGGAAGAAAGGAAGAAAGGAAGGAAGGNAAAGAAAGAAAGAAAGAAAGAAAGAAAGAAAGAAAGAAAGAAAGAAAGAAAGAAAGAAAGAAAGAAAGAAAAAGAAAGAAAAGAAAAAAAGGAAAAGGAAAGAAAAACAAGTTGGTTAAGTTCTGAGAATGTTCAAAAGAATGTAAACCGTAAACATTGCACTCTTTGTCCCTCAACTTCCATAAAGTAGTAGTTCTATCTAGGCTTCAGTTCAGTATTATATATATATATATATATATTACATATATAATATATATATATGTAATGTGATTACCAACATCATAAGGTTGGAATAGTCCTCATTTTCTTTTTTTAATCGAAAAATCCACTGACTGACATGAACAATAGCTAAGAGAAAAATCAATTGACCTACGAACCTGCTCCCATAGGATGTGCATTGTGAATGCTGTATAGTGTGTGTCATTTCAGATGAAACCTGTCTGATTAGATGATTCGTGACCTCCATTTACAAATTAGAAGGCATTGCCTGCTCTATGTGAGAGCTTATTCTTGGTATCTAATTTGTGGCCATGTAAAGTGAAAGTCATTGTTTTGTTTTTCCTCCAAGCAAAAGAGGTTATTAGAGAAAGTACCATTATTACAATGCTGATAATTAGGAATGTAAGTAATACATGATTCTAGAATGATTCACAGTACATTTACTTTATTTCTGATTATGTGGG
The DNA here is from genome assembly GCF_003009895.1 of Hyaena hyaena. Classification (NCBI taxonomy): domain Eukaryota; kingdom Metazoa; phylum Chordata; class Mammalia; order Carnivora; family Hyaenidae; genus Hyaena; species Hyaena hyaena. Next base: position 3,562,615 of record NW_024080723.1, read on the forward strand.
AAGAAATTTTAAGTAAAAACTGACAAGTTGGACAACTGACAGGCATGGAGGAGTTAGGAGCTAATTAGCTTTTAGATCATTATGCCAAGAAGATGATTCATACATGCAAAAGGAAAGTTTCCTTTAGTTACAGAGAAGAAGGCCAGTGAAAATATTTAAGTGAAATATACCGTTTTATAAAATGTTGGCATGTATCAATTTGATCACTGATATTCAACTACAATCAAATTATCATAAACTTTGGCAGTCTTCATTTCTTAGAAAAATAATTTGTCTAATTTATTTGCTCATGATGACAAACCAAGTATTGCCTATATATACCAAAATATTTATTAAGTATATATAATAACATTTTTAACTCTACATAATAAATTAAATATCATATCTAGACAGTTTATCTATGCATAATAAAACTAAAAAATTAAATATTTATAAGTGCTATTTTTATTTTTCCAAGTTTCCAAACAGAAAAGTTAAAAAGAAGGTTAGAAGACTCAATTGAATCTTTGTTTAGTTTAAAGTGCCAATAAATCATAGTTGATTAAGGAAAGTTTAGTTTTGGAGCCCAACCTTTGTTAGTGTAAATTCAAACCAACATGCTGTATAACAATGGGAAATTTAACCTGTGTCTCAATATATTCATCAAGTAAATTAATAATTCTAATCTCATAAAGTAATTTTGAGCAGTAGACAATAAAAATTTTTACAAATTCATATCAAAGTTCAAGGCACTTAATAAATACTAAACACTTCATGAATGTTTACTACCATTATTACTGAATTTTATTTTGTTTTGTTTTCTAACTAGGGTCAAATCAAGCAAGCATGTAGGGATAAAGACACTAAATGCTGATTTGGGTGAAAGTTTTGTACTTTGCTTGACATATATAGAATGTTTTAGAATTTCATAGACTAATAAAGCCCATTTAAAAGAGTATACTTCAAGTGTAAAAGTCATACACTCATTTATTCAACAAGGGTTTTTTAAAACCTCTCATATACTATAGACACTGTGAAGTATTGAGGATAAAATAATTGTAAAATACAGTTCTTATTTTAATGGAGTTTATAATATGGGATAGCAGAGAGACTGAAATAATTACAAAAGGGATATAAATTTGCCAGTGTGAAAAATGAACTGAAAGAAAAGTATATTACAGACACTGTGAATGATGGATTTGACAAAATGAGGAAGATTAGGAAGGCTTCTGGAAGGTTATAGTTAAAATACTATTTTAGATACAATAGATGTCAGTAATTGATGCTCAACATATGGCAAAGCTAGAAAATAAAGGAGATGGCAGAAATTCTCTAATAATATCTGGTAACATTTCAGTTTAATTTTGAAAGCAAAATAAAAATGTGATTTTTAAGTATAAATCAGTACACAGATAAACAATGTTGTAGGAAACTGACTTGGATTAGATTTTTGGATGACAAAAGTCCAATGCAATTTTCTTTCTCTTTCTAACAAGTTTTTTGGTGAGAATATTTGAATATGTTCACTTCTTGCACAACATAACTATTTGTAAATTAAAGTAGAACTTGAGGTCTCTGTGGAATAAACTTGAATGATGATGTCTTATCCAGATATTTTGGAAAAAAACACTTTTGAATATAATTGCATTTAGGGGAAGTGAGGTAATTATGCAAGTAACTATGTGAGAAATATTACCTGTGTAATTATTTGCCCTCCCAATACATAAACTTGTGTCTCTATACTGGACTATAATGAAATAAATCATAACATCTAACAGCATGCTGAATTGCATACTACATTCTGTTAATATGCAGGGATGTGTTGTGTTAAGTATTTCTGGCCGGTGAAGATAAGCAAGCACTTTTTCTACCTCTGAAAGCCAACTATTCTCCAGTATAGAGAGCTTAGATTTTGAATTCAAGACCTAAAGGGATGTAATGAATTATTTACTTTCTGTTTCCTTCATAGGTAGACCTTAAGAATTGATAATGTTTCTTAACGTATTTGAAGACCATTACTGCATTTATATCAAGGAAATTAGCCCTGATACATGCTTATATTCTTCATGAATATATGCAACGAACATATATTTAAAGATATATTTAAAGAATATAGGTATAATTCTTACTCCTCAACATCCAGGCTACCTACAATGAGTAGTTTTTATAATTTCACTACCAGGTAGGCTGGCAGATACACTGTATCTTGTCACTTGAGATTGAGGATCTTTGATCAAAATGATGAAAGGTGTAGTATTACTACAAACTGTCTTTTCTCTCTGGCCTGAATTTTACCACCAACTCTGTGGCAATATCTCTATTCCCTCAGTCAGTATTTAGCTGGTAAAAACACAAAAAAATTTGAGATAGATAGAAACATGATCTCCTGTTTTTCCTTTTCTGAAAATCACTTCTGGATGGTTGGTAGAAGTAAAGAATGAAATGCTTTCTTAGAACACGGAAAGCACAAGAAGTATTAACCTAACAGGACTTACACTTTAAGAACCTCCTCAACTTTATTAAAATAATGGAGTCTAATTCTAGAATTTGGGGTAGAAGTGGGTATGAGAAATCAAAACTGAATTCTTAAGACAATATGTCTTAAGACTTTTTTTTTTTTTTTTGTCTGCTTTGACTTGGGTTGAAAGGAGCTAGCATGTGAAGGCTCTATTCCTCCACTGAGTTTGGAATCCAGGAAGAGATAGATGTAGGAATCAGGCAGAGAAAAATGTTACCTTTTCTATTGCTAAACCTCACCGTGAGCAGCAAGGTTTTAGGCTATTAGCCAAGTAGAGCCTTCGGGCAGGCTTTCAGGGAAATTTTTTTTTGAATTTCCAGGGAAATATATCAGGAGACTTCACTCAAAATTGCCTAAGGGGAAGGAAACAAAGAAACAAAATCTCTGTGCCTTCCCTCACCAATGGAATGATTCGGTAAGCTTCCTCTATGGAGAGAAGTTAAGACATAGGCAATGGGAAGGAATAAGTCAAACCCATCCTCAAGGACATCAATCTAACCCACTCCTCTCTGCTTTTTTGTTCTAGTCCCTGGCTGATACTTCCCCATCCACTCTTGTCTTTTTAATGTATAAAGTTGTTTCATAATAAACACTTTATTGGGTGATAATTTCAGATTTAGAGAAAAGTTGAGAGAATTCCCAAATACCCTTCTGCTAGATTTCCCTGATTTTAAGAGCGTACAGAATGGTACATTTGCCAAAATTTTAAAAATAACATTAATACCATACTATTAACTAAACAAAGACTTCATTCATTCAGTTTTCACTGTTTCTCACTAATATCCTTTTTTTAAATTGTTGCTGTTCCAGCATCTAATACTGTTTTAAAATGCAGGTTTTATTATTAGTCAGGTATGGTGAGACCAACATATCAGGAAAGAGTTGTCATTGAGAAGATTGTTTTGTTACTCAGGTCCCAAGAGGAACAGGCACAGCACACTCTGCAGATTTTATGGATGTGCATCATGGTTGGTCAAAAACAACGGGACGTAGGCAAAAGTGAACAAGCATCCTTATCTTGGTTTTCAAAGGAAAGAATGGGAGAGGAAGGGTTAGCAGGCTAAATAGGCTTGGGCTTGGATAGTTAGAATAATTTCAGTGGACTCTGGGATGTAGGAGCTTCTCTGGTTGTGTAGTACCTGGCTATGGGGTGATTAGGATAGGAAAATTGTGGCCAGAGACTGAGAGACTAATGAGGAAAGGGCTGGGGTATGTGCTTTCGGTTGGTTGGAAAGACACACCCCTGGGTAAATCTTTAAGAATTAGTTAACCCTAGGAGGGGCAGTGGCTCCAGGGTCAGCAAGTCCCCAATATATCAAAATATCAGAATAAAGGACATGCTTAAAATAAATACAGACATCAAATTTTAATTTGCCCTCTGACTCTTTTTTGCACTGCAGGTAGAGTAACATAAAAATAGTCTAAAAGTCACTCTGATCTCTAATCTGTGTCTGCCTTCTTCACAAGATTTATCTTGCCCTTTTCTCCACGTTTTTTTTTTTTTTTCTGAACTTCAGCCATACTAAACATGTTTTACCCCCACAAAGACACTTGTTTTCTTTCTGATTTGGAATCTTTGTAAATAAAGTGGTTTTGCTTCTGTGTACTTCTGCACTCTTTTCCTTCTCTCTTTCTCAGATGGACATACAATACATACAATACGCCAAGCTACCTTCTATCCTATCTCAGCTACCAGCTTAAATATTGATTCTCCAAAGAAATATCTCCTACCTCAATGATAAAACCACGTCCCCCATTTGTATTACATAGCACCCTCTATTTACCTTTCACTGTGCTTACCATAACTCCAATTAAATAATTAAATGTGTACTAGGTAGTTTAAGAATGGGTCCTCCAATATATTGCAAACTGTGTGATGTCAGGGGCTGTTTTGTTCTCCTCATTTCCCTTAGTTCACTAAGCAGAGCTCCACATAGAATACATGCATAACAATTTTTCTTAAGGTCAATAAAGTTTTATCTGTGTTAAAATGATTACTGTAGGCTCTCTTTATAATGCAACTTTTGTTACATAATTTGGTTTGTGTATAGTCAAATATTCTTAGCCTCTTGCCATATTTACCCAATTTATCTCTATGTGTATGTTTGTATGTATCTATGATTTATTTGTTTTTTGCAGAACCACAGGAAGCTGAGTAGCAGATATCATGATATATCACCCTTAAGAACTTCAGCAGGTGTCTTCTAAAAGTAAAAATTATCTCTTTCACAACCAAAATACCATTACCATATCTGATATAATTAACATGAATTCCCTAACATTCCTCGAGATACTTCTCACCCTTTTTAAAACTAAATCCAACTACTCACACACTTGATTCTTACCTATATGGCTTAATTTTGATCAGGAAAAAGCCCCTGTCCTAGTTCAGACCCTCTCATAAATAGATCAGAAGCTGTTTCAAGCTTAAGTAATTTATTAGGTTGGTGAAAGAGACATACAAAGGGAGTGAAGAAGTGAGAAGGGAAGGGGAGGGGCGGGAGCCCATAAAAGGTACATCATCAAGCCGGCTACCACTGTGAGTGACTGGCTCCTGATTCCTGGAGGAAACGTCTAGAATCAGAGCTCAACACAACTTCTGATAGCTCCTCTCCCCATCAAAAGGGTGAGAGAGCAAGAGTATGTGTATCAAACTCTAGTCAATCATTGTTTGAGGACTACTAGAAACATTAATTCCCTGGTGCAACCTGCCTTACTGGCTTGAAAGGCAGCAGAGTAGATTCCCCGGTGGCAGGAAGAAAAAGCTCAGGAAGCTAATCAGGGGCTCACACTTGGCAATCAGACTGACATATAAGAGGGTAGTAAAGGGAAAAGCATAAGGGAGGGGCATGTACTGACAACAGCTTTGTCTCCCACATGTTAAAAAAATTTTCTGATGGTCTTGGCTTTTTGAGGGGACTAGGCTAAGTGTGTTAATAAAATATCCCACAGTATGAAATTTGTCCAATTGTTGCCAAATGATGTAGTCTAACTTGTTTATATTCTAATATTTCCTATAAATTAAAAATCAGTTCTAAAGGCTTGGGATAGATTTAAATTGAAATTTTCACAAGGATATTCCATAGAGGATACTGAGGACTTTCATCCTGCATCGTCTCATGCTGTATAGGGGGTTGAATATTCCCCTTTTTTAGATGTGCTCTTCAGTCACCCAGTTATGGTTCTAACCTCTTGATTTTTCCACTGTAAAGATGAAGTTTTTCCCCTTCACAATTAGCAAGTAAACCAGTGATGATGTTCTGGGACCCTACAATTAACCAGTCTTCCTCACCTTTTCAAAGTCTAGTCTTTAGCACCAAAGGATGAGTTATGTGTGAATCAACGATTTTGGAGAAGCTACAAGAGTTATTTTTCTTTTACAATTATAACCTGGCATTCTCCTGTTTAAAAGAAGGAGAAGGAGAAACAAACTGAGAAGTAGGGGAAGAAGAAGGCAAAGGGGAAAAGGGGGCTCTCTTTCTTCAAGTGGGAATAAAAATAAATAATAGTTTCTTCTCAGCAAGCTGGCTAAATATATGCATATGTTTCCCTTTGTATTACCAAATTTCACTATAAGAATTTGGTGTAATAGTGATCTCCAGTGGTAGTGAATTACTTATCTTTTTCTTACAAAAAACATCCAGAGTTTTATTTAGTTAATAGTTTACATTTAATTATAATAATTAGTATTATACTTAATGCACATTTTATCATAGTGTCCCAAATTCTCCAGGGAATTTGATTGTCTGAAATGGTTCTAATGCCCTGAAGAATGATAATGCCTTTTGTTTGGATCATTGTGACTTATACAATGTTAAGAATTTATTTTTGAACATCTACCTTTAATATATTGGTGATATTTGCAATAGCAGGTTCTGATTTTATGTCTTTGTAACCTCTGAATGCATTTCGCCACAATAAGCTTTTCTTAAAGAGTACCTTTTCTTTGCTATCCTTAGAAATGACTCCATTCATGGACCCATGGCTGGAAGGAATGACTAAAAAGGTACTGATTTTAAAGTGGCCCATATCCTGTGCGTAAGTTCTGTTTTTCCTCCTTCAAAGATTCATTCTGCAGGTTTTTTCATCCTAATCTTTAGAAACAGGAAGAACAATTCCTAATTTTATGAACTGATTTACCATTAATTTAGTAACTTTGCAATTGGAGTACATCAGCATACACTTAAGTTTCCAAGGTATGTTTTCTAAACAATTTATTTTTTAAGAACTGATTTAAATACATATGATTTCTTCCAGGAAACATGAAAGATTTTCCCCAGAGAGTTGTAGAAGCAGTAAAGATGGCAGCATACAATTTTCACAAATGAACTTTTAATAAGGATACTCTGCCAAATCACAACGATTTATATGCAATTGTAAAATATAAATACTTAATGTGGTTTTTAAGGCATTGACTTGCATTGAATCAGTCACCTCCATAAGTCATGGGTGTTGATTTTTTAAAACATTATTGATTTGTAAAAGAGAAAGGTATCTTGAGTCTATAATTTTTCTCATTATGAAACACTAAGTAGCTATAGGCTTTTAAAGTAGTGGTTTAGCTAAGAGAATCTATTTTTAAAAGATTAGCTTCAAGCACATCAGTGTACAATCTCTAGGACCATTTGGAATATAATTGAAAATATGCCTTTTTATTTAGCTAGCCTTTATTAAATTGGTTCTAGAGTGTTTTGATGATGGTTGGCAAAGGCATATCACTGCATCACCCGGGACACTAAAAATAATGTGGACATATTAATGCCACCATAAAACATATTCTTTGTAGCCTTAGGTAGAGAAAGTTTAGCAAAACATGTTTTCTCGCTGATGCTGCATTGGGGTTGTCATTTTATTTCATTCTCAGTCATTGTTAATCCTTTTTCTCTCTCCCTTCCACCTCTACTTTATCAACTAATTTAATGTTATTAAAAGCATTACACTCCTCATAGGAAAAATGTGAAGAATTAAAAGTAACAGCCCCTGCTATAGGAGATCTGAGCTTATCCTGGTGGTGTGTGATCTGCTTAATAATCGTCCATCTTACGGTCCGGCATATTCAAGATTGTGCACTAGAATGTATGTTATAGGTTGAACGGATTCTTCCCCAGCATCCCGAAAAATTTATATGTTGCATCTTTATCTCACAGTACCTCAGGATGTGAACTTATTTGGAAACAGCGTGGATTCAGATATAATTAGTTAATATGTCATTTATTAATAAATCATTTAATAGTTATTCCAATACGACTAATGTCTTTATGAAACAGGAAATTTTGGACACAGCAACACACACAGGGAGCATGCCATATGAATATGGACTTCGTTATCTACAAGCCAAGCAGACCTGAAACAGGTCCTTCCCTCAGCTCTCAGAATGAACCAAACCTGATGACCCTTTGGATTTAGACTTCTAGCCTTCAGAACTCTGAGACAATACATTTCTCTTGGTTTAAACCACCTGGTTTGTAATACTATTATAGCAGACCTAGCCAACTAACACACAGTATTACTGAGTCTTTACAAGGCATGCTGCAAAAGTGGGTCAATATGCTATAATGATTTCTAGAGAAGTATAGGGGTAAAGGATATGTTATTTTCTCTTCAGCCTAATGGAGAATATAATATACTTGTTTGCAACATAGTGACTCCCATTTGGATTGACACTTGCTAGTATGACTTATCTATTTTTATTTGATTATAGACCATAGCCATAGATGTCTCCACATCATTGAGTCTAATTGTACTTTAAAGTGTCTGAAGCTAAATTGGCTGACATTTTCCCAGGCTGAGAGAAAGTATGTGTAGTGTGTCCAGGAAACACTTTCTATGGTATTCAGAGGCATTATCTGCTGATAAAAGATATAGCCTTGATGGATCATCTCAGAAAAGTTTTCTTTTCATTTTGCTTATTGTTGTCCACACATCTTGAAAGATAATGGATATTTATCTTCTTAACATGAGTGGTCAGTGTAATTAAATGGAAGTAATGACAATTCCATTGTATTAGGTAGAATGTTAAATCAATAGTATGCTGTCACTTCAGTAGATTCTTAAGCTGACAAAAACTTACGTTTATGAAACCAATTTTGGGGAGTTTTACTTTTATGTGAACTCTACAATGCAGATTTTTACCCTAAGCATGGAAATTTCATTTTATTAACATGGCAAAAGATGTAGGAAACATGCCAATGTCACATTTTGAAACAAACCTTATTGCTGAAATTCAAAGCAGATATCTAAGTTATGAGTGTTTATATGTTTCTACCGATAGAAGGTGAGTTAAAACAGTTACATCTACAAAACCTTACAGTCTAAAATTTAGAACAATTGTTTAAATACACATAAGTTATATATGTATTTGTTAATTCTTAACTCAATATGAAAATTATTTCAAACCTTCTATTAATCTTAACCCCGTTTCTAAATTATACAATGCCTCTTTTAATTACTTACACCTTTTTGCTCCCTAATTTGCTCTCAGAAAACTGTTCTTAATAATCTAAGACTCAGGCGTGAAAATCTCATTTTTGATTTCCCCCTCTCCCAGCACATAGAAAGTAAAGGATATTAAAGAAAACATTTTCCTTGTTTTCCAGTTTACTAACTTACTAACTTTTAATATTTTTCCTCTATAAGGAAAATACATATGTTATGTATTAAGTGCTACATATTATCTCTATTCATGAAATTTATAGTACATGATTTTTCTCTACACTTTACTTCCTAACAGTGGAATGTTCTATTACCTCCCTCTTACGTATTCCTTTTCTCATGCTCCTGGGTGTTTTTGAACAGTTAAGTGGTAATATCAAAGTCATGTTTATCAATATTGTATTTCAGTCACACTTTGAACCAGATTGCACTAAGTATTTAACAAAGAGAATGTAATATAAAGAATTGGTTCAGTAGGCATTGGCCCAAAGAAAAAAGAAAAGAAAAGAAAAAAGAAAGAAAGAAAAAGAAAGGAAAGGGAAAGAAAGGCACCATAAAGATATACATACAAGGGGTGCTTGGGTGGCTCAGTCAGTAAATCATCCAACTTAGTTCAGGTCATGAACTCACAGTTTGAACTTTAAGCTCTGGATTGGGTTCTATGGTGACAGCTCAGAGCCTGGAGCCTGCTTCAAATTCTGTCTGTCTGTCTCTCTCTCTCTCTCTCCCCCTCCCCCACTCACATTATGTGTCTCACTCAAGAGTAAATAAGCATTAAAAAAATTTTTTAATAAGATATTATATGCAGGAAGTAGCTAAACCCCTAGGACTATAACAGGGTTGAGACAAACATGGAATATGGGCCAATCTATTCTTCCACCTAATTTCTAAGGCAAAAAGAATGATTCTTTACATTTAAATATTTTTATATAAGTACTTATATACTATCATGCATTATACCTCTTGGCCCTCAGAACTTAAAATATTTGCCATCTAGTCTTTTAATAATGTTTGTCGACACCCCCATTCTCAGGGGAACAATGGAAAGAGGTCTTGTATAAGGTTCCCAGGAACTAGGTCTCCCGCCTTTGCTAAAATCTCCTAGGGTTTTGCTTTCAGTTTGGTTCTGAGAATGGCAAAAGAAGTGAAGACTAGAAATAAGTACACTGCCAGGCTGGATGGACACCACTGGGGCTACACTGAGAGCAACTGTGGGCCATCAGGAGCACTGGCTCTTCTTCTGTGCCTTCTGCCTTTGGGAGCTCTCTACTCCTCCCTATTGGTGGTTTGCAGAGCCCTCGCCCTAGCTTTACAATGCTTGGAGCTTTGAATATTTGAAGCTGAGACACTGTATTTTAACCAAGCCAGTGTTCTAGGTAGTTCTAAACTGTTTGGCAAGAAGTATGCTTTTTGGCATAGATGACATAACTTTCAAGACAGAGAAGGACAATAAAGCATTCTTAAAGAATACACTAAGAAACATCTGAATCTATTAAATATGACTTACTTGCTGTCTGATCTTATTCTAGTCCACGTATTTGTTCTCAAGTACAAATATTGGCATCTGAAGAGTCACTTGGACTAATTTTCTTTCTTTTATTCAGAGAAAAGATCAAATAGGTTTCCACGTGGCTTCTTTGCACAGGTGCACTGTTAGAAATGATAGTTAATGCTAGCTACCAGTTCTCTTAGTAACAAATTATCCCATTTCTCTCTCCCCCAAGTCATTCACATGGGTCAGTCTGATTAAGTATTATTGATTATTGGGGCACCTGGGTGGCTCAGTTGGTTAACCATCTGACTTTGGATCAGGTCATGATCTCATGGTTTGTGGGTTCGAGACCTGTGTAGGGCTCTGTGCTGACAGCCCAGAGCCTGGAACCTACTTCAGATTCTGTCTTCCTCTCTCTCTGCTCCTTCCCTTACTCATGCTCTGTCTGTCTGTCTCTCTCAAAAATAAATAAATAAATAAATACACATTTAAAAAATGAAGCTGTTAAAAAATAAGTATTATTGATCATTACCTTAACCCACGTATTTTCTCTAGGAGGTATAGTGCAGAAATACAAATTAATGGGACCAACCATGAATTCCTCTTTACCCAATGCATAGAGTCATAGATTAACATAGATTCATGGTCTTGTTCTCTAGATGTCACTAGATGGATAATATATACAAGAAATGCAATTATAAGTATTTTTGGATAATTATTTGGCTACTGCATCCATTTTCCAGGGAAAATAAAAAAGTCAAGTTGAATCTTAAAGGACTATCCCAATTAGAATGTATGAATTGCATGGACAGTATTGTGATGGGGGCTCAACCACATTCTATTCACTTTCAACTTCTCTTGCTGAAGTGGAAACCTGATTTTCCATGAGTAGTTATAGAAGAGCAGGATTTTTTTTTTTATTTGATAATTTGCTTCAGTCTTATTGAGTACAGAATCTTCTGCAACTGAACTGATTACTTTTTGAAAACATTTACACATTTGAATCTTATATACTTTATAGTAAATTTCTCGGTAAAGGAACAAAAACAGACATTTTGTTACTAAGTGTTAAAATGTGAAGTTTAGATTGGTTGGAAATCTAATAAAAAAAAGGTCAAGTGCCATGTGTTTGTCTTCTAGGCCTGACATAACAAATCACCATAGACTAGGTGGCTTAAAAAAGCAAAAACAAAACAAAACAAGAAACCTCAAAAATGTATATTCTCACAATTTCAAAGACTAGGAATCTAAGATCAAGGTGTTCAGAAGGTAGGTGTTTGATGGGAGCTGACAAAGATGGTCTCCTTGACCAAATTCCACTGAGGCTTCCTTGAACTCTTTCAACAAGGCCTGACTTAGACTTCCATGTTCCTTTCTGTATTGTCTAATTTTAGCAAGAATTCTGCTAAGTCAGTTTAAGAGGACCCCCCCCCCCGCAAATAAACTTCATTATGTGATTATCCTCAGTATCCAGTCTAGTTGCTTATTCCTGATCATATCTCAGGTGATATCTGATCACCCTGGCCTGCTTTTAGCAAGAATCCTATCAGGTCATTTTAACCAAAATCTCTTTATCCTTGTTTCCTCTGCATAATTTTCCATCCACTGACCCCCTCCACTTTCACATGCTATTATGTAGAATTGAGTTTAATTTCTCCCACTGCAAAACTCCATCACATCTATGGTGAAAGCCACCCCCCTACTTGAATAGTCTGCCTTGCCTTCTTGAACAAGTGTCATGAATAACTATTTTCTGTAACAGGGCTCTGTGCATGGATTGCCAATGACTGTCTTCCCTGAGTGCTCACAGGACCTTTTTGTGCATATCTAGGCTGAGAGATGAAAGCAAGTGAGTTTTCTAGTGTCTGTGCTTACAAGGATACTAATCCTATTAGATCAGTGTCCCATCCTTATGACCTAATTTAATATTAATTACTTCTTTGGAGACCCCATCTTCAAATACAGCCACACTGAGGGCTAGAACTTCAGCATAAAAATGTCAGGACTTCAACATATGAATGTTAAGGTTAGTAAACACATTCATCTCCTTATATAATCACAATTTTGTTGTGTGTAATGGGAGTATTTAAGATCTGCTCTCCTGGGCTCCTGGGTGGCTCAGTCAGTTACACATCTGACTTAGCTCAGGTCATGATCTCACAGTTTGTGTGTTCGAGCCCCACATCAGGCTCTGTGCTGACAGCTAGCTCAGTGCCTGGAGCCTGTTTCGGATTCTGTGTCTTCCTCTGTCTCTGACCGTCCCCTGTTCACACTGTCTCTATTTCTCTCTCAAAAATAAATAAAACTTAAAAAAAAAAAAAAAAAAGATCTGCTCTCCAAGCAACTTTCTAGTATACAAGAAGCACTGTTAACTATAGTTATCATGCTGAATATTAGATTTGCAAATACAACCACACTGGGGGTTTAGGACTTCAACATATAAGTTATACATTCAGTCCATTATAAAGTAGACATCTGTGGAGACACAGACAACGCACTTTCAAAATAATATCTCTCTTACAAACATACCAAGAGGTTACCTGGCAATGGCCTTTTTCTTTACTTTAGGTACCTAACTAGTATAACAACTTATTTTCAATATTTCTGTTCACTTGCAGGAATTGTAGGGAGTAACTTAATTAAATCTGAAATAAAATAAACAGATAAGAAAGAATTCATATTATAACAGAAAGAATAGACCAAAAATGTGCATTTTTACTTGGAGAAAAATATGGATGGCTTTGTGTTTCTACTCATGACACTAATTCTTCTGTAACATCAACACAAAGGACACTTATTCCACATATAACATTTTATAGGTACTTTATGGAACAATTTGGTAAGGTTAACTATATGTCAATTGTATGCTGTAGAACACAAAAGGAAATATCCAGTAAAATGCAACAATTAAAGAAACAGGTTTGTTTGTATGTTAAGCAGTTGTTGAACAGTACAAGGATATTTTGCTTAACAAAGTACCAAAATATATTAACATATTGTAAACTTTCTCTCTTTCTCATACCTATCAAAAGTAACATTTAAAAAGAAAAACTGAAACTTTAAAAAGAAATCCTCTATTCAAGTATATTTAAAAATAGATGTATAAAAGGACACATGAAAAGATGTTCATCATCACTTACCATCAGGGAAGTGAAAATTCAAAACTGCAGTGAGATACCACCTGACACCTGTCAGAATGGCTACACTCAACAATACAAGAAACAACAGGTGCTGGCCAGGATGTGGAGAAAAGGGAACCCTCGTGCACTGTTGGTGGGAATGCAAACTGGGGCAGTGGCTATGGAAAACAGTATGGAGGTTCCTCAAAAAGTTAAGAATAGAACCATCCCACAATCCAGCAATTGCACTACAGGTATTTACCCAAAAAATACAAAAATACTAATGTGAAAAGATACATGCACCCATATGCTTATAGCAGCATTATTTATAATAGCCAAGATATGGAAACTGCCTGGTGCCCATAGACAGATGAAAATATAAAGAAGATGTGGAATATATTTATATTGGAATATTACTCAGCCATAAAAAAAGAATGAAATCTTGCAATTTGCAAGGATTGAGCTAGGGAGTATTATGGCAAGAGAAAATTCAGAGAAAGACAAATATCATATGATTTCATTTGTATGTGGAATTTAAGAAACAAAACAAAAGAGCAAAAGTGGAGGGAGAGAGGGAGTGGGGGGGGAGAGAGAGGGAGAGGCAGAGGGAGAGGGAGAGGGAGACTCTTAACTATAGAGAACAAACTGACCATTACCAAAGAGGAGGTAGGTAGATGGATGGATTAAATAGGTGATGGGAATTAAGGAGAGCGCTTGTGATGAGCACCAGGTGGTGATATGTGGAAGTGTTGATAGCCCTATTGCACACCTGAAACTAATATTACACTGTATGTTAACTAAGTGGGATTTAAATAAAAATTAAAATAGAGGCACAGACACCTGTAAGTGAAGGAGACCTGCCTCAGAAGAAACCAGTCTTGCCCACCCTTTCTCTCCAAAACTGTGAGAAAATAAATTTGTTAAGCCAAAGAATAAATAAAAAAATATAGACGCACCAATTATCTCATTCCAAAAGTAATTTCAGTAAACAAGGAATGAATGAACTAGAATGGTAGCAGTGAGATTGCATGGAAAAGGATGAATTTGAGTAACATACAGTAGAAATTATAGATGTGTGTTTCAGTGATTACTATATGCAATGCTGAACGACCTGCTAAATGCTCTGAATCTTAGTTTTCTTTACATACCTTTAATAAATGCTTCATCAGGTTTATAGTAAGGATCCTATGCAATAACGCATGCAATGTTGCCTTCGATAAATAAAGCAGTATGCAAGATTCTTATTCTTTCTTCAGACTTATTGAGAGAAAATTGACAATATAATGTGAGTTTAAGAATAAACAAACTATGATTTGATAGGTATGTATATTGTGAAATGATATCCACAGTAAGGTTAGTTAACACATCCATCTCCTCATATAATCACAATTTTGTTTTGTATGATGGGAGTATTTGAGATCTAATCTCTGGGCAACATTCTAGCATATAATTCAGTACTGTTAACTATAGTTATCATCCTGAATATTAGATTTCCAAAACTTATTTATAACTGGCAGGTTATTTGTGTGTTTAAAAGAAAGTCACTTTTCTTTAAAGTTTTGTTTAAATTCCAGTTAGTTAACATACAGTGTAAATTAGTTTCAGGTGTGCAATATAGGGATTCAACATTGCCATATAACACTCGGTGCTTTTCCCCACAAGTGCCCTCTGTAATCCCCATTACCCATGTAACCCATCCCTCCACCCACTTTCCCTCTGGATGCAGATAGGGAGTATTATGCTAAGTGAATTAAGTCAGTCAGAGAAAGACAAACACCATATCATTTCACTCACATGTGGAATTTAAGAAACAAATGAGCATAGGGAAGAGAAAGAGAGAGAGGCAAACCAAGAAACAGACTCTTAACTATAGAATACAGGCATTTAGTACTCTTTGATTATCATCTTCCTATTTCTGCCAACCCCTGGAAACTACTGTTCTATTCTCTGTTTCTAGAAGTTCGGCTGTTTTTTAAAGAGATTTTTAAAAATTGTTTATTTATGTAAGAGAGAGAGAGACAGCATGAGCAGGGGAGGGGTAGAGACAGAGGGAGCTAGAATCTCAAGCAAGCCCTGAGCTGTCAGTGCTGAGCCCAAAGCAGGGCATGAATTCAAAAACCATGAGTTCATGACCTGAGCCAAATCGAAGAGTCAGACGTTTAACTAAATTAGCCATGGAGGTGAACCAAGGACTTCCAGGATTATATCAAATAGAAGTGGTAAAAGTGGGACCCTTATTTTGTTCCTGATTTTACTTTAGTTTAAGGTTTGCCAATTTTGGTTATCTTTACAAATAAACAAACAAAAAAACAAGACAAAAAAATAACTCTTAGGAGTGCCTGGGTGGCTGAGTTAAGCATCTGACTTCAGCTCAGGTCATGATCTCATGGTTGGTGAGTTCCAGCTCCATGTGGGACTCTGTGCTGACAGTTCAGAGCCTGGAGCCTGCTTCAGATTCTGTCCATTTGTCTCTCTCTCAAGAATAAATAAACATGTAAAAGAATGAAGAGAAAAAAGTCTTAATTTTATTGATTTTCTTCTATTGTATTTGTAGTCTCTATTTCATTTATTTCTGCTCCAATCTTCATTATTTCCTTCATTCTGCTAACTTTGGGCTTAGTTGTTGTATGTTTTGTTTTTGTTTTTTTCATTTTTTTTCATTTTCCAATTCCTTGAGGTGTAAACTGTTTATTTCAGATCTTTATTTTCATCTTAATGAAGACATTTGTCATAAATTTTCCTCCTAGAACTCCTTTTGCTGCATCCCATAACTTTAGTATGTTGTGTTATGTTTTTACTTATCTCAAGATACTTTCTGATTTCCCTTTCCATTTCTTCCTTGATTCATTTTTCAAAAGTATGTTTTTTATGGGGCACCTGCCTGGCTCAGTTGGTAGAGCAGGTGACTCTTGATCTGGGGATTGTGACTTCAAGCCCCCATTGGGCATAAAGCTTACTTAAAAAGAGCATGTTGTTCATTCTCATGATTTTGTGAATCTTTTGGTTTTCTTTCCATTGTTAATTTCTATTTTCATACCACTGTGGTTAGAAAAGATATTAGATATGATTTCAATCATCGTAAATTTGTTAAGGCTTATTTTGTGGCCCAACATATGCTATATCCTGGAGAATGTGTCCTGTATACTTGAGAATATGTATTATGCTGCCGTTTGTTGGAATGTTCTGTATATGTCTGCTAGGTCCATTTGACTTATAGTGTTATTCAGGTCCATTATAACTTTATTAATTTTCTACCTGGATAATTTATCCAATATTGAAAGTGGGATGTTGAATTCCCCTACTATTATTATATTCCTTTCTATTTCCCCCTTTTGTTCTGTCTGTGTGTGTGTATATATATATATATATGTGTGTGTGTGTGTGTGTGTATACATATATATATATTAATATTTATGTGGTCCAATGTTAGGTGCATATATGTCTACAATTGTTATATCCTCTTATTGAACTGATCCAGTTGTTAGTATATAGTCTCTTGAGACTGATTTTGACTGAAAGTCTATTTTAAATAAGTATAGCCACTTCTACTCTCCTTTGGTTACCACTTGAATGGTAATATTTTCACAATCCACGTACCTTTGCACTGGTGTCTTCATTTGAAAGAGCAAATACGTCTTTTAGTCTTTACGGATTGACTTCAGCAGGTAAAGACCTTCTCTTGTCTGTTTTCTGGGCTGATGGAATTACCTCTGGAATCTCAGTTGTGCTACACTGGAGCCAGTTATAAGGCTGCCACTGGGTGCAGTAGAGCCCATGGTTGGAGGGCTTGTAAAAAGAGGCTTGCGATGGTATGGATCCTATATGGGCCCTAAGTGGATGGGATTGACCTCAGTCCTTGTTCAGCAGGGTGAAGCTGGAACAAGGGTATATTTTGTGATCAGGTGGTTCCTCAGAGAGTTGTATGGGGACTATTATCAGTTGTATGGTCATGTGGCTCCTACCAGATCCCTATGAGGGCTGCTGCCTGGTCACTGGATGGGCCCCTGGGTGGCAGGACTGGCCAGAGACCATGGCTGAGAGGGGCTGGAACTAAGCCCATGGTTGTTTCATGTTCCACAAACAAGATTGAGGCCTGTAGACCTGGCTTTGGAGGCATGGTTGGGCATGTCTCTGCCAGGTCTCTGGGTGGGCTGGACTGGACCTTGACCAGGGCTGGCTGGGCTCAATTGATTATAGGCCTTTTCAGGCTCTTCTGAGCATAGACATGGCTATGTCCCATGTGGTCCCTGTGCTGGCAGGATTGCTCACAGATTGAGGCTGGGAGTGGCTGGAACCAAGTATAGGGCCCTTTTAGGCTCCCTGAAGGTACAGACAAGAGTGTCGCCCACTTGGACCAGCCATCCCATTCAGGGCCTATGGCTGGGAGGGGCTACACTCAGTATATGGCCCTTTTGGGACCTCTGTGTAGATAGGAGCATCTCTTACTGGGTCCCTTGGCTGACAAGCCTGGAGGCACACTGCAGCTCTGATGGGCTTGTAACGGAGTGAAAAGTCCTTCAGGATCTCTGGGGTACAGTAGGGAGTGTCCCCTGCTGGGTTCTTCTACCAACAGGACTGTTCACAGACCAGTTGGGATGTGCTGGGGCCACATACAGGGCCTTTTCAGAATCTCTGTATTTACAGTTGGGGGTCTACCCCTGGGACTACTCACTCTCAGGACTGAGGAAAGACTGGCTGTGAGGAAGCTGAGGAACATGTATGGCCCCTTCAGGATCTCCTGGAGCACAGACGAGTTTCTCCTGTCTGGTCCCTGTGCCAGCAAGGCTGTTTGTGAACTGCGGCTGGCTGGGACTGCAGCCCAACTGGAATGGAATTCCAGCCATTTCACAATCTACAGTCTCACTGAGTTTGGCAGACTTACCTCCAGCAGCTTTCAGACCATGGCCTAGAGGGCTGGAGCCAGTTCACAAGCTGCTTCAGAGTCCACACTCAGAACTGAAGCCAATACCTCTATTACCTGAAGTGCAAGCAAACGTGACTCTTCTCAGGTCCATTGGCCTATAGTGCTGGGGACAGACCCAAAGCCAAATGGGAATGTAGCTGAGTTCTCAGGAGGGTACAGAGCTGTTATCTGTTTCTGCAGCATGACCACAGCTGGTAGATCTGTTGTCTGGGTACAAGCCTTCCCTCCCAAAGGGCTCTTTTCACCAGGGTTCCACTCTCCTAACTAGATACCAAAGATCCCATGAAGGCACTTTGCTTGTGAATGCATGCCAAATTATTGTTATTAAGTAGGGGGATGGAAGTAAGAGATGTCTTATTCAGCCGTGTTACTGATATCAGTTCTCATTCCAATAAGCTTCCATTTTTACCATATATTCAGATTTGCATTTATTTTACCATGTTTATTACAAAAGAGATTTAAAAATATATTTATGGTTGCATGTTTGTGAGTGAGAGAGAGGAAAAAACTCAGTAATAAATTGCTTCAAATAATTGTTAGATCTGGCCTTATTTTGAGCTTGTAGAATGCAAAAGAATGTTATAATAATATAACTTTTTACTTCATATTGTCCATATTAACTTATTCTGTGCATCTATTTTCCCCTGCACTTCTAAGTAAAATCTGAGATATCTCCAAGACTGTTATTGACAATTAAAACTCCAAAAACCCATAGCTCAAAAGCAAATCTGATGAGTCTAGTGTATAGTCACATCTCTTGACTTTATTAAGAACAAAACATCTCTTCTCTCCCAACTTAGGCTACTTCATATATATAGAAGTGTGATCACTTTTCTTCTGTTCCTCAGTGGTGCTCTTCTTCAAGCTCTTTCTTAGTCCTTCAGTCTCATTTTCTGATTTCTCCAGGGTTGGAGTAAGGAGCAATTGGGAAGAAATGTAAGACTCAGGAAATAATGTATTTAATTAAAAATGATATGAGCATGTGTTGGTTACTTATGGCCAATGATGATATTTAGAGCTATATTTCCTTTGAGTAGATAGTATGGGCTTTTCAGAGCATGCCCATCAATACAGATTGTTCCTCTGTGGATTCCTTTACATTTCCTTCCCCTGTCTGGCTGCTTAGCACTTTGTTCTTAACTTCTGGTTTATGATAGCAGACCCCACATAGATGTTCTCTTTTGGAACTTCACCAAGTAACTGTCTTGGAAAACAAACAAACAAACTTTTAAGATAGCTCCAGGCCAGTTCTCTTTGTTACCTATTTCTACAGGGAATATACTTTGACATCGTTTGTCCACATAGACTCTGAATGTGAAGACTCTCCTTCCTACACAGCCACTCACCTCAATGAGATGGTCAGCCAGCATTTTCTTGGTCATTCAGGCTTTTCCAGGTATGTTTATGGAACCAGCTATTTCACGGTTCCATTCACAAAATATCAAGAGAAAAAGGCCAAGCTCTTTGATTTGTTTCTTGAAACCATGTTTGTTCTTGGGTAGAAAAGGAGGTAGAAGTATCATCATCGATTACAGCTGCTTTAGGAGAAGTGAAGCTCACACCGTATGAAAAATTCCCCCCAAAGAACTTCTCTGCCTATCTGTCTCTTCAACATTTCTCACTTTTGTATAGTTAAAAAAAAAAAAAAGAAAGAAAAAAAGAAAGCCTAAAGCCCGAAAACTAATATTTAAGTATGCTTTGGCTCATTCATGTTTTCTCAAGTGGTCCAAAAACTCACCAAAAGTGTGAGGCTGGAGGGATGGGGGGAGTCATAACCTATTAGGACCTATAAGGTCCTATTTTTTAGGACATCCAGAATTAAGCTGTTGATAATTCTATTTGGTGTCCTAGTACAACATAAGCGAGATCATAGGCAAAGTGGCAGACAATGCAGACAAAGTTCTTTAAGCATTTTATAGTTATTTCTTAATTTAGCTCATTATTACGTTCCTGCCAGGAAAACACTGTTCTCCTCAATGTATATAATTTTGATATAAGTCATTATCAACTCTTTTATACTGACAGCTGAATGAATGGAAGGTTTTTTCCCCTCATTACAGGACATGGAAGACTGTGTTAAGTATTTATTTTGAAATAAAATATACTGTATAATTAATTGTATATGAAAAATATAATTCATTGCAGAATTAGTTTATTCTTCAAGAGCTTTCTTGGGCTGCAGGTGATCATACATATTTCATGCTATTTCAGATTTGTACATTTTTGTATTTTGTATAATTTAGTTCCAACTGTGTTAGAAAATGAATACCAAATACTCTCTGAAGGCAAACTGAGGGGAAAAGTGCTTTATCTAGTAAACTGAAATGTTAGGTCATTAATCATATTCTTCCTCATCATGCCTTTTATTTTTCCATGACCAATTATTTGCATTCAGATCATATGGAAAGGCTTATAAGTCACAGCCATATTTGAAGTGAGTAAGCCGGATATATTTAATGTTTGAATTCTCTTGGTCTTCATTCTATCCTCTTTTGCCTTTGATTTCATGTACTCTAGAGGCTAAAGAATTAGGAACACAAATAAAATGATATTCCTCAAACTCCTTTGAAGCTAAGGTTCCTCATATACATATACTCGCATGAGACTTGCAGGCACAAGATCAAATGTGATCAAATCGACTGGTGTAGGGAGTTGTGCATTTTGGCTCTTCCTCTCCTAAAATACTTACAATGGATATGCTGGAATTCAGATCTTAATTGTCAGAGGCAACTACTGTCAGGTGGCTGCAAAACAGGTATCATTTCTTCAGGCTATTTTTTTGCTGTGTATAATCCAAGTCTTGTTCTCAGTATATACCTTTTGATGAGTACTTGTGTTCTTAAACTAGCAAGGATGGATTCTATTTTCTGCAGCCATGAACTCAGGCAGCAATTAAGATATTAAGGTCCAAGGGCAACATGAATGAGGAAATGGTGGTTTCCTAACTGAATGGGTTTAAAGGCAGTAAAGTTCTGATCAGAATTATAGAAGAGAACACAATGTCAAAACACTTGCTTTCTGATGTCACCTGGAAGGAGGGGTGGAGAGAAGGCAAATCTTTTATAGACAGAAGAGACTAATATAGAGCAATTTAAGGGTTACAAGAAATTGAAGATTATGGAGTGGGCTGATTCCTTCTAACTGGAAAGGATAATGAATTTAAAATCTTAAGATTCTAACTTATAAGTTCAAGTCTGTCAGAGAATCAAGAAGCACCTCTGACTTCCTTAAATGTACCATATACTTGCAGCTCTAAATGTGATTTAATGAAAACTTAAGATTTAAAATTCACATCTTTGCCAAGCCAAAAATAAAAATTTGGGTGAAAGAGTATGGGAAACTTGGAAGACTTTGGATGACTCCAAGTAATGAAGATTCAAATCCCACTGAAACTTCCTTGCCAGTAGACACAGTACATTTGCCCACCACTAGAAACATTAAGGCTGTTTCAACCTTTTTATAAAATTATACCTGAAGTGTTCCCATGAATGTAATTTCTTCTGATGATTTTGCCCTTTCACCCTTCACAGCCTCCATATAAGCAACACCTATAGTCACATTCCCATATGTTCTGGGGTATCAGGAACTCGAATGATAAACATAACAATAAAAAAATTCAAAGATTAATAAAAAGAATTCAAAGATGGTGTTAATTTGTAACAGTAAGATTCTGAGAAATATATATGAGAATACGTACTTACTGTGTTAGATATATAAGGGAAGATGATTATATGTTGGCTAAACATATTGACATGAACTAAACAGAGATTTTCTTCAATCAGTATACTAGCTTAAGCAGCTACACGTGGCTATAAGAGTTGTTTAATTAGTGGCCTCTAACCTGGATTCAATATAAATCAAGTTGAGATATCAGATATTCCTTGCTTTGATATAGAAAAATAAATCAAAATATCTATGAAAATAGGATAAGATATATAAGGGGGATTCTCCATGATCTCCTCAGCTACTGTCTAACTGCATATTTGGGGAAGATAGAGAACCTAGTTTCTTCCCAGGGCATTTTGGAAAATACTTCTGAATACAGATTCAGCACATCTGAAAAGTGCTATAGTGGTTTTTGTTTATCATTTGAGTACGAAGTTAGAAGATGCTGCCATTAAAATGGGATTCCTGGTTTTATCGGTGCTGTTGGTATCTTGGAGTGACAAAAGCCAGGTAACAGGATGTCAACTACAAAGAACAGTTGTCATTAAATGTAAGATAGGTATAAGAATGTTGTGACCAGCAGAGAATGCTTTTGCAGTGACTAATTGAAATGGCGGGTTTTAAAAACCCAAAGTATTAAGCAGCCAATTTATTTTGATCTAGATAACACAAAAGGAACACTATATCTAGTGAATGAAGTCCTTATGTGAGTCACAATGAGAAAATCATAGTCCCTTACTCAATTCTAAAACTTGAGACATCAATGCTAATGATTGCTCTACTAGCATCACATTATATGGTACAAAAAGGCTCTGTGTGAAAAAATGAAACCCCTGAAGGCACTTCTTAGAACAAGGCATCACAATTTCATCAAAAGCAGATTCCCTGTCACTGTTACATGATCCAGGGTAGTAAAGAGATGACAGTTACAGAAGAAAAGTTGGCAGAGGCAAAGTGCTACAATTGTTTAATATTTAAAAATCTGTTGCTCTCAGGGTAGTAAATATGCTCCTAATTACACCATCATGGTTGGAAATGTAAGTCATCATCATTTTTTATTTGGTTTGCTATCTGTTATGGGTTATTCCATCCTGTTTTCCTTGAAAATATTCTTCCAAATACTTGTTCTTTGCTCTTCCTTATATATCCCAAACTTGTCAATGTCTGTAAAATCTTGCTTGATCTTTTTATTAATTCAAATATTAATATGAGAGAACTGAGGTTTTTATGATACTGATTTATTGTTTACAAAATGCTGTTTCTCTCCTCATATTTGAGTTTTCGTTAGTATCACTCATTATTGTTTTCTAATTTTATGCATTAAAACCTTGCTCACATTCTCTTAGAATTATTAGTTTCTTTATAGTTCTGTGGTCTTATAAATTATATTTATTTCTTTACAATGTTTTCTCTGAATCTGTTTCTGATGTATAAGGAAGCATTTAATTTTTCTAAGGTGTTTTTATTTTCAGAAATACACTAAATCTTCTTATTTATTTAACTGTATCTTATTGGGTACACATAATGATATCCTAAATTTTTTCTACTCCAATCCTTAGTCGTGTGTGTGTGTGTGTGTGTGTGTGTGTGTGTGTGTGATCTCACAGTTCATGGGTTCGAGCCCTGCTTCGGGTTCTGTGCTGACTGCTAGCTCAGAGCCTGGAGTCTGCTTCAGATTCACTCTCTCTCTCTCTCATAAGTAAATAAAACATTAAAAAAATTAAATGCTTCTCTTCTTAAGAACAGTTTATACAAGATACTCAAACACACATACACATGCACACACCACACACACACACACACACACACACACACACACACCCCATTCTGGAAAGTTGAAAACTGAGCAGTGAAACTAAAGGGCCTTCCTTATTTTCTACTGCTGCAAATTTTTACAAGTTATTTTAGTTCTACTTACTTGTATTTTCAGATCAGGTTGGTAAGCTGTGTTTTTCTAGAACTTTATTCACATTTTTAATTATATTGGCATAAATTTTTATTTCAAATATATTATGTATCTGTAGTCATTTCCAATTTTACATATTTCTGTTTCCATAATTTTGAAATATTTTCTCTTCTTCATTTTTACAGAGGTTTATTATTTCTGATACACTCTCAAACACCTTTAAGTACTTTTTTAAAATTTTGCTTCTCTTTATTATTTCTTTCATCTTCTTTTAGTTTGATCTGATTACTTTTCTAATTTTTTAGTCTGGACCATCACTCTAGGTGTTTCAATGAGATAAAATTTAATTCAAGTGTTAGTGCTGTTTCACTAATTACAATTCCCATTTTCTTTTAATCTCTGTTGCCATAAGTTCTTCCCATATATTCTGCAAAGTTCAACAATGGATTTTAGTTGATATTTGATAAAGTTTATAAAGAGTTAGTAGCAAATGCAAATTGATTTTTCAGTCCTTCTGGCTCACATATTGCCAGAAATACATCTCAATTTACTCTTTAGCTCTCTCCAGATATGCTTCTTACAACTCAACCAGCAGGCTCATTGTATTTCCTCAACGGAACCTTGAAACACTCCATTTCCATGTCCCAAAGCACTTGCTCTGTTGGTTTCCATGACACCACAATCACTTGATTTTTGTTGTACCTAACTGACCCCTCCTTTTTCTCCCTTCCTCTGGTCCTCATATCCATTTATATGTAATTGCTGTTTAGCAGTGGATCTGAAGCCTTTTCCGCCTCTCATTATGCTTGTTTTCAATTGAGTTTACCTACTCAATTGGCTCAAAATATTTCTGTTAACGATTCCTAAATTTGTACTTTTAGACTGGTCTTCTGAATTGCAGATTTATCAAGCTAATACTTCCCTTTGACATTGTCATTTGGATGTCTACTATATGACTGCCAATGCCAAGTAACATAACTATTTTTCTTGCCTCCACTCCTTATTTTTGAATTTCAGTGAATTTACCAATATGTATCATGGTTTTGTTATCTACTTATTTTCCCCCTCCAAATCCCTTTCTTTGGTCCACATATTCTGGTATTCTGTCATCATTTCAGAATAAGGAAAAAAAAAACCTTCCTTCAATTATTAAATAGTTGGCTTTAAATCTATGCATAGAATTTTGTCACTTTACTCAAAGGTGCTTAAGTAACACATGTGTCGTTAATTGCTTGGCAGGAAAAATCCCAAATTATTTGCTCTGATAGTTTCAGGGTAGGGATTTATGCCCACTTTCACAGAGTACATGAGCTATTATGGTGGAGCTATTGGAACATTCTAAGCCAAGGTTTTGTGTTGGTGGAGGATGTTAGAGTACTGTGAGAATGATTATCCTCATTCAAAAGTACAATATTCTATAGGGAGGGAATAAAATTAGAATTCAGTGCTGGAATATGAAAAATAGTATTCTACTCATTTTAAAGCTGAACACGTTGCTAAGCTTAGAATTTCTGTCAATTTTGCACAACATAATCACAGACCTTTTACAAGAGTGTCATTTGAACTAATCCATTAGCCTTGTCCAAATTAGCTCAATTGTTTATAAGGTATTAAATGCACTACAAAGCCTAACATGTTTGTTATGCTCCATAATCATAGCACCTGTTAAACAGCCCACCGCAGCTGTACTTTTAGCAGATTACAGGCCATTAGGCAAGTTATACAGTACCTTCCTTTTATAACCTAATTTCTTTTCTCTTGCATGAGACTTTCTGGATCATAAAAATGAGGAACTTTTTCATAGCCCTTCACTGATTGAGATGGAGAGTGATTTTAAAATTATTATGATGCTCAGATACAACTTGCAAATGCTATAGTAAAATGAAGTAGTAAAATATTTCATTAACTTTTAATCCAATTTAAGATTGTTTTCTTCACCCTTGGGACTTGATGTCTTTAGATTTATCATGCTCTTTTCGGAACACTTTTTGAAGAAAAGTTAAAACTATGGAGTAAGGAAACACAAAGACCTATGTTAAAAGATTTCTTTCCAGGGTCCAGACAGTTGCCACATGCCAGAAACATCTGGCATCTATTTTATTCTCTCATTAATTTTTAAACATTTGCAGGTTGTCTAAATCATCAGAGCCCTCCTGTGCATGCAGGCACATACACACAAAATTACCTTTAAAGTAATAAAGAATATAAAATAGATGAGGCAGTTTATTCACTTATTCAAGGCTGAGTAAGAGAGTAGAAGTTTTAGGCATTCTGCTACTTACTGTCAATAGAACAGTGAGGAAATATAACTTACCTAAGTTGATCTCTGCTCTCATGGTGCTTACAGTTGCCTGGGGAAGGCAGACTTTAACTGAATGTACCAGAAAAAACAAACAGCAACAATAGTGTGTGTGTGTGTGTATGTGTGCATGTATATATATATATATATAGATATATATATATGCATACATATATATGTATGTGTATATATCTCATATCCTATGTATACATTTATCACTCTGTGAAAGAGAAATGTTTGTATGTACACACACACACACAAACACACACGCGCGCACACACACACACACACACACACACACACAAGAAGAGTACAGTGTGCTGTGGCTTGCCGTAATACTGAAGAAGTAATATTTTCATTGAATTCTAGTGTCAAATTGGTAACAATGGAGAGGAGTGTGTGAAGTAGGGAGGAAATACTGTGTTATTCTGGACAAAAGAAACACAGAGTAGAAATTCTGTGGTAATCGTTGCACAGGAAGGAATTGAAAAGTTGAAAGAAGGCCAATAAAGCTAGAGCACTAAAACAAGAGGGAACATTGCAATGGATGGGTCTACAGAGTTCCTCAGGGACCAGCTCGTTTAGTACCTTGAAACCCATGTTGGTTTTTGGTGTTTATCCTAGGTACAATGAAAAAACAACACAAGTTTTGAAGTAAGAAGTCTGATGATCAAATTTACATTAAGAACTTCTCTGGCTGGTTTAAAGATGTGAAGTGGTTGTAATCAAGATACAGTCATAGAATCAGGCCAAGGAGGATCTCATTCTGTTACAAACCTCAAGAAATCAAGTCCTATTTCACCACCATCCCCCTGGAGTTTTCATACTGTTAATAAGGGATTTATGTGACCCTTCACATTAAAATGGAACAATGAAGACCCATTGGAAAATGGCACTAAAGGAGTGAATAAGAATGTAAATTATCCAAGTGTATTTATTTTTTAAATATTTATTTCTGAGAGAGAGAGAGGCAGAGTGTGAGTGGGGGAGGGGCAGAGAGAGACTGAGACACAGAATCTGAAGCAGGCTCCAGGCTCTGAGCTGTCAGCACAGAATCCTAAGTGAGGACTTAAAAACCCATGAGATCATGACCTGAGCCCATGTCCTGACGCTTAGCTGAATGAGCCACCCCAGCACCCCAACTTTAAATATATTTTAGATCAAATTTACTGAAAAGAACAAAATACTGAGATATTTGTACACAGTTTTAGTGGGGAAACCTAAGTATAATATTTGTAAGGGAGGGATTAAAGTATTTCTGGAGCTGAGATTGGCCAGAATTAGAAGTAAACTACCGCCAAGCAAGGGACGTATGTGGAGCTTAGTCTCTCATCGAGAGCAATTTTCAGAGAGGAATTAAGCTTTGACCCTAAGCATTCCAGATTTGGTCCAAGGAATACCCCTGACCAAAGGTATTACAGATAGAGCATATTACTTACCAATTTAAAAAATTTACTCCTTCTTCATCAGTTCTGATAACTCTCTTTGATTAATTTTGCCTACTTACATTAGTGACATATATTATCATGTTGAAAAAAATATCCCTAAGGATGCCTGAGTGGCTCAGCTGATTAAGCATCCAGCTTCAGCTCAGGTCATGATCTCATGGCTTGTGGGTTCGAGCACGACATGGGGCTGTGTGTTGACAGCTCAGAGCCTGGAGCCTGCTTCAGATTCTGTCTCCCTCTTTTCTGCCCCTCCTCTGTTCATACTCTGTCTCTCTTACTTTCTAAAAAAATTTTAAAAATTAAAAAAAAGAAAATACCCTGAATTTGTATTTCTTGACTGTTTTTATCACATGTACCTATTGGCTTTTGTCAGGAGTTCGGTTTTTTTTCCCCCTGCATCATGGACATAATAACGGTATTTATTAGTTAGATCAATTAAAAGGTGCATTAATATTAATAAGCTCTATAGAATTTAGCCAGTCTTACATTCCTGAAATAAATTTCACTTGGTCATTAAGAAGTTTTTCTCAGTAGACTAATTTTTAAGGCATGAACATGGAGAAGAATATTTTCAGAGATTTTCCATAGAATAAACAAGTAAAATAAAAACTAAACTAAACAAACAAAAAAGGAAACAACAATGAAAATACAAGGTTGACTTATGCTTGCTAAGGAATTTTTTATAAAACTAATTCATGTTACAGATGTAAACAAGTAGTTTTACGGCAATTTTCAAAATAAAGCTGAGCTATCTGTCTTGAAAAATGATTTACTCACCATGCTTCCACCAGTTATAGACAGAGAGTGCCTAAATATTATGTGCAATAAAATCCAAATCCAAGAGTTCAATGATTTGGATGAGATTTCATTATACAAATACTATTTTAAAACCTTTTTTTTTTTTTTAATGTTTTACTTATTTCTAGGAGAGAGAGAGAGACAGCGTGAGCAGGGGAGGGTCAGAGAGAGAGGGAGTCACAGACTGAAACAGGCTCCAGGCTCTGAGCTGGCAGTCAGCACAGAGCCTGACGCGGGGCTCGAACCCACGAACCGCGAGATCATGACCTAAGCGAAAGTCAGACGCTTAACCGACTAAGCCACCCAGGCGCCCCTACAAATACTATTTTAATTTTTCTATAGTTGATATTAGGTATTCTCCATATGATGTGAGGAGAATGGCACGTTACGTCTCTGGTCTTCCTCTCAAACACATAACCACTTTCTAACCATGAGAATACCTTTAGACAATTTCATATTGAAAGACAGTCTACAATGTACCTGACCAGTGGTCCTCAAAACTGTCAAGGTCATCAAAAAGAAAAAAAAAAGTCTAAGAAACTGTTGCAATCTAGAGGACACTAAGGGAATAAGATGACTAAATAAAATGTGAAATGCTGGATGAGATGATCCTGGGACAGAAAAACTGCATCATATAAAAACTTAAAAAGAAATCCAAATACAGTATGTACTTTGGTTAATAATAATTTATCAACATTGGTTCATTAATTGGTACACATGCATCATATGGACATAAGATAATAAGGGAAACTGAGTATGGGAGTTATGGGAGCTCTTTGTACTATTTTTGCAAATTTTCTGTAAATATAAAACTATTCTAATATAAGCATTTATATAAAAAACCTTACAGTGAGTTTTAATTGTTAGTTTCTATTCTAAGGATACACTTAATGGAACCAAGATATAGTGTACTGAATAGGATTCTTTTGTAAGTATAAACTTAAAAGTAGTTGCCTATGCTTATAACTGCCATTTTGTTGTTATATTTACCCCCTTTGAAGCAGTTCATATATTTTCTTGAGTTATAATTAGATCTATTAGTCATTTTTGGATCTTGCAGTGTATTTTATACACATGCTGATAAAGACAATATAAAAATAGACTATTAAAATATTAAAGCAAGCTATCCTTTGTTTATTAGTACAGTCTTTAGATTGCTTTGGGGGTAGCTTGTCCTCTTTGGCAGTTATTCCAATACTCAATACGTAGCTTAATAAACATCAAACCCTAATTAAGAAAAAAGCGAGATAATGAAACTGATTTTTCTTCATGTAATAGAGAAAAAAAAATAGTAACAAACAAAATCCATTTTCAATGGTGTGAAGCAAATATCTCCTCCAAAATCCCATATGCACCTAAAGATATATCTCATATGCATACATCTGTTCACCGTTCTTTAAACAAACATTACTCATTATTTTGTGAGTAATTTTTAAACAACTTTATTGATGTGTAATTGAACTACAATAAATCACAAATACTTAGAATGTATAATTGGGTATGTTTTGGTGCATGTAAGTATGTTTGCATGTGTGTAAGTGAGAGAAACAATAAACTTATCACACCTTTTGCCACAGTAAAGATAGTGAACATGTACATCATTATCAAAAGTACCCTGGTACTGCTTTGTAATCCCTCCTGCCTTTTATGTACATCACTCATTCTTAAGCAAATGGCCACTGCTCTTCCTCCTGTCTCTATAGATTAGATTACACGATGTAACATTTTACAGATATAGAATAATAGGATATGCTCTCTTTTGGTCTGGCTTTTTAATGTAGCAATATTATTTTGAGATTCACTTATTTTGTGTAACAAAAGTTCATTCCTTATTATTAGTGAGTAATATTCTACTATATGGATATAAGGAATGTGCTTTTCCTTTTATCTGTCAATGGATACTTGTGTTATTACCAATTTTTGACTAATTAGCATGAAAAATTATGTAAAAATTTGTATATATCAAATATTCCTTTTTTGACATATTTTATATAATGACTAAGGAATAGTCATGTGTTTAACTTTTAAGAAACTGCCAAACCACAAACCGTGAGATCATGACCTGAGCCGAAGTCGGATGCTTAACTGACTGAGCCACCCAGGTGCCCCTAAACAGTTTATTTTTTTATGTTTATTTATTTTTGAGAGAGAGAAGGAGAGACAGAGCACAAACCAAGGAAGGACGGAGAGAAAGGAAGATACAGAATCTAAAGTAGGCTCCAGGCTCTGAGCTGTCAGCACAGAGCCCTATACAGGACTCAAGACCATGGCTTGAAGATCATGACCCGAGCCAAAGTCGGCCACTTAACTGACTGAGCCACCCAGGCACTCCTATTATAAAGAGTTTCTAAGAAGCTTTTCCTACTTCCTTTATATTTGTTTATACAGACTTAGATATTTTCATATTATACATGTTTACTTAGCACATTCATTGTGAGAAAAGCTTCAGTTCTGATCCCAACATTTATAATATTGTGACAGTTTTGTAATTTTAATCTAAGTATTTATGTTTTTTTCATAATTTCAGGAGTGATGCTTTTTTTTCAGAAGGATCAAAACTGGGGAGACACATTATGAATCTACATTTACCATTGGGATAGAAAAATTCCACAGGCACACAGCTATAGAATATTATTCTAATAAATAGTACCATAAACATAGCTCAGACTATTTATGGGGAAACATTTCTTTTAAGTCACGCTAACAATTTAAACCTAAACTTCCTACCATTTAATTGGTTGGCATAAATCTTTTCAACACATTCTTGTTTTGCTTTTATTTCTTCTTTATGCCATTGTGTTTGTTTTTGCCCTTCTCGGGGCAATTGACAAAATAGAGAGAGGGGCCTGAGCAAATTTCTACTAATATTTTCCTGAATCAAGGGAGTCTATTTTTATTCTTGGGTAACTATTTTCATAAGTGACTGGGATAAAAATTAAAATAAATCTTAAAAATTATAAAATATCTATTTCAAACTAATGTTTAACTCCAAATTTTCCATTAAACCTGAGTAGACTAGGTGGCATGAAATTACATTAATGAAAATGTCATGTTAGTAAAAACTGTATCGACATGACAGCAAGCATAGTTTACATTTAAACATGGTCTCCCTCAAATTATCTAGACTACCACAAGACTTCATTGAAGTTTAAGGGACTTAAAATTTGTGTCTTGGTTTTCAATGAGTATAAAAATGCTTTAATGATTTTGGTCAACTGGGCTGTTTCCATTTTCCTTTATGATTTCTTAAAATTAAAGAGCTAACTCCATACAACATGCAAATACTTCACTCTGTCTATTCCTAGCCCTGCTTAACATTATATTTACAGTCAGATACACCATTCTACTGAAGAAGCACCATTTTACCAGTTGCTGTCATATCTTTGAGGACTTCCTAATTTAATGACCTATAATCAATCAAACAAGAGATATATTCTGCCCTGGCCATTCCATTTTAATCATCCTTCCTATAATCTTCTTCCATTCCTCAGGATAATAACGTTAACCCAGATGATTACTTCAATAAATGTTAAAATATGTAACCTCTACTGAAGATTTTCATATAAGCTCTATTATGATACTGACCTATCAGTAATAGCTTTTAGTCTCAGTTATCTTATTAGAAGCTATAATGTTCACTATTAGGCAAGATTTGGTGTTATCCACTCCTGCTAAGATAACCAAAAATGTGGTCTTAAATAAGCATTTATTTCTGCTTCTCTGGACTACAGAAACTAGTATTTTTTTTTAGATATTGGACAATAAAAGCTGAAGAATATAATATCTGAGAGAATGTAATCAAATGAAGTGAATCTCATGATAACTATGGCTTATCTCTGGGAGTCATGTTCTGGCCATGGTGTATGTTAAGCAAAAATTTCTAAAGGGTTTGAGATTTTACCCTTTTTGCAAATAAGCTAACAAGTTAGTTTGTCACAGATACATGCATATGCTCAAGTCATCTGGAGGAGAAAACAGACATCTTATTTATGCAAGAGCATCTTGTGTCAGCTCCTCATACTCTTAATCCCATATGAAATTACACTTGAGAACCAGCTATCACCTGCATGTATTTGCACCACAGGAGAGAAATTCTGAAATTCTGAAACATTGATCTTACGTAGCAGCTGTTGGCACATCTGTGTATCTAACTTTTCAGAGATAGAAAGATCTTCACTCTAAATGTAAATAAAGAAAAATTGTCTCTGGAAAGGAAGGGAAAATCTCTAGTTTTCTTTCATCGCTATGGAATATTTAAAGATGTCACAGTCATTTCATCTGGCTCAACATCACATGCCAGAAGTGCTCAGATATAACAATCCTAGTTAATAAAAACTGTAGTAATATTCTCCCGCCCTTGAAAAAGTGACAGCTGTGAAGGAGAGTGAGGGTTTCTTAGAGATGAGTATTTCACATGAGCCGAAGTGCCTGTCATGAGAGTTAAGCATCCTTCCACATCAAGTGAGGGCACATGGAAGACAAGGACCTATCTCAAAGAAAGGACCAGATCCCCCAGAAGGCAGCAAGTGAAAACTGTTCATCCAATGTGGCAGATCAGTAGCAAAAGGAAAGGGCAGGAGTGAAGAGCCAGGAAGAGCTACAAACATCATCACTGGTCTTCAAAGGGAACACTGTGTATGGTGTCCGCATATATGAGAGAAGATTTTATTTAAATCTCTTGAGTGCAATACTTGATTTCAAAATCCCAAGGTATAGTTGACATTCAATCATCTTATGATTCAGATACCTCCTTTCTAATAAAGCACTGACCATGCAGAAACAATAAAACTATGAATAATATTGTCTCAGAACTCTAGATAGGGGAAATTCAAGAAGAACATGCAGTCTCACTGAATTGAGGACAAAGAGATTCAAAGGTACCGGAAATAGAAAGAAGGAGGAATAGGAGACCTATAACCAGGATAAAAATGAGTCATGAGCAATAGACACAGAAGTAATAAACATGAATCAATTATTAGCCAAGGATTTTAAAATAGCAACTATAGCTATATTATTATTTAAAGGAAAGTATTGTAAATATAACAAGAATATAAAATATAACAGAATTCAATATAACATCTAGAATAAAAATAAATAAATATACAAACATAACTGACCTGATTAATGTCATGCTTACAAGAACAACACTGAAAACTCCTCCCCCTAAAACAATATCAGCAATAAACAAGAATGCCCATTCTTCCCACATCTATTCAACATTTTCTTGGAGATATCAATCAGTATAATTAAAAAAGTGAAAGAAAAGCATATATTTTGTAAAAAAGAAATATAATTATCTATTTTTTTAGAGGACATTATCTAGCACTTAGAAAATCCTAGGGAATCCATACGAAAGCTACTAGAAATGATAAATGAATTTTTTCAATGTGGGGTATAAGATTAATACACAAAAACATTATATTCCTATATATTTCCAACATTTATAAATTAAAAGACTAAAATCATTATGATATAATCCAAAAGTTCAAATTCACAGGGATAAATTAAAGAATGTATACCCAACTCAAAATCCTTGAGAATAAAAATATTTCAATAGAAAAGATTGGCCAGAAATATACTCATACACATATGGTCAATGGAATCTTTCATTTCAGTGACAAGGTAGTTCAATGGTAAATGGGTATTCCTTTCAAAAAAAATATTGCTGAAACATCAGAGATTCCTAAGAAAAAATAAAAATATACTTTGAGCCTTGTTTTAGATATAACACTAAGAATATGGTTGATAGAACATTAAAATTAAAACTATGGAAAAATAAGAAAGGATAAAAGAAAATCCTAACGGTCTTACAAATTTTTCTTAGAAAGGAAATGCATTAAACAAAGAAAAAATTAGTACTATGACACTGTTAGTTAAAAACTCTTGCTCTTTTAAAGACATTATTAAGACATAGAAAAGGCAAGCTAGGCTGAGAGAATGTAATGTATAATTCTTAAAAACTCCTACAACTCAATAAAAAAATGGGTAAAATATTGGGCATACACCTGCCTATGATTGTCTTACCTGAGTACCAGTAACAGAAAAGATATTTTCTGGAAAGTTTCGGGTTTCCATGGTGGAGTAAGGTGAGCATGCCTTATTCTAATGCTAGCAATCAAATGCACTGGCCTAGAGGTAACATACTTTACTTTTGCTCACATACATTGGCCAGAATTAGTCATGTGGCAACATCAAACCAACAGGGAGCTTGAAAATGTAATCCTACTACATGGCTGGAAGGGGGAAATACTTGGTGAGAACAGTAACCATATTAACCCACAAGTCGGATTGGGTGTTTCCTAATAAATTGTTCTATTAAATTACATATATTGATAAATTTTAAAAAAACATTCTAGCCCAGGACATAATAATAACACATGCAAGGCTTATTGTACATCAGGGGCACTGTTCTAAGTACCTCATGCTTAATTATTAAACAATTGCCATAAGATAGGTATTAACACCAACTGCCGCTGATAACTCTGAGCCACATAGAAATGTTAGCTGCAGTCATGTAAGTGGTAGAACTGGGACTTAAATTGGCTACAGAATCCTTGTTTCTTAACCACTCAGCTCTAATACCTGTTAAAGATGAAATTGCACATTTTCTTTTTTGAAGAAGGCTTTAAAATACAAATTTCATCCATAAAATATGATGTAAGTTCATCTTTTAGGAAACAGCAGATTACATGGCATCTAAGAACACAAACTTCAGTATCAAGCAGACTAGATTTTAAGATATTATTCAGCCCTGGCCTGACTGTGTGAATTTGGGCAAGTTATTAAAAAAAAAAAATTCCAGGACAAATTCTTATAATATGCTCTTACCTAGAAGATTTTGGAAGATGCTTTAGAGGCAGGTTCTAAGCTGAACTGAAATTTATAATCATGGTCATTTATAGTAGAAGCAGTATGCTCTTTGCTGAAGTTCAGTATAAAACTCTAGCTGATTCAACCCAGGAAGATAAACAGCAAACATATTTAAAGATACTGTCAGAAGTCAGTCTCAATGCATTTCTGTGCCTGAACAGAAGTAAAATGAGCTTCCCATCTCTGCCTTACTTTCCACACCCCTGACACTGGTGGTTACCGTTAAATCAATGAGTATTGCTTTTCCCCTTGCAAGCCTTTGCACTTGCTACTTCCTCTCTTTGGGACAGCCTTAGCCACTCTCACTGCCTGAGAAGTTTACTCCTGGTCTCATCTTCCACAGCACTTCTCATGAACTGCTTTCCATACTCCTCAGTTAGCTCTATTTCCTCCTTTCTCTCTGTTGTTCATATAGAACGTACACTGTAGTGCACAGTACATGTCTCATTGTATTAAAACTGCATTTATACCAATAGACCTTTTTTTTAAAGCTTATTTTATTTATTTTGAGAGACAGCAAGAGTGAGAGTGAAAGCAAGAGAGAGAGAATCTGAAGCAGGCTCTGTGCTGCCAGCACAGAGCCCACCTCCGGGCTCGATCTCAGGAACTTTGAGCTGAAATCAAGAGTCAGTCACCTAACCAATTGAGCCATCAGGTATCCCTGTCCCTTTCAATGTTACAAGAATTGCCCTAAACTTTTCACAGTTTTATAACTTTCACGTGTATTTTATCTGCAGCTTTCCCACATTAATTATGGTATTTATTTTCTAAGTATATGTTCAGTCAATAAATTAAGAAATGAGTGTAAATCAGAAAGAAGAACACCAGTTGAAAAGTATTTTTCATTTTAAGAAAGATACTGTGATGTACTGCCTGGGTGGCTCAGTCAGTTAAGAGTCCAACTTCAGTGCAACTATGTGGATGGAACTGGAGGGTATGATGCTAAGTGAAATTAGTCAGAGAAAGACAAATATCATATGACTTCACTCATATGAGGACTTTAAGATACAAAACAGAAGAACATAAGGGAAGGGAAGCAAAAATAATATAAAAACAGGGAGGGGGACAAAACATAAGAGACTCTTAAATATGGAGAACAAACAGAGGGTTGCTGGAGGGGCTGAGGGAGGGGGGATGGGCTACCTGGGTAAGGGGCATTAAGGAATCCACTCCTGAAATCATTGTTGCACTACATGCTAACTAACTTGGATGTAAATTAAAAAATAAATAAATTAAAAAACCAAGAATCTGACCTCGGCTCAGGTCATGATCTCATGGTTCTTGAATTCAAGCCCCACGTCTCGCTCTGTGCTGACAGCTCAGGGCCTGGAGCCTGCTTCAGATTTAGTGTCTCCCTCTCTCTGCCCCTCTCCCACTCCTGTTTTCTGTCTCTCTCTCAAAAATGAATAAACATTAAAAAATTATAAAAGAAAGATCTTGTGACAAAATGATATAAAATTATATAGCAAACTTAATTTCATATCCAAAAATTACTAATAAGATTTAGTTTTTAAGATGTTTGTTTATTTTTGAGAGAGAGTGTGTGCAAGCATGCAGGCACGCCAGCAAGTGGAGGAGGGGGGGGTCTCCATGCTCACAGCAGGGAGCCCAGTATAGAGTCAAACTCACAAACTGCACAATCATGACCTGAGCCTATGTCAGATACTCAACCCACTGAGCCACTCGGGTTCTCCAAGAAGATATATTTTAAAACTGATTTAGGAGTGAAAAGAACTATGGATTGGGGCGCCCGGGTGGCTTAGTCGGTTAAGCGTCCGCCTTTCGCTCAGGTCATGATCTCGCGGTTCATGGGTTCGAGCCCCGCATCCAGCTCTGTGCTGACTGCCAGCTCAGAGCCTGGAGCCTGTTTCAGAGTCTGTATCTCCCTCTCTCTCTGACCCTCCCCTGCTCACACTGTCTCTCTCTCTCTCTCTGCTTGAAATAAATAAAACATTTAAAAAATTAAAAAAAAAAAAAAGAACTATGGATTGTTCAAACTTAATTCACAGGGCTTCAGATACAACCGTGTGACAGATGAATTAAACTTCAAAACGTTTTTTTTTTAACTTCAAAACTTAACAGACATACCCCAAGTATATTAAGAAGTAATGTTACATATAATTTCGAGGGAAATATAAAATGAGAAAACTGACTCAAATTAAATTCCTAAAGAATGTTTTCAGAGTTTGGGCTTGTGAAAAACCCCAAACTAATTCAAAGACACATTTTCATCACTTTGTTTTTATTATATGTTTAGCACTTTGAGTTTAGAGAAGGCTAAATTGATTCTTATCTGTGGTAACCCCTAGGACTTCTGGAAACTTCCAGCCATTTCACTGGTGGAAGTACAAATGAAGATGCTGAGGAAAAAGAGCATTACAATCTAAAAAATAAAAAGTATGGTCATTCCACTAAAATGATTCTGCGATCTACAGATTCCTGTAGATGAGAACGGAGCTCTGTACTTAACTTTCAGTTCAATTCAGAGCTTTTTCTAATGTTTGGGGAAACTTTGGGCTGAGGTATGAAGGATACAGGGTCAGAAGAGCAGTCAGTCCCTGAGCTGGGAAGTGTTTCATGCTAGATACACATGCATTACTTAAAGCCCCAAGGAGAATTCAAAATTGTAAACAAAGGGTAAACCTAGTACTTAGGAAGTCCTACCAAGGATGTGGTTCATAATGAGTATCCTCAATGGAGTCCAAGTCCTTCCAAGATACTTGCAAACACATTCTGCAATGCCTCAAACAGGAGCCTTTTCAGAAATATTTGGAGAGAAAATGTAGACTCTGTCATAATTATCATCTTCTAGGTGGTTGCCTATCTTGTAGACAATCTTTTGTTCTGGAGGCATAGGACATTGTATGATGTGAAAAGATATATTAAAGCACTATTTATATTTAATAAGTTTCTATTGTTGCAGTTATTAATATGTTCTAGTAGAAGTTTTGGGCAACATAATTAAGGATTTCAAGTTTAAAATGTCCTCCTCCTGACAGCTGGTAAGCTTTGCTAGTAGAAATTAATTTTCCGCCTAAATGCTGAAGTGTAGAATTATATTGTACTTGTTGTTTTTTTTTTTTTGGAAAAGAGGAATGTGAAAATTAGCACTTAATCTTTCTGCCGAATTTCATATTTAAGATATTATATTTTTTACCTGTATTATACTCTAACAAATTGGGGACGAATGCTCTAAAAATATCTACTTTAAAAATGTATTAATATATGAGTTTTCTTTGCCTCTATTCACCTATCAGAATAAAAGACTCTCTTCCTAAGTTAATGATTTATCTTACCCAGGTGTTGGAGATTGTCTTAATGCTTCCATCTCTAAGACTCTATGTTGAAATAATGGTTTGGGATCCCACTGTGCTTATCAATCAATTCTATGTTCCCCAAATTAATAAAAGAGTTAATAAAGCTGCCTTTAACTAATACTTTCTTTACTGTAGGCAGCGATTTCATGTTTTTGCTTAATGAGCTTTCAGTTAATTTTTTTAAATAAAAGCAAAAATTCCTCTGCCAAACTTAGTTAACCAAATAGGGTAGATGGAACTCCATCTTTAGCCTTGCTAACCTGCAGAGTGCTGGTCTCAGCCCTACCATACACACAGAGGCTATTGACAGTTTCATGTCATGCTGAAATGCATCTTTTTTTTTTTAATAAATTTATGTTGACGAAGAGAGCACACATGCGCATGCACACGGGGGAGGGGCAGAGGGAGAGGGGACGGAGAGAATCCCAAGCAGGCTCCCTGCTGACAGCACATAGCCCACTGAGGGCTGCTCCATCTCAGAAACCTGGAGACCTGAGCGAAACCAAGAGTCCGAGCTTAACTGACGGAGCCATCCAGGTGCCCGAAAATCTTATCTTCAAGAGGAAACCAACACTTTTGACACACAGTTTGGGCAGTTAAAAATGACCTCAGTGTCCTGCCCCATGTGTTACCTCTTATGTGTGACACTCATATTTTCTCCCCGATCTGCTCTAAATTAGGCACATCCCTGGAGTGAATAAAGTGTAAGAGAATTGTAATTTGTCCCCAGTCTGAAATAAAAGTCTAGGGAAATGGACTGGGAAACACACACACACACACACACACACACACACA
This sequence comes from Hyaena hyaena, assembly GCF_003009895.1. NCBI lineage: Eukaryota > Metazoa > Chordata > Mammalia > Carnivora > Hyaenidae > Hyaena > Hyaena hyaena. The sequence continues at coordinate 3,602,178 of NW_024080723.1, forward strand.
CACACGCACACTTCCATGAATGAATGGGCTACTCACTTCAATTTTCTCCTTGTTGTTAGTTCTCTTTTTAAGGACCCTGGTTCTGGGGCACCTGGGTGGCTCAGTCGGTTAGGCGTCCGACTTCAGCTCAGGTCATGATCTCACGGTTCGTGGGTTTCAGCCCCACATCAGGCTCTGTGCTGACAGCTCAGAGCCTGGAGCCTGCTTCAGATTCTGTGTCTCCCTCTCTCTCTGCCCCTCCCCTGCTTTCTCTGTCTCTCTCTCTCTCTGTCTCTCTCTCTCTCAGAAATAAATAAAAAAACATTAAAAAAAAAAAAAAAAGGACCCTGTTTCTAGGAACAGTTTGCCGGAGGCGGGCTCCAGCTGGGACCACATGCAGCTGGGAGGGAGGGTGGGAGGGCGTGGCCGATATGCTTGCCCACAATGAGGGTTGTACCATGGCCACCTCCTGGAGGACATTCTCATGTAAAGCTCTCATGTAAATTCTCTTAATAGTAAAAAACTTTGAAAATAAAAAATGTATACTCACAGAAAATGGTTTTCATTGTACTAGGTCTCTCTTTACATCCTCCCATCAATCCCACGGAGTTGGGATTTCTTATCAGTTCCCAGCTCTAAGAAATAAAGGAACAGTGAACACCCATGGGGAGTCCCTTACATTGTCTATTATCTATAGCATGCTTAGCCTATTTTCTGCCGCAAATGAAGCATTCAAAAATATTAGTCATCATAGTTATCTTAAGCTTTTTATGGAAAGTGAAATGTATGCTCTTTCTTCATGTTGTGTTTCATAAAAAATGCTAAACATCTCCAGTTGTTAATATGCCGCAGCAAAATTAAGCAATGGCAGAACAAGTTAATACAATGGAAAGTGTTGAGTGGTTATAGTACATTTAACTGAAAGATTGATCAGAAGCTTGCTTTATTTCTAGTTATTTTATTTAAGGTAAGGATAATATCAAAGAAACTAGCATTCTCATTTAATTCCTTCTCTGCCTCTTCAACCGTACTTTCAAACATTGCCGAAAGCTCTGATCTGGGTGTGCATGACCAGACATTTGACAGATGCTTGCCTTTTCCAAGGTGAATCGCTTTTATTAAAACATATTGTGAATGGCATTTTACCCTCAAAACACGGCATTTTAGAGGTCAGGATAGTACTTCTCCAGCTAAAAATAATATTAGAAAATGATTCTTACCAAATAATAAACACCTGCCATTGTATATAAAGAAAAAGGAAGTGAAATACTTTTCATGTCAAAATTCAATTCTCTTTTTCTGTTTTATGATCAAAATCACTAAGCACCTTACACGTCCAACAAATGGAACAATACTTCATTGTCATGCTTCAGATTGCAAACCTTGTATCATTCTGTTTCAATTCATCCCAAGCAGTTGCTGAACACATCATTAGTTTCCCTTCCCTAAAGGGACATTGGAAACATTCTCATAATGAAGTGCATATTTTGAAAGAAGGTTATTATTTAATAAAGATAAAAAATCATCAGTTTAGGCTAAGCAAAAGAAATATAAATACAAAAGAAATAATGACAAATGGGAGTACCCATTTATCTCAGTCATAGAGCATGCGACTCTTGATCTTGGGGTCATGAGTTCAAGCCCCACATTGGGCATAACTACTACTGAAAAAAACAGCAAATAAAAAATAAAGAGCTTTAGGTTAGTAACTGAGACTGAAAGTATTGTTTTTTTTATATAAATTAATTTGGTATCGAATAAATCATAATTATTCATTTCAGAGAGATTTTTCCCATATAACAGAAACATGTTTGTGCATATGAAAAATAAAAATAATAATCTCTATGAAATCATTATCTTTCCCATATGCATGTATACACACCTTTATTTTCAGATGTGTCTAATTCTCTGAGGTTGGGTGAATTGAATACTGAGGAGAGTAAAAGGAGAAGAAAAATAAGGGAAACAGAAGAAATAGTTTCTTTGGTGTAATTACTCATAAAGCACTCACTAAACAGGAGGAAAATAAATCTCAGAAACCACATGTACTGTGCAGCAAACTTGGTCATGGATGCCCATTTTACTCACCTCCTTTATGAATTAATTCCACAAACATTTATTAAGCGTCTACTACATGTAGGTTACCGCCCTTTACACTGGCAACATGGATGAGTAAATCATGGTTCTTGACATCAAATGTTCATGGTCCAAAGGGACAGAGAGACTCGCAACCACATAAGTGTATTAAAATATGTTAGAATCAGAATATAAAAGTGAACATGGGTTAACACCTGGAAAGCGCAGGGAGATTCATTATTCCCTCACTGCATGCAGGAAAGAAAAGGGCCTCATTTAATACTGGTCTCCCATGGAGGTCATGGATGCTCTGGGATTTGAAGGAAGACTCATATGCTAGACAGGGAATCTGATAAGGGCATGCAGGCCAGAAAGCCTGTTCAGGGGAAGAGACCTGTGATTTTTTACACTATTGCTGGAACATGTTGTGCAAAGGGGTAAATGGTAGCACATGAGTCTGTAGTAAGCCAGAATACATAAGGCCCTAGCTTGGAATACAAGACATCTTGGGCTTTAGTCCTTGGTAGCACTGAGTCTTTTATTTAGAAACAAGCATGTATACCAAACCTAACCCTGAAAGAGAAAGTAGTTTGGCAGATAATAGAACTATAAGGGAAAGGAGCTTTAGAGATATAAAAGTTGGTGAATATTATTCACTGAATGTTATTCTGGTATTTGATAACATCTTCAAGTCAAGAATCTGAAGATTGGATCACTATTAAGAACTCCCAAAATATACCTGAGGCCAAGACCAAAGTGAACTCTGATTCCAGTCCTCCAAAAAGCCATTTTTATTCTCTTTTAATCAGTGAGAACAGCATTTAACCGTATATCGCCAACTGACTTCACTCTCAAGAAAAGCTGTAACTGTTAATATACAAATAAACTTCCTACTAGGAGTTTATCTATGTGTAAAAAATCATTTGGAATTGTTGATTTAAACATCATATAATTGGTTAACATAAACACTTGTTTTCATTTTTCTGCTGCTCTAGGACAGTGCCTTTTGATTTCATCTCATGCATTTTTTTTAAATAAAATGTGTATTTTTTTCTTTCTGTTTGTTTTTTTTTTTCAAGGCATGAGACATTTGTGTAATATTTATACCTCAATTCAAAAGATAGTTATTGTCTGATTAACAGCCACCATTGTGCAGGGCATGGGATAGCCAAGAAGCAAGTTTCCTTTTACTTGTATGCATGTGTGTGTGTGTTTTAAATAAGGATCTACCTTTTTTCAAAATTTTTATTTATTTTGAGCACAAGTTGGGGAAGGGCAGAGAGAGGGGGAGACAGGAGATCCAAGGAGGCTCTGTGCTAACAGCACAAGGGGCTCTCGAACTCATGAACCATGAATTATGACCTGAGTAGAAGTAAGACACTCAACCAGTGAGCTGCCCAGATGTACCAAGAAGCAAGTTTTCCAATGCCCTTGGGGGAAATGTATTCTTTGTGTTGGAAAAGAAGGTAAATATGCATGGGAAAAAAACCCAAAAAAAAAACTAGAGTATAAGAATCACACTACCTAGTTCTGATTATTAGTATAACACTAATGGAAAACAGTATAGCATCAGTAACAGTTGGTGTCATTCACCTTAAAAGGGGACTCAAAATAGAGGTGGCACTTAACGTAAACTCAAGAAGAGAAGAGAGGATGTTTCGGTTTAATTCTTAAAACTGTGCATTAAATTTCTTCTAAATAGTTAGCAATGGAATTTCACCTTCTATGCCTATTTTAAATCCCTGGTAGAAGCTATCTTTAATGTATGGGGTAGGGTTCAAAGGTCACATTTATTCTCGGAAGGAACTAATTTAAGGTTATAATAGCACACTCTTCTGGAATGTGGGAGAAAGGAGAGGTAGCACATGTACCATACATTTACTATCCCTGATAAACATGTACAACAACATCTTGTATTAAAAAAAAAAAAAAAAAAGGAAAAAAAAAAAAGAGAAACAGAAGAATCACATGCAAAGATGTGAATGATGTGAAGGTATTCATAAATGTACTGGGCCAGAGCTAGAGGGATGTTCAATGAAGTAACATTCACAATGAAAAAGTCTGTGCTAGTAATTGTAAGAAAATGAGGTCTGCTCTCTTCTCTAACTCACTGTTTGCCAACCAATATATGTACTGCTCAACCTGTATCCTATGGTACTTTTGGTGTTTATAACATCTTAGTTTTATTTACTCTATCTATGTTTTTAAACTAAAGGGTGCATCATATAATTAGCAGTTATATGAGTGAGAAAGAAGTACACCCACTTTATATAACCTTCTGGTGCCAGAGAAGGTAAGTGACAAATGGTTGAGTGGACTGGGCCAAAATGATTACACCACCAATGTAATTGATTAAAGGACTAATCTGATTACAATTCACCATTACAATCTCATTTCTTTATGTCCCTTTGCTCTTCCATATACACCTTCAACTAGTTTTTGAAACTACCTGCGGTCTACAAAAGGTCTCTACAAAAGGTCTCTCTTACCTCTAGGCTTTTCCCATTTTCACATTCTGCCTGCAGTGATTCATTGCCTATTCCATACCCCACCACCAGTCTTCCTAAATTTCTACTGCTATTATGATTATTGGCTCATTTATTCAATTGAGGTACCACATTTTTTCAGAATTTCTTTATCTTAGGCTAAATGAATCAGGTACCTGTCTGTTTCCCTTAATATATCATGTATTATAGATTTTTCACAGTTTTTTTTATACCCCTTTGTCTCTCCTTTGTCTGTCTTCCCACTAATAGGTGAGCTTCTTTATAGCAACAGCATTCTCTTCTGTTCTCAGTTCTTCTAACAGTGCCTAGCAAGCAGATGGTGACTGATTAATACATATTTGCTTAAAGGATAAACAGTAAATTCTTTTAAAATTAATCACTCTCTAATTTCATTTATTGAAGGAATTGTTCTTTCATTGAACAAAACAATTCATCTGGCTTTTCAACTGCCCCTAATTTATGACTTAACCAGCTCTGTGATTATGTCTTTATAGTTCCATAAATTTTTTGCTCAAGCCACAAAATTATAGCAAATAGCATTTGAACACTATTTCCTTAATGAATGAATGAATGCCCTCAATAGGCAATTTTGAAGAAACACATAATATTCATGAGATTCCCTGTTGGTGTGTACATCCAGTGCTATTTTCTTTCCCACGTAAATTATCATTTTGATTATTTGACAATTGTCCACATTTTAAGTACTTGTAAAATTAATGGAATTTGGCATGTGTTTTAAAGATACAATTTGTTAATTATAAAATTCAGAAAAGGATGAATTTATGGATAATTAAGGGAAAATCATTTTAAAAAGTGAAATAATTGAATGACATTCACTACATTCTGTGTCATGACCTCATAGAAATAAGAGAGACTTTAAATTTAATGCATACCCATGGGGCAACTGGGTGGCTTAGTCGGTTAAGTGTCCAACTTCAGCTCAGGTCATGATCTCATGGTTATGAGTTTGAGCCCCATGTTAGGCTCTGTGCTGACAGCTCAAGATTATGGAGCCTGCTTTGGATTCTGTGTCTCCCTCTCTTCTGCCTCTCCTTCCACTTACATTCTGTCACTCTCTCTGTTTCTCAAAAATAAACATTAATTTTTTTTTAAAAAATTAATACATACTCTCTATTTTACACTCTATAGGTGAGGGAAACAAAGTTCCAAGAGTGTAATTTGCCCAACTTGAAATGACCATATACTAATAAAATAAGCACAGGCTTCCTGATTACTGACCTAGTGGCCTTTCCCATCTACAATGGCATTTCAAAGTTTTTAGGGTTGTGGCATTTTCTGCTTTACCAGATATCTTTTCTGAATTTTTCCCATCTGACCAATAAATCGAGGGACATTCCTTTTTTTGGAGGGAGCCCACCGCTAAAGAATGAAGAATCCATCTAAACTGCTAATTGAAAAAGTGAATGAAGTGCATGGGAGACAAAGGAGAGAGAGAGAGAAACTTAATTTTGTACCTTCTCTCCATATAATAAGATCTGGAGAGAGGGGAAGGGAATCAGAATTGAAGATAGGCATAACATTTTCAGAAGTAATTTAGACTCTTTGATCATTAACTTCTCAGAGGGAATGCAGAAGACTGCAAAGAAAGAAAAATGAGTTTTCCTTATGAAGTTTGTGGATACTGACAAATAGGAGAGAGACAAATTCTGCTTCTCAACTCTAGGTTAGTGTCAGAGTTTAGCAGATACCGCCCATGCCACCAACCTGGGAAGAACAGTTCATGGTGATACATTCCCTTGTTACATGAAGATTACTCCCCACCATTCCTGAAGTACAGTGTGGTAGGGAAGATGTTTCCAATATCATGTGGCCTCGACTTGTGGGGGGGGGGGGTGTCAAGAGTGGTGGTTGGCAGATTGCCAGATTCTGCAGCCTGAGATCTTATCCTCTGTGCATTACAGAAAGACAGTGCATATCACCAGCTGGGGGCTAAAAGGAAGGGGCAGCTGACTTTCTGAGCTGCTTATCAGTCCTAGGGAAATGAAGATTAAGTATGTGCTGGAAACAGCCATGGTGTCAGACAGGGTCAGCCCAGAAAAGACACGAAAAGCTGTATATATGACTGAATTTCATAAATAAGTAGTCATTCTTCCTCATATTTCTGCTTTTAGAGAATTTAAAGTGTGACAGAGAGGCGGCAAAGGGTAGAAATTTAACGTGCACTTGGATTAGCATAATTTATTATGAATTTGACAAAACAAACAAAAACCACTAGTTTCAACTAAGTATTTCCATTAAAAATCATGATGAAATCATCTGCTAAAATGTAAAAGAGCATCCTTTCACTTCTGAAAGACATATGCTTGTAAAAAATACACCTTAGTATTCAGTTATGCAAAGTGTGAATTATAGGATCCAGTCTCTGAGTAGTGAGCTGGCTCACTAAACATTGTACAAACCTAAAACCAGTAGCGTAGCAAAGTCAAAGCTCGTAGAAAAAGACAAAGATTAGTCATTTCAAAATCACAGACCTCAATTTTTTGGCCTCAGTGAAAAATGATTAGCTTTTCTATCATTTTAATTAAATATGTATTTTTATAGAAATTAAATACAACTTAATGAAAATTTAATTTAAAAGTTCACATTCTCACAAATCCAGAATTTATGAATTTGTGAAAATTTGAACATGTATTAAAATAGGTTTTATTCTTGTGTAATTCTAACAAAGAGTTTGCTGAGAAAATTAACAGTGTTATATATAAAGGATTATAAAAAGCATTCTTATACACTTTAGAAAATAACAGTATCACATTTTTTAAAATATTCATAAAATTTTATAATTCACTCATTGATCAAAATGATACACATAGCTCTAACTCTATCTACATATATTTATTCATCTGTTTACTTTTGTATTTCAAAATTATCACATTAAAACTCCAATATCTGTTTCTTGCATCACCTTGTTCCTTCCCCACATTATCTTGTATTTTCTTTTTTTAACATTTTTATTTATTTATTTATTTATTTATTTATTTATTTATTTTGAGAGACAGAGAGACAGAGTGTGAGCAGAGAGAGAGGGAGACACAGAATCCAAAGCAGGCTCCAGGCTCTGAGCTGTCGGTACAGACGTGGATGCAGGGTGCTAACTCACAGACCATGAGATCATGACCTGAGCCAAAGTCGAAAGCTCAAACCAACTGAGCTGCCCAGATGCCTCCCTTGTATCTTATTTCTTTTAGTGGCATCTCCATCCACTCAATTTTTGAAATCGAAAATTCTTTATTTGCCTTTGAGTTCTTATGCCTGTACACTTCCACCATTCCACTGGCATGCATACTATACAGATTTTTAATTCTAAGTTATTTCTTAATACATTTCTTTTTCTTTAACTTTCTATCATTAATTTATTTTTGAGAGACAGAGACAGAGTACAAGCAGGGAAGGGGCAGAGAAAGAGAGGGAGACACAGAATCCGAAGCAGGCTCTAGGCTCTGAGGCACAGAGCCTGACGCGGGACTTGAACTCACAAAACCTTGAGATCATGACCTGAGCTGAAGTTCGTCCTTTTTAAATTTTTTTTTTATGTTTTATTTATTTCTAGGAGAGAGAGAGACAGTGTGAGCAGGGGAGGGTCAGAGAGAGAGGGAGATACAGAATCTGAAACAGGCTCCAGGCTCCGAGCTGGCAGTCAGCACGCGGGGCTCGAACCCACGAACCGTTAGATCATGACCTAAGCGAAAGTCGGACGCTTAACCGACTAAGCCACCCAGGTATTCCTATTCTAATTATTTCTTGAATCTAGCCTTTCTTCTCTTGAGTTAATAAAGCTTTTATCTTTTCTTCATTGCTCACCTGGGCTGTTACCATACCACTTTAACTAGTCTCTGCTTCATGGTTCCTCACATTCCAGTGTATCTTCTAATGTTTTACCTTTCCTCACTATGGTTCTTGTACTTTCTGATAAAAACCTCTACCAAATGGCTACAAGATGAAATCCAAACAGACATTATTAGCTCTTGATAATTAAAGTTCTTGACAAATCTGGCCTCAAATTACTTTATGAGCATCAACCTCAACCACCATTTTAGTTTCTATCAGTAATTCACCCAAAATTTCCCTTCTAGGATGTACACTTTCTTGATGCACTACGTGTTTTTACTATGATAAGTGAAATTTCTACTCATTCTTTGTTTTGTTTTGTTTTTTTTTTAATTTTTAATGTTTATTTATTTTTGAGAGACAGACAGATACAGAGCTTGAGCAGGGAGGGGGCAGAGGGAGAGGGAGACATAGAATATGAAGCAGGTTCCAGGCTCTGAGCTGTCAGCACAGAGCCTGACACAGGACTCAAACTCATGGCCCACAAGATCATGACCTGAGCCTAAGTCGGATGCTTAACTGACTGAGCCACCCAGGTGCCCCTCTATTCATTCTTTAAATTCCATACTAAACATCAAATTTTCCCCAGAGATGGAGAGATAACTACTCTTTCTCTCTACCATTCCCTTCCACACTTTATTCACTTTATTGTTTTAATCACCACGTTATAATATTACGTTAAAGCTGCAATTTTCACTAGATTACTGTAAGATGAATGTTTAGAAAAAACATTCTAATTTTTATTTATTGGCAGCATGTAGCAAAGATCCCAGAGTTCTGCAGAGGCTAAATAAATTTCTTGAAAGAATCAGAGATTTGTTCAAATTAGGTACCTAAGTGAACAAAAATTGGGATAACTATGAATATTATAAGCACTTGTCTTCAGAAGAATAAATAAAAGAAATGGCAAGAACAACATCAAAATAATGATTAAAATTATTTTTAGCATTTTGTTATCATATTCCAGGTAATGTATTATTTCAATTATAAAGAACTCTAAAACTGTTCATGTGAAATATAAATGGGAATAAAATTAGTTTAATCAAATCTTGCTCTCTATCCAGAAAATTTAAAAAGTAAAGCAATTTAATACTTGGACAGCTTAAATCTTAATATTCCCTTATATTATGATAAGTGTTCAACTTCACTACTTTGGGTTTATGCATCTGCTTGGTTTGGATGAGATTGCTTAGATTTTCTATTGATAACTAAAAATAGCAACAGCACAAGGTGGCCCTGCCTGTTATTTACTGAAGATTTACTTTAAACAGGATGTAAAGATTTCTTTTATCCAAAGATATTTTAATAAATGGACTATTTCATTAAACATTATGCCTTTTCATTCTTTTTACTTTATTGTTAGATAAGACTTTGATCTGCTGTTGTTAGCTATAAATCAATGGTTTCAGGAGGTATCATAAACACTTTTTTTCAAATCGTTAAAAGACATAAATGTAGAAGTCCCTAAGGTGCACAGTGTTCAGAAGGCTTTATGTTACTGTCACAATTTTTTTTATAAATTATATTTACTAAAGCACTTCACATTAAATAGTCTCTACATGCTTGATTTTTTTGTTAGCACTATGTTATCAGTAAAAATATGTTTAAAGAAAATAAAGCTAAACTATTTTTTATCTTCTATATGAATGTTCTGACCTGTAAAATATCTGAGGTTCAATCTGAGCCTACCAATTTCACCTACAATTTTCCCATTATGTGGTTACCATGACTATTTCCAGTTGTTCATGGTATTAGTTTCTAATGACTTATCCTCATTTCTTTGTACATTAATCTTGTACTTATATACATACTTGCAGTTTTGTGGGGGTTTTGTTGTTGTTTTGTTTTGTTTTTAATTTTGTACATCCTTACTCATCTTGTTTCTGGTGTAGGGGAATTATATTAATTCAGTAGGAATCACTTCAGAATCTATAATAATTCAGACACTATCTGAGTTAATTTACCAGTCTTCTAACAAGATCACACTTTTTACATAGTTAAGTAAGCAATACCAACACAATTTTGCAGAAAGTGTTTCAAGTATTTAAGACATTAAACTGCCTGTAAGTATTCTTAAGCCCTGAAAATGTCATTCAAATGAAAACAACTTGAATGTTTTTCTTAATTCATCTTATTTTTTCAGCAAATAGGTCATCTAAGCATATTTACAAGGAGAAAGTTGGTTGTTTAAAATATATTTCCTTTCTTTCCAACATCCTACAAATCATCAGACTTATAACAACTTGGTTATTCTAAGAGAATGAATATCATTTTATCAACTTAGGCAAATTTATGATTTATTTTCCTAGAAATATTTAAATTGAATTGATTTACATTAATTTTCCTGATCCTTATTTCTGTTCAATAATTCTCATATATTTTATAGATACTATTGCTTTAAATTAAAAATTATAGTGGTATTTCATAATATATTTCAAACTATCATAGTTCAGTTTAGCTTTAAGTAGGTGTTTAGGGCTGAATTATGTCCTCTCAAAATTCATGTGATGAAGGCCTCATCCCAAATATCTCATTATAACTGTATTTGGAGTTAGTGCCTTTAAGGAGTGAATACGTTAAAATGAATCCATTAGAGTGGCCCCTAATCTAATATGATGAGTATCCTTATACAAGAGGATCAGGACTCACAGAGACACCAGGGAAGATCATGTTAAAAGGCGGAAAGAGGGTGGCCATCTACATGCCACGGAGAAAGATTTCAGGAAAAACCAAGCCTCCTAACACATTGATCTTGGATTTCAGCCTCCAGAACCGTGAGAAAGTAAGTTTCTCAAATTCAGGCCAACCAGTCTCTGGTATTTTGTTACGGCAGCCATGGTAAACAAACATAATAGGCTTTTTGTTTTGTTTTGTTGTTGTTGTTGTTGTTGTTTTCTTTTTGAAGTGTGAGTTAGTACTGAAAGAATTAATTTGTTTTCCTTGGAGATAACACGTAACTATATAGACTTTATATTCAAAACAATGGTAGGTAAAAATCCCAGCTCAGCTACTTAAAAGTTGCCTGATCTACTAAAACTCATTGAACTTTAATAATCCCATTCATAAATGAGAACAAATGCATCTGCTTCATAAAAATATCTGAAAATTAAATGAGTTTAGATATTGTAAACTAACTTAAATCATTAATTTAATTCAGCATTTAAAAATTTTTTAATGTTTATTTATTTTTGAGAGAGAGAGAGAAAGAGAGAAAGGTGCAAAAGGTGCTGTGAGAGAGGGAGACACAGAATCTGAAGCAGGTTCTGAGCTGTCAGCACAGAGCCCAACACGGGGCTGGTACTCATTAATGGCAACATCAAAACCTTAGCCGAAGGAAGGATGCTTAACCAACTGAGCCACCCCTAAATGACCATTTTTTTAAATGCAAAAGACTTGGCTTAGTTTTGGAAAACTTCTATTCTCATTAACTAAAATATTTACTTGTCATTGTTAAGTTTTTTTTTAAGAGAATGACCATCTTTGTTTTATTATCTCTTGCTAATGTTCTTGAATAGCTCTCATTTATTCAAGGCTATATGTTTAAAACACTATGTTCTTGATTAATAATAATTAAAACATCGAAAACCTCACAGTATGACATCAATAAAAAGTGCATAATACCAATTACAGTGAAAATTTATGGACATGCAATGTTTATTTTTCAAGATTGATAGGACTCATAGAAATGCAAAAATGTTTATCCTTCATCTTATACCTGTGCTCTCCTATTTAAACTTAAATTAATTACCTTAAAATTTTAGTTTCTAAATCACACCAGCCAGTATTCACGTACTTAACTGCTATATAAGGCTGGTAGACACTGTATCGATGAGTGAAGATATAGAACATCTATACCATCTTAGTAAGTTTTCAAAGATTGTGCAGCTAGTTATTAACTACAAAGACCATAGAAAACAAAGTTCAAATAATTTGGCAAGGAAAGCAAGAGGTTTAAATTCCCTTATTACTGGCATTTGTTTCCTATAAAGGCCTTAAAGTATTCATGGAACAATATCTGTGCTTAATTATAAAAACATGAGAATACACAGTTTCTATATCAATAAATATTACAAAGTGACGTTTTCTTTTTTTACCATAAAACTGGGAATATGGCTATAAACTTGGCTTCATTTCCTTTTAGATAATCATGGAAATAGATAATTAAATAATGTTTATTAAAACTCCCTCTGGCACTCAATATTTCAAAATAATATGCTCACTATTATTGGATACCAAAGAAGAAGAAAAGAAATAGTTGAAATATCACTTAAATTAATTTATCTTATTAAAATGTCTATTCATGGATATCAGGTTTCATTACATTCTGCAGCCTATAGGATTATAATGAAATTATAGAAATATCTCATCTATTTCAAAGAAAATGAGAATGTATACTCAGAATAATCTGGAAAAACTATTGCTAAAAAGAAATGCTTTGTAATGCCGTTTCTCTTTAGTTGTTAACTGATCCCTAAAAAGTAAAAAACAAGCAAAAACTGTTATCATAACTTCTTCCAATATGTATGAGATTGGTACATTAGATTTAGCTCAAAAAATGTTTAGAGTATTTTAGTAGTTAGTGTTATTTTGAAGTAGCATAAACTCACTTTTTGTGATCTATCAGATTTTATTGACGAATAGATTTATTTATTGAGCAGTTTTAGGTTTACAGGAAAGTTGAGCAGAGAGTAAAGAGTTCCCATATCCCCATCACTCCTCCATCTGGGTTTCCAGCACTAGTAACAACTTGCAGTAAAGTAATACATCAGTTACAAGTTATAAGTCAGGATTGATACATGATTACTAGCTGAGGTCCCTAGTTTACATTAAGGCTCTCTCTTTGTTTTGTACCTTCTTGGGTTTTAACAAATGTGGAATGGCCTGTGTCTACCATTACAATATCACACAAAATAGTTCATTGCCCTAAAAGTCTCCTGTACTCCACCTAGTGATCCCTCCATCCTTCAGCCTAAACCCCTTGCAGACACTGATCTTTTCACTATACCCATAATTTTTCCTTTTCCAGAATATCATAAAGTTGGTAACACGAAGTAGGAGAGTTTTCAGAACGGCTTATTTTACTTAGCAATATGTAAATTGTTTAGAAACTGGTGTATGTGTGTGTGTGTGTGTGTGTGTGTGTATAAAACCATTTCTTCCCTATGTCTGGTTCATATCAGTAAATTACATCATCAATTGTCGAGGTGCTCAAACAGTAATAGTGTTTTTTAACACTATTCTTTTTTTTAAAAGAGTATTTATTCTTGATTTCTCTCTTCCCATCTGTTATTTATTTACTGATATACAGTAAATCACCAACTTCAGCTAGCAGAAACTCTATATGTCTCTCTTCTGTTTCCTAATTTCTATCTGCTCTGCCCCTTCCTCCCAATCCAAACTATCAGTGTTCCTCATGTGTACTAGAGAAATTCTTTCTTCCAGTCTTGCCTGTGCTTTCCTTCTAAATTGAATCTTATAATACTGACTAGTATCCTATTAAAAATATAAATTGATTAAATTACTACCTTGACTAAATACATTATAGAGTCCTCACTAAACTGAATGAAATACTCATTCTTTCAATGACCTATAGGAATTATCTATAGGTTCCAGACCATCACTACTGTCTATACTCAAGCTTCACAGCTTCTGATCATTTCTAGAACACATCACATTTTCCCAGCCTTAGAAATACATATTTTAAAAAATGGGCTCTTGATCCAAATGTGTCCTGTTCAGATAAGCAAAACCCAAAACAAAGTCTATATCTCATGAAACACATAACATCCTTTAACTCAATGATATTTCCCAGATGATAAAATTCAGCAATCATTCAGAGTAAAACATATTTTATTTTACCTTAAGCCATTTTCTAAGGTGTATTATTAAAGAAGTTTTTCAAGGAAGTTTAAAGAGGTAAAATCCTGGGAAAAGCATAATTTATTTTATACTATCAGCCACTCAATGATATTTTAGTTTGCCAGTGAAATAAAATTGTCTCATTTATTCTGCTATACATTTCAGATCTGAGTTTGAGCAATAATAATCATTTTCATTGTTAGACAAAGTCAATGGAAAACAGAATAAATTGCCTTTTATTATCTGTATTCTTATATATTTTCTGAAATGATTTTAAGTATTCTGGAAATGCTATAAGCAGTAATGAACAAACTTCTGGGGTTGGTTTAATTGTAACAAAACGTGTTTGTTTAAAAGTACTTTAAATAAAACTTCGAGTATTGTATCTTTTACTTTAAGAAAAAAAGTACACTTACCTTAATAATAGTACTGACAAACATTATCCATATCAGTAAATTATTGCATTTATATGCTTTCTCAATTGCCTAATCTCCACATAAATGATATACATATTGAATGATTATTTAAAACTGAGTCCTGGATAGGATGTATTATGGATGTTAAAATATTTTAATTATTATTTGGTAATATTTGGTTATTGTTAGCTGTTTATACAGAAATTGAATGTAATTAAACTTGTATTTATTAGATAGGTTAGATATGTGAAAACATAATGAAGCTTACAACCTTAACATAATTGTTACAGAGTTAAACTGAGAAGTTGTGCTTTTAACATTAATGTAGTTAATATAAATACTAACACACGGTAGGGGGAGAGAAGACACAACTAGATAAGTCTATTTAGGGATAAAAAATAAGGGGTTTAAAAAAAGTTTTGATCCTTATTTGCTGTATGACCTTAGAAAAAATAAGCTTTGGTTTGGACATCTGAAAAATGGAAAAAAAAATCTATCTCACTGGATGCTTTTACATATTAATGAAGTAAATATATGTAAAACGATCCATATATTAGTGAAATCTGTACTGAACTCTCAATAAATGGTAGATATGGCTTTGTTGTGAATAAATCAATATCATCATTTATTCTGGTGAATCTTCCTATGGTGGATATGATATTTTGCCCTACCGACCAAAGACTGTGTCCCAAAGACATGGTTTGGGACAATGTGATATTTTTCTAAGTCCTGAAAAGTTTAAAAAATGTACTTTAAAAGATTCTTTCACTGCAGCTTATTCCCACTGAAAGACACATTTACACATTAATTAGAATAAGCAATAACACAAAAACATAAAACATAGCCTCAGGTATCTTTAAAGAAATATATCACCTTACAGGTGCTTTCCTTGCCACTACGGATATCCAATCTAGGAAAAAAATCCTAGCCACAGTACAAGTAGGAAGGAAGTAATATGTTGACAGCAAAGAGGAACGGAAGAACAGTGGGAAGATTTAGTATAAGAGATTAAAGCAACAAGGAAACAAGTTTAATTGTGTGAAACTAATAAACTGCAAAATGTGAAGATAAATCCTATTGCTATTTGTCAAAAAGTATTATTTACTGAACCAAAATTCAGTAAATTTTTGGCAGTGTTTGATAGCTATTAAAGCCTTAAAGGATTTCACATGAGGGTAGGGAAATGTAATAACCTATATAGACCAAATGAATAATGGCTTAGAATAATATAACAAACTGATCCCATGAGTATGTACAGAGCCTAAAAGAGTAATTAGGAGAAAATTAAATTAAAAAATATTTGTCAAAATGTTAACCACAAAATAACAAAATTCAAAATTCATGTAAAAATGTTGTTTTACTGATTTTTGAATTTACGTGAAAATAAGGTTAATATAATTTTTTAAATTGTCTTTATTGTTTCCATTAATAAAGTTAAAATTAATACAATGCAGGAGAAAGAAAAAGAGAAACAACTTGTATGAAATATCAAACTTTGTATATATTTCTTCTCTTTCTAACTTTAAGGACATATTTCCACTATCATTTAAAATAGAACAACCAACACAGTAAGGAATGAGTTTACCAAACATTGTAACACTCTATTCGTATTCTTTCTAATAAGAAAGAGACTTTGACCTTGAATAGTTCTGAGCTTTATAAATACATAGAGGATATAATATAATGGTAAACAGGTGGCTTATGCATCTAGACTTCCTATGTTTAAATCCTGGCTACCACTTACTGTGTGATCTTGGGCAAGTTGATTAACACATATATAAAGTGAGTCTGTCAATAGAACCTACCTCATAGGCTTGGCAAGAAAATGAGTTAATGTATGTAAATCACTTAGTATCTTGAACAGAAAAGTGCAAGAGGTATTAGCTATTATTTTAAGTGTTTTTATTATGTCAGTGACATAATACAATATTAAAAAAGGCTTTAGATCCATTTTGGCAGAAAAATGATTTCTAAGGGAGTATTAATATGAGAATAGAGATATAATGAATATAAGTGAATGCGTTTAGAGACAACAGCATTCATACTCACAGAGACTCAGTATTTTCATTTTTCTAGTTAAAGACCTAAAGTTGAGAAGTAACTTAAAATTGATTTTTGTTTGGAAGGACATCCCAACCTCACATGCATATAGATAATTATCCCATTGGATGAAAAGAACATATTTGGCTCAAGACCTTTTAAATTGAGTTACTTTCATATGCCTACTAAACATCTCATTAAAGCTTAATGAACCAACACATCTGCCAGAAACTTCTGAAATTGCAGTGCCTTCAAAACTATTAGATTGTTTGAATGTTGCTATTTTCATTCTTCTAACAGTTGTGGAATACAAAGGTGACAATGTTCCTAATCACCATGATCAGTTTCAGGTCATCTTACCTTATAAATGGATTACTCTATATAGGGTGAAAAATATTTACCTAGAGAAATGTACTGCATTGGACACTGAATGAAATACTTCTGGCAATTTTCAAGAATTCTCAGTGTAATAAATATTACCAAATTTTTTGACATTTATAATGTAAAAGATAGAAATCATACTTTCTATGAATGTGCTCTATAAAATGTTTTTGAAAGTTGAAACCCTCTAATTCTTATAGCAATTATTCTTTAGAATATGCCACTCTTATCAAAGAACTTTCAAAAGAGTAAACATTTCTTTTTTTACCAAGATGACCTTAACATTCCCTTCAGTTTGATTAAGTTTTAGACTGATTCCTTCTTGACAGCATTTTTAAACAGCATTTGCTTTAGAAATTGTGGGGCGCCTGGGTGGCTCAGTTGGTCGAGCACCGAACTTTGGCCGAGGCTGTGATCTTGCAGTTCCTAAAGTCAAGCCCTGTGTCAGGCTCTGCTGACAGCTCAGATCCTAGGGCCTGTCTCAGATTTCGTGTCTCCCTCTCTCTGCACCTCTGTCTCTGTCTCTCAAAAATAAATAAAAATTTTTAAAAAAGAAATGTTCAATTGTAAATTCTTAATCTGTCCCTTTGAGACAAAGGTCTTCTCTCAGCACCCCAGGAATAGTCTTTCTAGGGACCTGAGAACCATCTCTTTGAAATGTAAACATCAAGAGAGCTGGTATCCGATCTCCTAGATTGTGGTGGAGGCTAGATAAAAGTCTAACTTCCATAAGCAACTTTGTGCAAATACAGAGAGTCCAACTATGTTAACCATCTTCCTCCCTAATGTCCTCCAATAATTTTCCACCAAGTCATCCCAACGTGTAAAGACGCACCAGCCTTTTACTTCAATAGAGTGGGGCTCAATCTTTCTTCCTTTATGCAATAGTCTTGAATAAAGTCACTCTTGCCTGTCTAACTTGTCTTGGTCAATTTCTGATAGTTTGTTTATTTGGATGTTTATTTAAAGTAACCTTCAGTGATATCAAGAGTAATCAAATCTCAACACTGAAGTAAAAGAATGTAACTTCATTATATTTCACTGATTTTATGATGCAGGTCTTATTTTTAATAGTTTATAATACTATAAATAGTTTATAAAACTAAGTTTATAAAAACTATAAAAGATGTCACCCAATTCAAATTTTTAAAAGGGACACAGCTTATGATATTCTCCCTGCACAAAATTTCCTTTATAATTCAAATGAAAAGCTGTTCACTTTGTAACACAACCTCAATTTAATACAGAATAACTTAATGCGTATTTGGAAAGTAGCCCCAGTAGGAAAAACTATAATATTTGCAATTTATAACACTAGTTAAACTTCCACCAACTTTCTGTTATTTTCAAGTAAGGATATTTGGTTTAGAGAACAGAGAAGAAAATGTATTATTAGAGCAATGATCACATGCACACATACAAAAAAGCAGAATCTCACACTCTCATGTAAATTGATTTCTTATGTGTTACCTTTCATTAGATAGAGGACAAATATCAACACAGTTTTATTTTAGTCAGAGTCCATTCAGAAATACTGTCTGTCAAAAATGATAGATGCTTAAGAGAAACAGAAAACTAAAGAGCAATTAAGGATAATTGACACCTCATTGTCTTTGAAAGACATCTTTTCTGAAGAGTTAAGGAGCACAATACCTTGAAATTTTTGCTTGGAGTAAAGCCAAGACCTACACACGAAATGTGCAACACTTGGCTAAACTTCTAAATATTGCTAATTATGTTGAATAATTGCAAGAGGAAAAGGAACAGTTGGATATGCCTGAATAGAGCTTGGAGTGGAGAGCAGCCGGTTTAGAGAACAGCATGAGGAAGTTTCACATAGCAATCTGAGGCAGAGAAGACAAAATACTCATTGTCATATTTATGGATTTATGTCATATTTAGCATAATTGCCCATATATGTTTCATAGATGCTGTTATTTGTATATAAAGGAACAATTCTCTTTCACATTAACTCTTTGGATAGGCATTAAAAAAATTAATGAGAAGTCACACTTTGGTAAGCATTAGTGAGATAAAACAGTATCAGTTAGTCTCAACAGCTGACTAAAGCAGGCACTGCTTGTCATGATTCATAAGTTTTACAAACCCTCAGTGACCAGACACAGCTTCCTCCACAGAACCGCCATCTTGAAATTGTTACCCAATTCTGACTATCATACTCATCACCAGAACAAAGATCCAAGTCACGGAACAAATGAAAGTCTTAACCAATAAACGCTAGTTTCAAAATCACTTTTTTGGCTTGATTCGAATTCAAATAACCTTTGTTAAGCTCAATGATTAACTAATCAAATAAAATTGCCATTATCTTTGAAGAAATAGAAGCTCTGTTTGCTGTTTGGGTACATATGTTAAGGTATCATATTGGGGAAAGGGCAATAATACTCTCAGAGTATGGTTACAGTAGTCCTTAGCAGTGATACCACTGTGGGAATGTCAGCCACACCAAGAAAGTTACGGGAAAATCTTTTAATAGATTGAGAAAGAAGAGAGGTTGAGATTAGGAATTGCCTAACAAAGCTAGCCCAGATTCAAAGTAATAATATATTCTCACTCCTTCCATTTTTAATCCAGGCATTTAGTTTTCTCTGATGTTTCTTCCTAGCTAGTTTTCCATTCATTCACTTTGGTTGTCCCCCTTTTTCTTACTTACGAAAGAGCTTGAGGGAAATAGAACTTTTGTGGGAGAATTTCTTGTTACAGAGAATTAAAAGTACTTAAGATAATCAGAAACTTTCCAAAGCAAATGCTGTTAAGATATTGAGCCAGTAACAATTGTCTCAACAAATGTGTATAAAATTTAATTTTAAAATTCATATTCATGCTAATAACCCAGGGACCAACCACTACCCACAAAAGGCAAGAGAGGCACTGTAGACAACCGGACTAAAGGAAAAAGTGGCCAGGCCACAACAGCAGAGTGAACACAAGACACACAGTATACACCCTTGAAGAGCCAGGTTCTGGTGAACAATGGAACTACACCGCAGGGCACTACAGGACTTCTCCTTTATAAGGTCATTACTTTCAAGAACAGAAGATATAGCTGACATTTCTAACTCAGAGAAACAAACAGAGGGGATTAGACAAGAGAAAGAGAAATGAGTCTCAAATGAAAGAACAAGACTAAACCACAGCAAGAGACCTAAGTGAAATGCATATAACTAATATGTCTAATACAAAATTTAAAGTGATGATCATGAAGATACTCACTGGACTTGAGAAAAGAGTGAAGGACATCAATGAGACTCTTAATAAAAAAATAAAAAAGAACCAGTAAGAGATGAAGAACACAATCAATGAAATTAAATATATACTAGATAGAATAAATAGCAGTCTAGAAGAAGCAGAAGAATGAATTAGCAACCTGGAGGGCAGAGTAATGGAAAGTAATCAAGATGAGCAGATAGAAAAAAAATATGCAAAATGATAATACACTTAGGGAACTCAGCAGAACATTTGTATTACACAGATCCTAGAAGGAGAAAAAAGAGAAAAAGCGGTCAGAAAATTTATTTGAAGAAATAATAGCTGTAAACTTTCCTAGTCTGGGGAAGAAAACAAACATCCAAATCTGGGAGGCATAGAGATCCCACAACAAAACAATCCAGGAGGTTGACATCAAGACACGTAATATTTAAAATGGCAAAAACTAGTGATAAAAAGGGAGATTTAAAAGCAGCAAAAGAAGAGAGTTATATATAACGGAAATCCCATTAGGCTATTAGCTGATTTCTCAGCAAAATCTTTGTAGGTCAAAGGGAGTGGCATGATATATTCAAAGTGCTAAATGGAAAAAAAAAAATATCTGCAGCTAAAAATACTGTATCCAGCAGAGCTATCATGTAGAATAGAAGGAGATATAAAGAGTTTCCCAGACAAAAGAAAGGTACAGGAGTTCATAACCACTAAATCAGCCCTACAAGAAATGTTAAAAGGGATTCTTTGAATAGAAAGGAAAGAACATAAGGAGAGTAAGAAGAGTAGGAAGCACAAAAGCAGTAAAAATAAATTTATATGTAAAAATCTGTCAAGGGGTTCACAAAATAAAAGGATATAAAGTATGACACCATATACCTAAAATGTGGGGAGGACAATAGTGAAGAATGGGTTCAACCTTAAGTGACTGTCATCACTAATATATACTGCTTTATACAGAAAATCCTTTATACTATTAGGATTTATATGCAATCCTAATAGTAATCACAAATCAAAAACGGGTAACAGATATGCAAATGATAGAGAAAGGAATCCAAGTATATCACTAAAGAAAGCAAACCACGAGAGAAAAGATCAGAGAAGAACTACAAAAACAAACAGAAAACAAGTAATAAAAGGCAATAAATACATATCTATCAATAATTACTTTGAATGGAAATGGACTTAATGCTTCAATCAAAAGACTTAGGGTGAAGGAATGGATAAAAAAACAAGACAAAGCAGTGTCTAGAAGGCTCAAATAGTTAAGTATCCAACTCTTGATTTTGTCTCAGGTCATTATCTCATGGTCGTGGGATAGAGTCCCCCCACTTAAGGCTCTGTGCTGACAGAGTGAAGCCTGCTTAGAATTCTCTCTCTCTCCCCCCTTTCTCTGTCTCTTCCCCAGCTCATGCAGTCTATCCTGCAAAATAAATAAATACACATAAAAAATTAAAGAAAAAGAAAAAAACAAAACCTCTCTATATGCTGCTTACAAAAGATTCATTTCAGACATAAAGACAAATATAGATTGTAAGTGAAGGGACGGAGAAATATTTAGCGTGAAAATGATGCCAAAGAAATCAAGGGAAGCAATACTTATATCAGACAAAATAGACTTTGATGTATAAAAACTGTAACAAGAGACAAAGAAGGAAAATAGAAGAGGAAGGATAACTTCCAAATTCATTCTATAAGGGCAGCATTAACTTGAGACTAAAACCAGATAAAGACACTAAAAAAGATATCTATACTAAAGATATCACTAAAAAAGATAACTACAGGCCAATAATTCTGATAAACATAATGCAAAAATTCTCTACAAAATATTATCAA
The DNA here is from genome assembly GCF_003009895.1 of Hyaena hyaena. Classification (NCBI taxonomy): domain Eukaryota; kingdom Metazoa; phylum Chordata; class Mammalia; order Carnivora; family Hyaenidae; genus Hyaena; species Hyaena hyaena. Next base: position 3,624,337 of record NW_024080723.1, read on the forward strand.
ACTGAATCCAACAATACATTAAAATATCATTCTTCATGATCAGGTGGCAGTTATTACCTGGATACAAGTGTGGTTCAATATTTTCAAATAAACATGATACATTATATCAGTAAGAGAAAGGATAAAAACCGTATAATCATTTCAATAGATGTTTGGGGGGGAAAAAAAAACATTTGGTAAAGTACAAAATCCATTCAAACACATAAACCTCCAAGAAGTAGGTTTAGAGGGAATGTGCCTCAATAATAAAGGTCTTGCATTAAAAAACTGATAGCTAACATCATATCAATGGGGGAAAACTGAGAGATTTTCCCCTAAGGACAGGAACAAGACAAGAATGTCCAGTCTCACCATTTTTATTCAACATAGTACCGGAAGTCCTAGTCACAGCAACTAGACAAGAAAAAGAAATAAAACGCATCCAAGTAAAGTCAGGAAAAAAAAAAAATATTCACTCTTTGCAGACATCATGATAGTGTATGCAGAAAACCCAAAAAAAACTATTAAAAAAAACTATTAGAACTGATAAATGAATTCAGTTAATTTGTAGGATACAAAATCAATATATAGCTATCCATTGCCTTTCTATACATTAATAATGAGGCAGCAGAAAAGAAAATTAATTCCACTTACAATTGCACCCAAAATAATAAAATACCTAGGACTAAGCTTAACACAAGAAGTGAAAGATTTGTACTCTGAAAATTATAAAGCACTGACAAAAAAATTGAAAATGACAAAAACAAATGGAAAGACATTCCATGTTCATGGATTGGAAGAACAAATTTGGTAGAATGTCTGTACTACCCAAAGCAATCTACTCATTTAATGCAATCTCTATCAAAATACCAATAGCATTTTTCACAGAACTAGAAAAAAACAGTTCTAAAATTTGTATGAAGCTGAAAAACACTCTGAATAGCCACAGCAATCTTGAAAAAGAAAACAAAACTGGATATATCACAATTCTAGACCTCAATTATATCACAAAACTCTACTAATGAAAACAGTATCGTACTGGTACAAATATAGACACATAGATCATTGGAACAGAATAGAGAGCCCAGAAATAAATCTGCAATTTTATGGTCAATTAATCTTAGCCATAGATGGCAAGAATATTCAATGGGAAAAAGACAGTCTCTTCAACAAATGGTGCTGGGAAAACTGGACAGCTACATGCAAAAAAATGAAACTGGGTCACTTTCTTACACCACACACAAAAATAAACTCAAAATGGTTGAGAACCTAAATGTGAGGTCTGAATCCATAAAAATTCTAGAAGAGAGTATAGGCAGTAATATTTCCAATATTGGCAGTAACAACATCTTTCTAGATATGTCTCCTGAGGCAAGGGAAACAAAAGCAACGGTAAACTACTGGGACTACATCAAAATAAAAAGCTTCTGTACAACAGAGGAAGTAATCAACAAAACTAAAAGACAACCTACAGAATGGGAGATGATATTTGCAAATGATATATCTAATAAAGGTTTAGTTTCCAACATATTTAAGAATTTAAACAACTCAATACCAAAAAAAAAAGAAATATAAAACAAATAATCTAATTATAAATGGGCAGAAGGCATGAACAGACATTTCTCTAAAGAAAACATCTAGATGGCCAACAGAAATATGAAAAGATGCTCAATATCACTGATCATCAGGGAAATACAAAACAAAACCACAATGAAATGCCACCTTCACCTGTCAGAATGGCAAAAATTAAAAATACAAGAAACAACAGATGTTGGTTAGGATGTGGAGAAAAGGAAACCCTAGTACATTCTTGGTAGAAATGCAAACTGCAGTAGTCTGTTGGGAAGACTGTATGGAGATTCCTCAAAAAATTTAAAATAATAGGACAGCCCTTTGATCCAGTAATTGCAGTAGTGAGTATTTACTCAAAGAATACAAAAGTGTAAATTCAAAGTAATATGTGCACCCCTATGTTTATTGCAGCAATACTTATAATAGCTAGGATGTGGAAACTAGTGTCCATTGATATTCCAATGGTAAAGATGATATGGAATATACGTATAATGGGATATTATTCAGCCTTAAGAGAGTGAAATCTTGCCATTTGTGACAATGTTGATGGATCTAGAGTATAAAGCTAAGTTAAATGAGCCAGTCAGAGAAAAACAAATACCATACAATTTAATTCATATGTGGAATTTAAGAAACAAAAGAAAGTTTAGAAGAAAAATAAAAGACAAACCAAAAGAACAGACTCTTAAATATACAGAACAAATTGTTACCAGAGGAGAGGTCAGTGGGGGGATGAGTTAAATAGGTGAAGAGGGTTAGAGTACTCTTATCTTGATGAGCACTGAGTAATGAATATAATTACTGAATCACTATTTTGTACACCTGAAACTAATGTAACACTGTATGTTAACTATACTCGAATAAAAATTTAAAGAAATTTGTATCAAATCATAACTTATAAATATAGATAATGTAATACTGGCAGGATAAGTAAGACACATTCACTAATTTACAAGTCCCTATTTCTTGTTTTTCATATATTTTTCTCTTCTCTACACATATTCTATTTTTCTCAACTTACATTTAGGGTGATCAAAATGTAAAGATAAGAACAATATCATCTATCATGACAGATTTCTGAAACTAGAACTCTGGATCAGTTGGTGAGGGACAGTCACAAATAGGGTTCTAAATTGGCAAACCTCCAGGAAAAGCGTAGAAATAAAAGGCTTTAGTAGGAATTCACAAACACTCTTTATAGTGCCCATCATCACATTTTTCTCGAGTCATGTTCAGTAATTCTGACAAAGTGATTCGTTTTGAAGAAATTGTAAGAGGAGACTTAGCATGACTTCGAGCAACGAGCCAACTAAACCAATCCTTCCTTGTTGAAAATCTTCAGCAGTATAAAGTATTATTCAGTTACTAAACTGACAGATATTATCTCTGAGGTTAGGACTGGCTGCCTTCAAGGAGGGATTTGAATGATAATAAAGGAAACAAAGTGAATCTAATATTAAAAGTATTTAATGTCTATAACTGAATATGAAAAAAATGTCTGAATTCATGGATTGAAGGAACAACGGAAGGAAATGGTTAGGTCTAGACATAGATAGAGACTTATTAATTTATATGTAAATCTACATATGAAGATTTCTTAATGGTTTCTACATATAAAGAGATACATTAGCACATATATTCCATAGGGAATGAAGAGAATGTCTAAAATTGGTAACACATTCAGAGTGTGGCAGTTTTTCCTCAAAGTCTTTTCAAAAGTTTTATAGAAAATAATTTATTATCAAAGTGACAAAAGACTGAATAAAATATCTTTATAATATCTAAGCCAACATTTCATAATATTTCAAAGAGAAAGGTTTTTGACATTCCTCACGGAGATGGAGACTCTTATGTGGGAGGGACAGGCCTATCACCATGCCCCCTCCAATGCTTAGTCCATAGCCCCTACCTGAGAATATCTCAAAGAAATATGTCCTTGCATTTTGCCACAAATGATTGAATCAGGGCTCTATTATCTTATTCTTGTGTACCAAACCATTGTCTGTGTAGTGGTTAATGGTGTAGAAAGAAATTTTCAATTAGTGGTTTAGAGTCTTTCCATCAATCATAAACTTTCAGGACTTAGAAGGCATTTGCAGAGAATCATGTCACTTTGTTAACAGCAAGTAAATAGTACGGACATAATTTATAGAAATTGGCCATGCGCCATCATACTTAGTAAGACACCTACATATGTGAATAACTAAAAATGATAACTCACCAGAAACCTTAGGGCAGTAACATATCTACATAGTAGGATGGTTGTTTATATTGTAATCGCCTATAGATGTTAAAAAATATAGGATGTTAATTCCTGCCATCGGAGATAATAAGATTTATTGACTTGACCATTATGATTTTTATAATCTCGTTAGGTTATTCTTATGTGGAAGGCTTGTTTCTATCTAGAAAAAATTAGATCATACTAACATAGAATAAAGTAAATGGTTTGAAATGCTTCTATGATATTATTTTTGAAAGATGTTTTCCTTTTAGGGACTTAAAGACTGTAATATATAATTTGACATCTTATTGTGTGCGTTCAGTAGCCATAGACCAAATTTGTAATTGGTTTCATTGTGAATATTGTACAATGTTACCCTGCTTTTGAAAAATATAAAGTTTATTTATTTTCGAGAGAAAGAGAGAGAGAAAGACAGAGCATGAGCTAGGGAGGGGCAGAAAGAGAGGGTAGAAAGACACAGAATCTGAAGCAGGCTCCAGACCCTAAGCTGTTAGCACAGAGCCCAATGTGGGCCTCAAACTCACAATACATGAGATCATGACCTGAGCCTAAGTTAGACCTTAACCGACTGAGCCACCCAGGCGCCCCTCAATTACCCCACTTTTAAGAAACCATTGATTACACTTTTCGAAGTGAAAAAAATTACTAAGCAATTTAGATTACTTTCTAAAACAGTTTTGATAGAAGCTACATTTCAACCAGTTTCTGATAACATAATTTTTAGAAGAGAATTGAAAAAGAATAAATTATGTTGTTTTTATTTTATAATAGCAGGCGCAAAGAGATGTTTGCTAAACTATAGATAGAAAAAAAATCATACTTTAGTAATTTCAGTTATTATGGTTGATGATATTATTAAATAATGTACTATTATCAATATTAATTTTCAGTGAAAAGAGATATTATCTTTGTTGCTATTTTTATGATTGTCATATATTGTTGAACTCCATAAATACTAAGCCAAATTTTTAAACCTTCTTCACGATATGACATCCGTTTTCATCTTATTTTTCCAACTGTTTTTTTAAAGTTTTTAATTTAAATACTAGTTAGTTTACATATAATGGAATATTAATTTCAGGTGTACAATATGTTGATTCAACATTTCCATACAACATCTGGTACTCAACACAAGTTCACTCCTTACACCTGATCGCCTATTTAGCCCATGCCCCCACTCATCTCCCCTCTGGTAACCATCAGTTTATTCTCTATAGTTAAAAGAGTCTATTTCTTGGTTTGTCTATCTCTCTCTCTCTTCCCCTTCCCACCACCTTTACTCATTTGGTTCTTAAATTCTACATATGAGTGAAATCAGATGAAAATTGTCTTTATCTGACTTATTTTGCTTAGCATCATACTCTCTAGCTCCATCCATGTCATGAATTAAGGTCCCAGTGGGAAGCAAAGTCATTCCTCCATGTTAGAGAATAATCCAATTAACCCAAAGCATTCATCAGTCTAGATAATTTTAAATAAAAATATTAGTAAGTGCTCTGGACACAAGTAGGTGAACACCAAATATCTTGATCATTAATATCAAGAATAATAATATGGTGAGAAAAAATAGTATTTAACATTAACTTTGTGCACCCATGCAAAAAATGATGTGCATTCCTGAGAAATAATGAGGTGAAAGAGTAGGAATTGTATAATACCTATTACAGTATATTGCCCAAAGTATGAACTCAGTAAGTTTTCATTAACTAGTTAAATAAATTAATAAAATACAGAAAAAAATATTAAATGATGTAAGGGAAATATGTGGCTTTAAAACACTTATCTCAGGGTGCCTGGGTGGCTCAGTCAGTTAAGCATTTGACTCTTGATATCAGCTCAGGTCATGATCTCATGGTTCTTGAGGTGAAGCCCACTATCAGGCTCTGTGCTGAAAGTGGGGAGCCTGCTTGGGTTTCTCTCCCTTTCTCTCTGCCATTTCCCCTCATGTGATCTCTCTCTCTCTCCTTCTCTCTCTCTCTCTCTCTCTCAAACTAAATAAACTTAAAACCACAAAACAAAACCACTACCAAAAAACACATATCCGGAATATTATGCCAGTATCCTCTCTTAATCTTTATTCAAAACATTCATTATTCTTTCTGATATGATCATTCTCCTATACTTGAAAAAATTCTAGATTAAAAAAATAGATTCAGAAATATAAATAATTTCCTATGTCCTACTTCTGGCTGCTATAATAAAGTAATATCGACTTGGTGGTTTAGAAACAACAGAAATGTATTCCTCACATGTCTGGAGGCTGGTCCTGGAGCAGGGTACCAGCATGGCTGTGCTCTGGTGAGGGTATTCTTCTGGGGTACAGACTGCTGTCTCATAGTCAAATCCTCATGTGGCAGAAAGAAGGTGAGAAAGTTCTCTGGAGCTTCTTTTAAAGGGCACTAATCCTATTTATAATTGTTACTACTATTATTTCAAAGATAATCAAAATATTGTCATATTCTAGAAAGAAAATAATTAGTCTCACTTAAAATTCTCATATTTATTCTGACAAAAGAAAGGTAGAAAGATACCCTATAGGACTAAATGAACAAGGAGAAATTCTGTTACATATGAAAAATGATTTTTCCAAAGTTTTGATAAGTCAGAAAGAGTGTGATACAGCTTTTATTCATTCTAAATAGGCATATTTAGTAAACACGAAATGTTATTATTCTCATAAAAAGTGTTACTCCTACAAAATAGAGGGAATATTCTAGATAGAGAATAATTCTGAGTTTGAGTTCTCACCAGGAGCGGCACTTGAGATAATATATTTTGGGAAGTGATCCTAAGGAAGTGAGAGAGAGACATGAGAGATTGGGGAAAGGAGTAAAGAGGAGGCTAAAAAGCCAATCTAAGCTTATGCTGTCGGGCTGCTGACTTATGAGGTCCACTGCACCTCAATTCTGTTGGCTACTCTGACAAGCCTTGTGGAATGAATCACAGACTTATGCCCTTGAAATAGGGAAAAGTGACAATATACACTCAGACTCTTTGTTCTCATTGATGAGGGGTTGCCTCAGGGTTTGTTAACCCTTGCGGTTTCAGGTTTGTGCCTTAATCTGAATGACTGAGCTGACTCCCATAGGAACCCCATCCATGTTCCCAGAGAAGCCCTGGAGTGGAAAGCAAGAGACGTAGAGTTCAGCCCAGGTGATGTGTATACAGATTCTCATCATGTATCAAAGCTTATCAGTGGCTAAAATTTCTCCTTCTTTTGACCACTCAGCATTTACTTAGCAAGTTCTACTTCACTGTAGATAGTGATAGAGTCAACTACCCAGCAATTTATTCTCACCCCATGATGTATGATTCTTTGTATTAACCTAGTCAATGTTCCATGACTGAAGTAGATCATGGATACTATTTGTAATCCATTGTGGTATATTTGTTCCTTACAAGAGCTTCCCGTCTGTACTCCTTTCTACTAGCTAATGGTTTTAATGTTGACTGTAATATTTGGCCTATTTCTTCCCATCCAGACTAATCTTGGTTGATTTCTTTATTTAATATGTTTAGCAAACACAAAAGTATGATTTAGGACTGCCTTAAATAAAAAGAGGTGTGATCATTTAAACAAAGGAGGCAACCCTTGTGCTATGCCTGGCACACCTGTTTGTCAGTAAAGATAAACTCCAGCTGCAAGCTCAACACACTATCAACATCCTCCAGGACTTTCTGTTTCTTTCTTTCTGTTTTTTTGTTACCACAATAGTCATCATAGAATAGCTTTGTGCCTCAACAATGCTGCAGAGAAATGAAATCAGAGGCTGCTCTTCTGTTCCTGTGACAGAACATGTATCAACAGTCTCACTCACTGATGATTACTGATTTTTCTCAATTATATAGATTTCACAGAGACAGAGCAATACAGTGGTTTAGATCATAGGCCACTTTGGCTCAACAGCACTTTCACTTTCTGGCTGTGTGACCACAGGCATGTTGTTGTAAAACTTTGTTCCTTAGCTTTTGTTCTGTTAAAGGTGCATAAAAGTATCTTCTATGTATCGAATTCTGACAAGAAGTAAATTAATAAATGGAATAGTCTTTACAAGTTATGCAAACATTAAATGGAATATAAGAATCAGTAATTGTTATTTGAAACTTGAAGGCTCTCTTCTAAATGTGCCCTCCTCCAAAACACATAATTTTTTGGTGATCACTCTGAGCACAGGATGATAATCCAATCCACTTCTAAAATCTAGACAGAAAGATGAGTAGCTGTGAGTCATATTTTGCATGGGGATAATGAATAAAAGTTACTGAGTATCCAAAATTAAAGGCATGAAGGGAAGGATATATCATTGCCATTTTCTTCTGAGATACTGCCCTAAAACCTTTATCCTTTAAAGTCAAGTGATTATAGATATTAATCACATCTGCAAAAGAACATCAGAGCAGCATGTAGATTAGTGAATGATTGAAGAAATGGGAGTATGGTCTAGCCAACGTGACATAAGACAGACTATCACAAGCCTCTTAAGCATTATATATTTTAATAAATTCCATTTTATTGATACATATTTCCTATTATGAAAACAATTATAGATATATCATATGTAAAGTCATTAGATTCAGAAAACAAGTATACTAGTAAAGCATACAGTATAAGCCACTGATTAGGCAATATCATACAGTTCATCTAAAATTTGATTTATATTTCTTGGTTGAAATATCTTAGAGGCTTGAAAAATTTGCAAATGATATGTTGATGTTGGTCGAGCTGCCCAGCAGCTTACTACCAAATATTCAACACATATGAAAACAAACAAAAATTTTGAAATTGCATTAAATGTAAGTAAGTCTAAATGAGAAACAAAATTGCTTTATGACCTGTTGTAGTAATACTGGAATGAACTTTATGTATATTTTTGATGTTCATTCATTTTTGAGAGTGAGAGAGACAGAACATGAGTGGGGAAGGGCAGAGAGAGAGAGAGAAACAGATCTGAAGCAGGCTCCAGGCTCTGAGTTGTCAGCACAGAGCCCAATGTGGGGCTCGAACTCAGGAATCAGGAGATCATGACGTGAGCCAAAGTCAGAAGCTCAACTGACTGAGACACTCATGTGCCCCTGAACTTAATATATTTTTAAAAGATTTCACAACAAATAGCCAAGGCAAAAATGCCTCACAAACTGGTAATGCTAGGTTTAAGACCAAAAATGTAAGGAGGTGAGGATAAGGTTTTAAGCAATTGAATGCATTCAATTATGGATTAAGAATGATGAAGAAGATTGTTAAATCAAAAATATTTACAACAGCTTGATAAATCTATAGATATTAATGACTGTACTCAGTCAAGAACACAGACTAGATTGTCTGAAGTTAGATGCTTGGAAAACATTCTGTTTTCTGAAATGCCAAAATTATGAGGGAAGAAATGGTCAAAAACTTAAATAAATCTGTGGAAACAAATATGGTTTAACAGCAACACTTCAAAATGTATGCTGTGGTGGGTACTAACTCTAATCCTAATCTTCTTGCTAATTGTTTCTAGGATACTGTTACGAGAGGAAATTGTAAAGGCTGTATCAAGGGTTCATTCTAAAAATAACATTTAAGTTATACATTTTTTTAATCACAGAAAAGCTCTTGTGTGCAACTATTTGTCAATTGATCCAAATTCCAACTATCAGTGATAATTATCTACATGGAAAATCTATTAGCATTCTGATGTCTATATCTTGTTTGGGGCATTTTAGGAGGAAATTGAGTCAGAGTGGCTCTTTAGGTCTTTTAATGATTGCACCTTTGTTGCACAAAGTTTTCTTAAATGATTATGAACTAAAATAAAAAAATAAATTTACTTTTATACCTAATTCAATATCTTATAACAGTATCGTACAGTATTTATGAGCTCCAAGAAACACTTTTTTATTTAATTCATTGCTATGTTCATTGGACATTCTTGTATTAATGCACAAACTTAGTTCATACCACCTGAAATTTAGTAAAACCTCTTCATATTGTTAGTAATCGCTCTAACATTTCTTGTGCTTTATAATACTACTTTATGATAGGTACCATATTCTTACATATTCTGATCTACACTGGAATTTCTTTAATATATACAGTAAGTATACCCAATATCTATGATTTTGCTTTCTACTGTTTCAGGCTCTCTTGGTCAACTATAGTCTGGAAGGAAAAGATCCTCTTTCTGATGCATTGGTCTGGTCAACAGTAGCCTATGGTATGTAACAACGCTGACATCATTCACCTTACTTCATCTCATCCTTAGGCATCTTATCATCTCACATCATCACAATAAGGGTAAGGACAGTGTAATAAGATATTTTGAAAGAAAAAAGGAAGGGAAAGAGACAAAATCCACATACATTTAAATGCAGTATATTGTTATAATTGTTCTACTTTATTATTAGTTATTGTTAATCTTTGTACCTAATTTATTAATTAAACTTTATCAAAGATATATATGTATAGGAGAAAACTACATATATATGTATATATGTACATATGTGTGTATATATATGTGTGTATGTATATATATATATACATACACACATATATATATATATATGGAGAGAGAGAGAGAGAAAGAGAGAGATCAGTACTATCTGTGTTTTCAGGCATCCACTAGGGGTCTTGGAATGTATCCCCCACAGACATGTGGAGGGCAGTTACTATGTCACAAAGTAGGTAATGGTAAACCTTTTCATCATTTGTCATTACTTTGTTTCAATATTTATGGTGACCTATATAAAGATCCCACCCAGTGGCTGAGCCATTGGCACTGCTCTGCTTCTCAACCTTTTTCATTAGTCTGGCATTACACTAATGATGAACTTGGCATCATTTAAAGTGTATGAGCCTCAAGGCTAATATTTATCTTAATAGCTGTCTTCTACTTAAAAGGCTTTCATCTACTTTGAGACTATAATAGCATCTCCTTGATTTCAATATGATACTTCACAGGACACATGTCTATACTTCTTGAGAAGGGCCATTTGAAGTTTTGAAGAAAAAATGATGCCTCGTTTTTCTACAAAACAGTGTATATGAAATGACTTAGGAACTGTACCATTCTCTTTTACCTTTAATGCCTACTTTTTTTTTTAATTTTTTTTTAATGTTTTTATTTATTTCTAGGAGAGAGAGAGAGACAGCGTGAGCAGGGGAGGGTCAGAGAGAGAGGGAGTCATAGACTGAAACAGTAATGCCTACTTTTTTACTCTGAGGTTAGAAATGGTGGAAGTGTTTCCTCAAATGACGATAGCTATAAATAATCTTCTGGACAGAATGTTAAGATATTTAATAGCCTCTGAAGCTATGCCAAGGTTAGTGAAAGGTATTGTTACTACCTTCTACCTCCCTTTTCATGTATCTTCCCTTCCCAGGCATCCACAACTCTCACTCTTTGGAGTTCCTTTCTTAAAGGTTGATTTTAGCTTCCTTAGGCTATCTCCTACTCTAAAATATCTCTAATTCCCCTTCTCAAATCACACACGATACAAGGCTTGTTCTCTTAGGATTTTCTGAAAAATTACTTCACACCAAATAAGTGGTTGATAATGATACAACATGCTGTTCCTTGGAGGAAGCATTTATTGTTTAATCAAGGACTTCTGGAATGAGCATGATTAAGTCAAAGGCATATAAGGTCATGGGTAGGACTGAGGACTCTGGGGCCAGCTGGCTTACTCTGCTTCTACATGAGAACTGCACAAAATCAGAAACTCTGATACCTAGGGATGGAACAACTTAAACCCGAGCTATCTTATTTTGGAAAAACTGGAGAAAGGAGAAACAACTTCTGATACATCAATGAAGCAAAAGATTGGGATTGAAAAATATCAGGGCATTAGATTCAGGCACATTTCAGCCAACAAACTAGATAGAGGTTTAATAGCAGCTGAAATAAGAAGCAGAGATTGGATATAATTGGAATTTTCTCTCATTAGTTATTCCCTACTTTCCTTCTCTTTCTAGCCCTCATGCAAATGCTTCTTCATAATCTGGGACACATATTAAGTTGAATGTCAACAGAGAAAGTGTGAAGGGGCACATGTGTCAGTATGAAAATGTCAATAGTACCTCATTCCCTGGGCTATTTGTGGTACTAAATACATGTGGTTCTATTAGAGAATAACTTGCGTATGATTTGTGCTCTGAGTTCTTGTTCACAATTCAATTCTACACCAGGTGCAGTATTTGAGACGTCTTTTAAGAGAGAAGTTGTATGTGATTATTTCCCCAGGAGTTTAACATTTCAAATATTTTAATTTTTTCATTGATTAGTATCTGAAAAAAAATCAAATATATGTACAGTAGCTTTCAGACTGCTGTTTTGTGTTTTGCACATCTAGTGTCCTACAGATCAAATTCATGTTAACTGACAATTTCCTGGGGGGAAAATGTATGCTATCGGCTTAAAAATATCTACTCTAGAAACATTGTGTTACATATGTCTGGCAAATAAGATTCAAAGATTACTTAAAGTAATGAGAGTGCTAGATTATTTTTAAAATTGTGCTTGATAAAGCTCTGAATCTGTGTGGAGATATTTACAAGAATGGGGAACTAGCTGTTGAAGAAGATGTGCCATTAGGAGACTCAAGATGGCCACAGGAAACAATTTGGCAAGGAAGGAAATAGTGTTACTCATTGGATTTTGGATTAATAGCCAGTTAATTGATCCATTTGAAAAATATGTATCCTCTGTTACTCTTGAAACTACTAATGTGTTTTGAAATGCATGTGGGAAGATAAGCTTCAGTAAGCCCTCACAGTAACTTATTCTACACAAAAAAATATTTTAAGAAAAGTCATATATAGAGAATGATGATTTTTTTCTCTTTGAATTCATTATGTTATCCCAAAATCCCCCCTCAGGATAGACACACACACACACACACACACACACACACACGAGCGCGCGCGCGCGCGAGCGCGCATGCGCACATTTATAGGGAGGGCATAGGAATTTATGATATTTTTTCCTAACCTATTTTTTAGCTGTCGAAAATATTAGTGGCTTTTTAAGCCATGGAACCAAGGTAAGACAGCATGTGTTCTGCATGACTAGGGGTGATCTTCTCTGTAATCTGTTTTGGGCTAAAAAATAGCTTAATTGATTGACAGAATATCTAGGGTTAACAAGCACACGTATCTTCCTCCTTTTTTTCAGAAAACAAAACAAAACTAGGAAAGAATTTTTCAAGTATTCTTTTTCACCCAATCACAGAGAAAAATGCATTTGTTTGTCCTTTAGTTGTTTCATCTATTTCCTTGTTAAGGTTTCGTTTCCTCTTGCTTTCAGCTATAACAGTTAGACATTTTTTTTTCAACAAGATAAGTAATACAGCATCATGTCTGTATTGATACGAACTATAAGGAAGCTGATCAGTATGACAAATATTTCATACCCATTTGATGGCAAAATAAAAAAGTAGAAATCTCTTTTGACGTATTTTACAGAGGGATTAATTTTGTGATCTTAGTCTGTGTGATAGCTTCCCAGAATTTTAAGCAGGATTGTGTACAAATGAAGTAATAGCTAAAGAATCATATAATTTGTCTTTCAAATAGGAACACTTTCAGTAATGAAAAGGGCACAAAAAATAATTACCAGGTGTCAACTGATCTATAAAAGGCATAAACCCAGACTATCTCGGAAGAGTCAAAATAGTGATAAAATACTATGTAGTAAGATTCACAGAATTCTCCCAGATTTCCTCATATGTAACAAATATCTTTACTTACTGCACTCCTCCTTCAAGACATTGATCAAACAGCAATACATTCATTCAAAATGGCTGAAAAATAAAGGCTGGATTATTTTATTTAAGAAGTCAAAATTATAATGAATACACATTATTAGCATAGGTGTTGTCTAACTTACATTTATTAATGTGTTTTTGAGATTACTATATCAGATTGGAAAAATGACACTTTTGAAAGCTCAAGAAATCTGCCTTCAAAGGCAAGTGTGAAATATAGGATGCACATTGGTCCATGGGAGATACAGCACACATTATTCCTAAGTGATGGTGGAAGCTAGTTAACCCAGCTGCCTGGCTGACTGGGTTGGTTCTCAGACTTGTGAATTCTTAAAAGGGAATGTATAACTTCGACAAAGAGACAGGCATCACAAAAAGAAATATACACATATCCATCTTCTCACAAACGGATTTCAGGGACATTGCAGCCTTACTTCAGAAGTAAAAGACAATCAAAATTTCAGAGTTGGAAAGATTATTAGAGATAACTTACTTAAAATTGCTAATTTTGCAGATAAAGTTACTGAGACTTACCGAAAGTGAGAGATTTGGCCAAGGTTAAATAGTTTTAAGAAGTTTTATTATTGTCTTCTTAGATGAAAAGGAATTTTAAAAAGTATTCCCCACTCAATTATGAGATAATAGGAGTATAATATAAATGAGAACAAATATGAGTACGAAAGAGTGTTCCTAAAGGATTTTTATAGCTTCATGAAAATTTGCAGATTTAGAAGAATAAGACACCCATTGATTACTTGTCATTTGAATTGTTAGGACAAGAATTAACTACTTTTATTATTTTTAACATTTTGATATTCAGCAGTAACAGAATTTAGTACCTAAAATATTCTTCGAAATTTAGTAGAGTTTTTTACAGCTTTGACCTTTCCATATTTCACATTAGGATTGGTTGGCAATTCTTTCTATCCCCACAGGTTACTAAGGCCATAAAAAGAGAAGGGAATTGAATAACTAGTGAATTAGACACATTATATGAAAAGGCCAAAGAAGAAGTCTATGGCTCTGTAATTTATGTAAAGTATACGATATCAAAACATCTGGAAAAGATACGCACTACGTGGGAAAGTAGGGGAATGTTTTTAATCCTTGTTAATAATAGATTTCTAAACTCCCAGAATTCAACTTCAAAACAGTGGTTTACATTTCAATAATCCAGGATTAGGAACAAAGGTGTGAGCTGCTCAGGGGATTGCTGATAATAGCCTTACCCCTTAGGTTTCCAAGAAGACAGGTCTGATGAATGCTGCCTTGTAAAGACTGTTCAGTACCAGTGACAGAAGCTAACTTGAGGTGACATAAGGCAGGAGGGACTGTACTGGGGCATATATTAACTCTGATTTATTCTGGTTAAAGGCAGCAATTTCTCACATATAGCCCCCCACCCCAAATAATAACTTACTATATTAATCATCTGTCCCTTCATTTACATCCCTGGCTCACTCTGTCAGACTAAAAGGACAGCATGAATATTTTAAAATTTTTGCTTATATGGAGCTATTTCACTAACCTCTTAGTAGGTGATTTGTCTTTAAGATATTCACATGGCTTAGGAATTTGAGTTATGTTTGTAAAGCAAATGTTTGCATAACAGTATAAAACATCAATGTAATAGCTAATAAAATTAGCTAATAAAATTGGTAGAGCTTTGTATGTAACCAAATTGTTATACTCTTTATATGTTGAGAACAGAAGAAAACTACTAACCACATATTTCAAAACAGAAATTCCCTTAGATCACATATACAGGCAGCAGGAAGAATTATAACATATTAATTGTACAACTAGACATACAAATGTACTTGTAAAATATTCTCCAAATGAAAATAATAAGTTACTTGAAAGTAAAATATAAAATATGAATTTATGCAACAATTATTCTAGAATATACATATACTGACAGCCTACTTTTGAGTGTCAGCTATTAAAAAATTGGGGTGTTCTCTTAATACCAATGATAAGGCAATAGAAATTGTAAGCATTAAGAGGGACACCTGGCTGGCTCAGTCGGATAAGCCTCTGACTTCAGCTCAGGTCATGAAATCATGGTTCATGAGTTCAAGCCCCACATTGGGCTCTCTGCTGTTAGCACACAGCTCACTTCAGATCCTCTTTCTCCCTCTCTCTCTGCCCCTCTTCGACTCATGAATGCACACATACTCTCTTTCTCTCTCTCTCTCTCAAAAATAAACATTAAAAAAGAAATTGTAAGTTAATAAATGCAATGCAAAGTTTTATGAATATATAAATGAAATTGCATTCCACATATATGGAATATATACATCTATGAAAATATACATATCTGTAAAATAGTTATAGAACATTTACTGCACTAAACATTATTATTAATATCAAATATATGCTAAAGCATGTTGACCTTATTCTCTTATGGACATTTAGGTTAAATAGCAAATATGAAAGATTTTATACATAAGTTATACATGTCATTTATTTTTGTTCTCAAGTGCATGACTGCATTACATATTGACATAATTATAATACAAGCTGGCCTAGAAAATAATTTTCTAATCTAAGGCACATTATAACCAAGAAGAGATATAGGAATAGTTATTTCTAAAACGTAAAGAGACATCACAGAATGTTTTTATAAGGAAAATGGAGAAGTTGAGCCATCACACCTCCCCCCCCCACCGCCACATGCACGCGTGCACACACACACATACACACACTTAGTGTATTATATATACTGCACGTGCTGGATTCAAAGATGAGTAAAATTTGGGCCTTTCTTTTCATTCACATAACTTTGTCCTTTCATTCACATAATAACTTTTATATCTAAATATACTATCTAGTATTATCATTCTTTAATGTTCTTGAAATATAGTCTTAATTTTTTTTTAATGTTTTATTTATTTCTAGGAGAGAGAGAGAGAGACAGCGTGAGCAGGGGAGGGTCAGAGAGAGAGGGAGTCACAGACCGAAACAGGCTCCAGGCTCTGAGCTGGCAGTCAGCACAGAGCCTGACGCGGGGCTCGAACCCACGAACCGCGAGATCATGACCTAAGCAAAAGTCGGACGCTTAACCGACTAAGCCACCCAGGCGCCCCACTTGAAATATAGTCTTAAAACCATGCTTTTATTTTGCTGTGTGTGTATATATGGACACACACACACATGCACACACGCGTGCACACACACAAAATTGTCTCACTAAATTGAAATTCCCCACTTATACAGATGTGTAGTGTTAACACCTCAAAAGTAGAAACTGTCATTTTTGTCTGTATCCCTAGCACCTAACACAGCTAATATAGCACATAGCACACACAAAGAAACTGACGGTTGCAGATTTATAAATAATGAGTTTATGATAGGAAGCCTAATTTTTAAATGAATTTTGTGTTCCTTTGATTGGAGTTCTTATTTCTCTTTATAATATTTCTCTAAACCTCATTGTTGAGCATCACAACTCTGAGTTCTTAGATTTTTCATCTCTGAGACATTTGTTCTTCAACAACAACAAAACAACTCTAAAACTATAATTTAAATGATAAAAAAGTCAAAGATGACTTGATAATTTTAATTTAGAAAAAAAAGAAATGTTTTTCTTCAATACATATCTGAGTTAAGTTGCATTTAAATAAGTTTTCACAGTCTAACAGAAAATCTTCTATTTGTAGATTTTAAATGCAAAATATAAAAGACTTCATATCCAGAAAATAGGCCTTTGGGATCTAAACTCATTATCATCAAAGTGTGAAGTTCTAATTGTATTACCTTTAATAATATATCTTCTACATAGATATTACTCAATGCCTGCAAATTCAGGAAGTGGGAAATGGAGAGGTTATAATGCACAGGAGATTTATGCTAAGAAGATTCTGAGTTGTCACGATTAAAAATTTTCCACCCATTATGTGAATCCTATTGATCATTGCAGGAAGCAGAAAAGTGTGTTGTTCATTGATTTTCTTTGGCTACTGAATGCATTAGGCCTGACACATTTGATAGGTAGGCAAGTTTTCAAAGGAAGCTCAGTTAAGCTAATCTTAGTTCAGAGGAATATACACAATGGAGTAAGAAACCTTGTAATTGCAAGAGCAAATAGAAGAGTCAGAGGACTATATTATGAGCCATATCAGCATAAAAATTAGACATGAGCCTTCCCAAGAGACTACAGTAAAACACATCAAGGCTTTGATGCTGTTTTTCACAAATGTAGCACTTACTGGATAAATTGGGTTTTAGCTTTTCACCCTTCAGCCAAGATAGAGAATGCAAAGAAATTGGTTGTTCTATCTTCTTAGCTGAGGGAGGATATCAGAACTCCATCAAGTTTATAAAAATACAAATGAGGAAATTAGATAATTGCATGCCACAATGATATTAATAGCAATGCTGCTGACTACAAATTCAACATTTTGTTCTAATGATCTATTACTGATTTCTTTTGTTATTATACTGATGATTTAAAATGTATATTCACCCATGAATTGTAACAGACTACTAAACCAGAAAGAAAAATAGCAAATGCAATCATAAGGACTGTTTGACCCCAGGAATTAACTCCCATTTAAAAAATAAAGTTAGAAACTATGATCTTGAATCCCTGTTGGAAGCTGTCTAGTGACTTATTCGCACAATGTTAGAGTACAATGTTACCTCTCAGTAGTACAAGACGGTGTCAAAATGCTATGTATATTTTCCAGTACATTAAGTACCAGGACACTGTGTGTGTTTTAGGTGGGGGTTAATTAAACTAGCATAAACCAAGTGGTCTTTTATGCCCACAAACAAACATTGTGTATTTTGCAATCACCTTTCTCATTTTTTACAAGCCATAGCATTTAAGCAAACAATTCAATTTATAAGAATAAATGAAGACATACAAACTATTAATATCATGTTCTAATTTAATTAAATCTAAAAAAAAAAAAAAATCCTCCACTCCCTGAGCACACTGACTTGCCTTTGGATGTCTTTGGAAACTTGTGTCTCAATACAGAAAACTATTGTGAGTTATCAGTCATGTGTGGAGTATCTAAATTTTATCAACTATTTTGCCTTTTGATATATTAACAATATGGTATAAAATTAAGTATTTAAAAATACTACAATACTTATATGTTGTCCCCTGCACACAGAGGGCAGGAAGAGACTGAATAAGGAGGCAGTTCCTTCCAGATTGGTAGATGCTAGGTTTAATAAGCAAGGGAACTTACATATGAGGCTTGTCTTGGAAGGCTGCAAAGTGAATAGATCTTCACACCTGCCCAGGAGAATGTTAAGAGTTAGTATAGAGGCTTTCACTGGGTTTAATCTTATATACATTCCGGACTGTCTCAACAACACCTTACTCTCTCAAGCCTTCTTCCTATCAACTTACTGTTGCTGTGGTATTTGCCTCAAGTGCAGGCAGATAGCTGCCAAATGAGCCACCTCCATGCTAATAATTTCCTTTGCTAACCACTTAGGGCACATTGTGGAAGAGGGGATGCATATAAGATTATGAGAGATGGTCCCTAGTGGTGGAGTGTTGGAGGAGGTCATCAAAAAAATGACCACTGGTTAACTTGTGAGCTGGACCCCAACAATGGAAGGCTTTTCACCCTCTCCTCTAACCTTGAAATGTACCCTCTCTCACCATTCCCACAGTGGGAGCTGTTCTTAAGGATGAAGACTTGAGAGAGTAAGGTGTTGTGGAGACTGTCTGGATGGTAAAGATGACTGAATCCAGGGGCGCCTGGGTGGCTTAGTCGGTTAAGCGTCCGACTTTCGCTTAGGTCATGATCTCACGGTTAGTGGGTTCGAGCCCCGCGTCAGGCTCTGTGCTGACTGCCAGCTCAGAGCCTGGAGCCTGTTTCAGTCTGTGACTCCCTCTCTCTCTGACCCTCCCCTGCTCACGCTCTCTCTCTCTCTCTCTCTCTCTCCTAGAAATAAATAAAACATTAAAAAAAAAAAAAAGATGACTGAATCCTGGTAAAGCTTCTATATGAACTTGTAAGATTCTGGTGGGCAGTGATTGTGATGCCCTGTAGTCTGTTAAAAGGTATATAAAGTCTTTGGAAAGACTATCTCTCTTCTTCCAACATTCTATCTGGCTCTAAAAAAAAAAAAATAACTCCTGTGACATTTTCTTTTTCTCCATGGTCCTTATGTCTTTTCTTTTAGAGGGCCAGACTCCATTTTCCTGATAGTTTGCTTCAAAATAAACATTTAAAAAATTTCTGCCAGAAATTGTGACATTATGGAAATACAACTATTATAAGAAAACTTAAAAAAAAATGTATAAGAGAATTTCCTCTGGGGAGTATATGTTTTGTGAGAGAACATATAATGCTGTACGGAACATGACCAAAAACTTACCAAAATGTCAATATTATGTTGCATTACTATATGTGGCAATTTAGAAAAAAAAAGCAATAGTAAAGCTTTATACTGATGCAAATCTGGGGGTAATTTGGAGCTTTGTTTAGAGAATGAAGACCAAAGGGGAATGTTGAAATTGGAAAAGAGAGTAAACCAGAGGCTTAGTTTTCTTCAAATATTTTGGAGACTATCTCATGAACGTGACATCATTCTTATTTTACATATTTCCAAGGGATAGATATTGCAGTAATATATAAATGTTACAGAGATTTTTGTTACCCCCACCCCCAAAAGGATATCATTTTTATTTTAAGAGTTAGAGATTGATGAAGAGGGAATGATGTGATACTAACATTGAAGGCACCAAAGCATTTAACCATTCAAGGAAAGATCTTCCCCAATAAGGTGGTATATTATTTTCTTAACCTAATTATTTAAAACAAAAAAGAAGACTAGAACAGTATTTAAGATTTCTTCATATCAATTTAATATAGGGGAAAAATGAATGAAATCTAAAAGTTGAGGCTTTGATGAATTTTTAACAACTTCCAGTATTTCCCACCTGAAGTTTCTATATATTTTTAAATAATTCTGACAAAAATTAGTTACAAAAATCAAAAACTGCCTTTGCCATGTCAACTTAAAGTAGAACTATGTCAACTTAGTAGAATTTATGTCTGTATCAGCCCCCCAGTACCCTTCTTTCTTTTCTTTCTATAGGTGTCAAAAGTCATTACAAGGAAATTATGGTGACAAGGACTAAGAGAGTGGTAGAAATTAGATAAAATGTAAATGAAAAAAGATGAGTCTTAAGCAGTAGGGTGTAATCTAAATGCCCTAATAGGCCTATGAAGACATATAACAGCTACATAACTACTGCTTTGGATTTTGTTTTGTTTTGTTATGTTTTCTTAAATGTTGCTAAAACCTTAGAAAAAAAAATCCCTGGGAATACTATGCGATAGCTACAGATTTTTCCTTTGTAAAATGTGAACATATTTAGTGAGAGTGGCCATTGAAAATATAAACCATCATCTCCCTTTTTAGCAATACGTAAAAACACACTTAAATTATTTCTCCTCTATTTTACTATGTGAGATATTTCATTATTCAGCAAACCAAATAGTTCATTCATGGCTTTTGCCATACAACTCCAAGCAGGAAGATTCAACAGGTGTTAACCACTGTTTTTTAAATCATTTTGTGTGAATATGTGAACATAGTGATTATGGTAAGAATATAGTAGATGTTATTCCATGTCTGTCATAGAAGTCTTCTTCATTTATATCAACCATCTGGTATGTCTGAGACTTGTGTCCTTTAGAATGGATAAGGTTACTACTTTAGTAATAAATTAGTAAATGATGGAATAAAACAAATGATGAAATGAAGGTTCATTTTAGGTTAGATACAATTCGCCTCCCACAAATAATCATCATCTACAAGACCAATGGGAGTGAATGTAGAATTTCTCAAGCAGGAATATGAGAAATAGCATCATTATAGACAGATGAATCTATAATGTTTATACAGTCATATTTTTGTGATCTGGAATCTAAAGAGAAAAGGTAAAGGGGAACTTATACTTTCTGTATGTGCCCCCAAGCACTTCTATACAGAAAACAATTATAATTTCAACTTCTTAAACCAAACAGATTGCTGTCAATTGGACTATAAACTTATGTAAAACGAAAGTGATTCTCTGGACTTAATGTGAGAATGCCTTATCTAGTGTTCCCTGGATATATGAAAGTATTCAAGAAGGGCTCTGGAGCATACATGTAATATATTTATTATGGACTGCGGCTATTGTTTCCTTTTTTCAAAATATATTTTTAAATGAACTATTTTTTCCAAATTTTGATATTAACGTCTATTTTACTCCAAAGAAATAGCGTAGGAATGTTTGTATATATGGGCAAGAAATGTACTTAAATGAATGAAACAAATGGACCCAAAGAAAAGGATTTTGCTTAGTACAAAGCATTTCAGTTTTTGTGTATTAATATTTTAAAATAAAATTATATATAAATTTATATAAAAATAAGTATAAAGTGTATATACATATATACTTAGTAAACATTAAGGGAGGAAAGCAAAGCAGAGAAACTGTTTAGATTTCCTTATTATTCTGTATTTACATATGTATATATTTGTATATATATATTACAAAGAAGGTCTAGAAAGTTGGGATGGGAAAGAAGAGATTGACATTTAATTTTATTTCCTCTGTGTCTGAATTATTCCATGGCTGTACACCATTTTTACTATGGCAAATAAAGAATTATAATAGTTATTAAGTTATGCTCTCTGGGATAATTCCTCATTAATATAAATTAAATGAAATTTACTCTGTCATTATAACTGTACACAAATGTTTTTCATCATTTTGGCCCACAGTAAAATGAAACAAAAACAAACACAAGAAACTCTGATTAGTAATTAACATTTTTATTTGTTTATCATCCTGGATCACCACAAGATGTAATAGGTGTAATGTATCTTTTTCAATGAAGCTTTTTGCCAATGTTTATTTGAAGACAGCAGGCCTTCTTATTTGCTAGAACCTGACATAAATTTGGTTATGCTCCAATACAAAGAGCTTTGTCTTGAGGTATATTACAAATGGTTGTCACGATCATTGCTGTTTTTATATTCCAAGCAATGAAAAACATGTATAATTGAAGATACTTATGTCAGAACATGTGGTGTATATTTCAGAAATGGTCTAGTTGCTTGTTAACTTGGAACAGAACATAAACTTTTGATATTACAATTTGGATAAATGATATCAAACTACTGCAAAATGTCTGCCATTTCTTCTAACATCTTTAAGTTATGTATAAATTAATCAGTAGATGTGGCACTTTCTTTCTACTTGGAAAAGTCAGAGAAAAATTCTATATTATGAATATGCTTTTATCACTAAAGATATTGTTGGGGCACCTGGGTGGCTCGATCGATTAAGTGCTGACTTTGGCTCAGATCATGATCTCTCCGTCCGTGAGTTCAAACCCCACATCAGGCTCTGCGCTGACAGTTCAGGGCCTGGAGCCTGCTTCAGATTCTGTGTCTTTCTCTCTGCCCCGCTCCCACTCACACTCTTTCTCTCTCTCTCTCAAAAATAAATAATAAAACATTGAAAAAAAATTTAAAAAAAGATACTGGTAAAATAATGAAATGCCTTAGGTAAATAAAATTTTAACTTTAAAAATAAATGAGCATTAATATTGTTAAATAAATCATCTGAAATTCTCATCAATATGTCTAATTTCATTGCTTTATTAAAAACAATGTTAGGGGAAGCTGGGTGGCTGCATCCAACTCTGGATTTTGACTCAACTTATGATCTCATAGTCATGAGGCTGAGCCCCACATACTGAGTGTGGAGCCCACTTAAGATTGTCTCTCTCTCTCCCCCTCTGCCCCTCCCCAACTGCATGCACATGCTCTCTCTCTCTCAAAATAAATTTCGAAAATGCTCAACAAAACAGAAATAGAAGGAAAATATCTTAATATAATTAAAACCATATATTAAACACCTATAGCTAACATTGTACTCAGTGGTGAAAACCTGAACATTCTTACTCTAAGATCAGGAATAAAGCAAGGAGGCCCATTCTCAACACTTCAATTCACATACTACTGGAAATCCTAGCCAGAGGATTTAGGTAAGTAAAAGGAATGAAAAGTATCTCAATTAGAAAGAAAGGAAACTGTCGCTGTTTGCAGATGGCATGATCTTGTATATTAAAAATCCTAATGGCTCCACAAAAAAAGTTAGGGCTAATAAATGAATCCCACTAACTTTCAGGACATAAAATCAACACACAAAAATCAAGTGCCTTTTTATACACTATCAAGAAACTATCTATAATGGAAATTAACAAACATTCCCATTTACTATAGCATGAGGAAGAATAAAATACTTAGTGATAAACTTAACCAAGGAGGTGAAGATTTATATATTGAAAACTATAAAACATTGCTGAAAGAAATTTAAGCAAACACAAATAAATGAAAACATGTTTTACATTCATGGACTAGAAGGCTTAACATTATTAAAATATCCATACAACTCAAAGTGATCTGTGGATTCAACAAGATCCATATAAAAATCCCAGGGGTATGTTTTTGTAAATATAGAAAAAAAGCATCCTTAAACTCATATGGAATGTTAAAAGTTCCCAAATAACCAAAACAATCGTAAGAAAGAAAAACAAAGCTGCAAGTCTCACACGTAGTGATCCCAAAGCATGTTACAAAGCCACAGTAATAAAAACATCATGCACCAGTGCTAAGACATATACACACCAAAGGATCAGGATAGACAGCTCAGAAACAAATCTACATCAGGCCAAAAGATCTCAACAAAGGAGCTAAGGCAACTTAGTGGCAAAAGTATTAACAAATGGTGTCGGTGAAATTGAATATCCACATGTGAAAGAATGAGATTGATCTTTACCTTAGACCATATACAAAAATTAACTGAAAATAGATTAAAGACCTAAACATAAGACCTGAAACCACAAAACTCCTAGGAGAAAAACTGGTGAAAAGCTTCATGACATTGATCTGGTAAAGTTTTTTGTTTTGTTTCTTTAGCTGTGACAGCAAATGCAAAAACAGCAGAAGGAAAAACAGTCAGATGAAACTACGGCAAACTTAAAGATCCACAAAGCAGAGAAAACAATCAATAGAGGATAGAGGCAACCTATGAAATAGGAGACTACTTGCAAATCATCTGTCAAATAAGGGGTTTATAGCTAGAACATATAAAGGACTCTTACATCTCAATAACATCATTGATCAAAAAGTGGGCAAAAGATCAGAGTAGATATATTTTCAGATGATATACACATGGCCAGTTATATGAAAATATGTTCAATATCATTAATCATCAAGAAAGTGAAATATCAAAACCACCATTAGTTATCACCCTACACCCATAAAGATAGACACTATCAAAGAAGGAAGGCCGGAAGGAAGGAAGGAAGGAAGGAAGGAAGGAAGGAAGGAAGGAAGAAGGGAGGGAGGGAGGGAGGGAGGAAGGAAGGAGAAAGGAAGGAAGGAGAAAGGAAGGAAGGAAGGAAGGAGGAAGGAAGGAAGGAAGGAGGAAGGAAAGGTAATGAAAGAAGCAAATAATGGCAAGGATGTGGAGAAATTGGAACCTTTGTATGCTGGTGGTAATGTAAAATAGTGAAGTTGCTATAGAAAACATTGAAGTTTCTCAAAACTAATCTCAATAGATTAATAGGTAAATAAAATGTTGTAATACGTACAATGGAATATTATTCACCCTTTTAAAAGCTGAAAATGCTGTTCTACCCTACAACATGGATGAAATATAAGGATATTATGTTAAGTGAAATAATTCAGTTGCAAAAAGACAAATACTGCATGATTCCATCCATAAGAGTATCCTGAAGTAATAGAACTCTTAGAAACAAAAAGTAGAATGGTGGTTGCCAGGGGCAAGAGTGGTGTAAAGGGGAATTGTTCCAGGAATATAGAGTTTTAGTTTTACAGACTAAAATGTTTTGGAGATCTGTTGCACAAGATATATGTAGTTAATAATACTATACTAGTCTTTAAAAATAGTTAAGATGGTAAATATTATGTGTTTTTTACCACAATAAAAATCACCTCAAAATTACCTTAATATCAAAGAGCCAGTGTAAGAGCTAAAACTATAAAACTTTAAGATGAAAACTTAGGGGGAAATCTCCATGACCTTGGATTTGGTAGTAATTTCTTAGAAATGACACTAAAAGCACAGCCTACAAAAGAAGAAAATAGTATGTAAATTGGACTTCAAAATTAAAAGATTTATGCATCAAAAGGCACTATCAATAGACAGAAAAGGCAACTCACAGAATGAGAGAAAATATTTGCTAATCATATATCTGATAAGGGATTCATATTTAGTGTATATAAGTTACTCCTACAACTTAACATCAACATCAAAAACAAACAACCTGGGGGCACCAGGATGGCTCAGTCAGTTAAGCATCTGCATCTTGATTTGGGCTCAGACCATGGTCTCACATAGTTTGTGAAATCAAGCCCTGCATCAGACTACACATTGACAGCACGGAGCCTGCTTGGGATTCTCTTTCCCTCTCTCCGCCTCTCCCCAGTATGTGTAAGCACACAGGTGCATGCATGCTCTTACTCTCTCTGTCTCAAATAATAAATACATAAACTGTAAAAAAACAGAGCATCCTAATTAAAAAGGGGGGGGGCAGATGTGTGAGAACATGGACATCTATTTCTTCATAGATAACAAACAGCCAATAAACATGAAAAGCTGTCCAACATTGGTAATAATTAGGGAACTGCAAATCAAAAGCACCAAGAGATATCACTTCATGTCCATTAGATTGGCTATTATTAAAACACACAGACAGACGCACAGACACACACACACACACACACACACACGAAACTAAAAAACAAAAATGTCAAAGTATTGATAGGGATGCAAAGAAATTGGATCCCTTGTGTATTATTGCTGGCGAATTAGTAAATAGTGTGGTGTAGCTGCTTCGAAAAATAGTATGGAAGTATCTCAAAAAAATAAAAATACAGGGGCGCCTGGGTGGCTTAGTCGGTTAAGCGTCCGACTTTCGCTTAGGTCATGATCTCACAGTTCGTGGGTTCGAGCCCCGCATCGGGCTCTGTGCTGACTGCCAGCTCAGAGCCTGGAGCCTGTTTCTGAGTCTGTGTCTCCCTTTCTCTCTGACCCTCCCCTGCTCATGCTGTCTCTCTCTCTCCTAGAAATAAATAAAAATATTAAAATAAATAAATAAATAAATAAATATAAAAATACAATACCACATGATCCAGAAATTCTAATTTGGATATAAAGCAAAATAACCAAAAGCAAGGTATTGATCACAAAATAAGTTTGTATATTTATACATTCATAGCAGCATTATACACTATAGTTGGAATATGCAAACAGTCTATGTGTCCTTTGGTGGATGAATGTAAAAACAAAATTTGGTATATACATAGAATGGAATATTAGTTAGTCTTTCAAAAAATTCTGAGAGATGCTGTACCATGGATGAAACCTGACATTATGCTCAGTGAAATAAACCAGTCATAAGAGACAAGTGCTCTCTCTATATGTTTACTTTTATGAGCTATCCAGAGTAGTCAAGTTCATAGAGATATAAAGTAGAATGGTGATTTCCAGAAGCTAAGGAAAGGAGAAAATGGGGAGTTATTTAGTGGGGGTGGAAGTTCAGTTTGGGAAGATGAAAAAGATTCTGTAGGAGAATAGTGTGATGCTTATACAAAAATATGAATGTACTAACTATGCACTTTAAAAATGATTGAAATCATAAATTGTAGATATATATATACAGATATATATGTATATATATAGATATACATTGTATATCTAATTGTACATTAGATGTAAATATCTAATCACGATTTAAAAAAACTCAGTTGGGTGTCAATAAATTTTGTAACATACTTATGCTTCCTGTATGACCAAAAAAATATCTTTCAAATGATAATTTGAGATTAAGCTCACACACTGTTCAAATTTATACACCTAAATAGCCATAAACCCTAAGATGGGTTCAAGTCATGACAAGCAAAACTGAGATGTTTGTAAAACAAGTTTTTAGAAATAATTTCATAATCATGGGCATAAAGAAGTACAACTGAAAACCAAAATCACTGGATATGAGTTTTATAAAAACAATTAAATTGCTGCACTGAGGTGGCTCAGGTGGTTAAGCTTATGACTCTTAATTTCAGCTCAGGTCATGATCTAATGGTTCGTGAGTTTGAGCCCCACATCGGGCTCTGCACTGACAGTGAGGAGCCTGCTTGGAATTCTCCCTCTCCCTTTCTCTCTCTGCAACTTCCCCACTCACACTCTCTCTCTTTCACTTAAAATAAATAAATGAACACTTAAAAAATTAAATCATATGAGAAACTAAATTACCATGTGCGAGAGGCAGCAGATGCAACAGAGAGAGCTGCAACTACCAAAAGTACAATAATTTGAAGGAAAAGATAAAATAAATTTACTCCAGAGGATAAAATAATTAAATGTATTAAAAATAATATAAATGACTGTGGAAAAACAAGATGATGTGAGGAAAAGAACAATCAGAATTGATAAATGGAGAAAAGCAAATTTTTAAAAAAATATGATCATTAAAATCAAATTTCAATGGATAAATTAATTAGTATATGAGCAATAAAATTCCACACATCAGAAGGAAAAGGGAAAATGTAAAAACACTTAATAAAAACGGATAATAGAATAAAAAGTTACAACTTAATTCCAACTTTGCAATAAAAGTTAAAAAGAAAGAAAAATTTTAATTATACTTATAAATATTTCAAGAGAATTTTACTAATGCATTTTCAGAATTTAATCATGATATGATTCGCTAGATTAATAACTATATGAATCCCTAGGGATGCAGTGATTTCTGAGAATTTTTAATAGAAATAAATTCAAAATCATATGATGAAACATCAATACTAGCCAGCAAAAATATGACAGTCAGACTGAGAGTTGACTCTTCATCAGCAAATTAATAGGTCGAGTAAAAAAGAAAAATAATCCAGCTCTATTTTATGTGCAATGCATTCCTAAACATAATGATATAAAGTATTTGAAAATAAAGAAGTAGGAATATATTCCATGATAATAACAAAATATGACTGCTGATCTAAAAATCAGTAAAAAAAAATGTTTCTAACAAACCAAAATAAAAATATTGGGATGAGCTGGAAAGATTGATGAAGAGAACCTAAAGCTGAAGCCCTGTCTCTCAAAAAATGTTTCCTCAAAATACAAGAATCCAATATTTAGCATACTTTTCAGGAGAAATTTGAACACAACTCTCTCAGAAACAAATTGAAACAAACAAAGTGCACACACACAAAACAAAACAAAACAAAACAACCTAGTACAAGATCGATATTAAATTTTACTCAGTTAAAGAAATATCCCTGGGGCTCCTGGGAGGCTGTAGGCGAAGTGTCAGACTAGGGCTCAGGTCATGATCTCACGGTTTGTGGGTTTCAGCCTGGTGTTAGGCTCTGTGTTGACAGCTTTGAGCCTAGAGCCTGCTTCAGATTCTGTATCTCCTTCTCTCTCTGCCCCTCCCCTGCTTGCCTGCTCAGTCTCTCTCTCTCTGTCTCTCTTTCTCTCTCTCAAATAAATGAACATTAAAAAGAAAAAGAAATATCCTCACTATTCTCAGAATTTACCAAATAATTCAGGACAGTTAAGTAACTGGTAAGTCCTTAATCAAAAATTATCTTAACTTTCATTTTATTAAAAAAAGTATTGAGTTTCTTAAAATATTAAGGTTGTCAAAGTATACATCTAAGGCGAATATAGGAAAGCCATACATCTAAAACAAAAGAATGTTCACATTTTTCCAACAAGGAAAAATATGGCAAAAAGTTGTGGCAGGCTAAAGATTAATTTAAATTTTAAAAATTATTTAATACTTTTTGAAAACACAGTTTGTTATGCAATCATCAACTTCATAAACGTGTTCTTTTCTGAGGTGATCTGCGCTAGGAACGAGACCCTGAGCCTCAACTTTATTGCAAGTAGTTTCTTTGGGAGGTGATACCGGGATCTACCTATGGAGGAGTGAAGGAGCCAAAGATGTATTAGAAGGGAGTGTTAGTGCTCTGGGCTATTGGAGTTCAATCCCAGTGGGGACCCCTGGGACAAAGTGGAAATCCAACCTTGGAGATGTCTTCTGAAAGCCACGATAATCCTCTCATTTTTGGTTGAGTGCCGTTACTCGACTGGCAAATTCTAGCATTTAGGACCCGCCAGGTGTAAAGATATAGCATGTTTTGGACAGAGAAAACATTAAATGAAGAGTTTTAGGTGCTCATAGTCAGAAGCTGTGATATGTAAAAGACCTGTGAGTGCTGGCAGAAGCACCCAGAACAGTGACAGCATCTTCAGAAGCTGTATCTTTTCCAAAAACTTGAATATTTTATACTTAGATGAATAATATGACACCCCACAAAGCATCCACAACTTGTTCAAAGAGTCAATAAATTGACTTCAGAATAGTTCATCAGACTGGTATCCTCTAATTCACTCTGAATTGACTAGCTGGTTACTATTGTCATTTATGTGTATATTCATTATTATTCCTTCTTGTGTAAGACAATAAATATTAAAATACAGAAACAAATTTTTCTAGTATGGTAAAACCTTGGATTGTGAGTAAATTGTTCTGTGAGTGTCATGCAAGACTAGCAAACATTTCTAGTAAATATTAACTTGATAAACAAGTGATGCCTTGCAATACAAACAGTACATAACGCGGAATGTCACTTGATCACAACTGAGCTCCTGGATCTTGAAATTTGCTTTGATATACAAGTGCTTTGGATGACAAGCTTCTTTCCAGAACAAATTATGCTCTCAAGTCAAGGCTTTACTGTAATTATTTATACTTGTAATTTTCTTTCTTTTTTAAAATTTATTTAGTTTTGGCAGAGCAAGAGCGGGGGAGGGGCAGAGAGAGAGGGAGACAGAATCTGAGGCAGGCTCCAGGTTTTGAGCTGTCAGCACAGAGCCTGATGCAGGGCTTGAACCCACAAACTGTGAGATTACCACCAGAGTCGAAGTTGGACGCTTAACCGACTGAGCCACCCAGGCGCCCCTATACTTGTGATTTTCTGCATAAATGGACAAATGAAATAATAAAAATGCATTTTGCATTTGTTGCTTTAGATATATTATCTTGCATGGACAGTTTGTTTCCCTATATTCCAAGGCTTTGTCAGTCATTATCCCCACCTCAATTAACTTTCCTCTCCATGTAATTTTGAAAAGGCTTTATTTCTTCATTAAAAAAAAATCCTGTCATTACTGATATGAATGAATAAAAGGTAAAATATACATTTTAGATATTATCTAATCTATCTCATGACAGATATTGGACATTTGTAATGTTTATTTGAATAAAATAAACTAGTTGCCGTGAACACTTCTATTTCAGGTTGATTTTATGCTCTAAAGATACATACATTTGTTCAATATATTAAAATCAATATAACCAAAATTTAGTTTTAAATAGCTACTTATAAAAATTATAAAAATATTTTAGGATAAGCAAAGTAAAAGCTTGAACAAAACAATTCCAACATATATTGCTTATGTAGCAATTTTAAACTGAAGTGCCATCTTAAATCATGCCAGAACCACACATTTATAGTTTACTTCCTAAATTTCATGAAACATCCCTGTGAATTTCTTATAATTATAAACTTTGGATGATTTCATTCTGGATTAATGTTTCAACCTCCCATAGGGGGAAAAAAAATCTAAGTTTGTCTTTTGACTCTTTGTAATATTCTGCTAAATGTAGTGAGGAAAAAATAATTTAAATTTTAAATTCATTTTAATTTCATTACTAAATACCCTTTAGGGAAAACATTTTTTCTTTGTCAAGATAATTAATAATTTTAAAGGGTGTTTTCAATATGCATTTGCCTGTAAGAAAATATATAATATAAAGGCTTGGGAAAACAAAAATTATATATTTCTAGATATGCTATGCTCCATGTATCTACTGGGAATGTGACTACATTAATATACAAAATTAAACATAAAAGATACATACTCTTTCTGCAAAGTCAGTCTCTGAGATAATAGCCTATTAATATCAAAACTAAATAAAATATTTTGCTTCTATTTGCTTAACTAGTTTCTCATTTGTTTCTCAGAACTATACCAAGATAATTTCTGACACAAATGTTTTGCTTTGTGAGCCCTTTCTCTCATATCTTTTCTCATATCAAAATTCCCAAAATGAATAGTAACCGACTATTTTTTGAGATGAATTACTTTTTTAAAAATTAAAAAAAAATACTGTTTTGTTTTTATGTTTGAGAAAGAGAGAGAGACAGAGTGTGAGTGGGAGAGGGGCAGAGAATGAGGGAGACACAGAATCTGAAGCAGGCTCCAGGCTCTGAGCTGTCAGCACAGAGCCCAACATGGGGCTTGAATTCACAAACAGCAAGATCATGACCTGAGCCACGGTTGAACGCTAAACCAACTGAGCCACCCAGGTGCCCTGAGTTACTTTTTACCTCTGTTGGAAAACATTAAGTTTTTGTGGGAGGAGGGGAATAAGCCAGTGCTAAATACATGCATACTGAGTAAACTCAAGCACTGAGCATGCTATTTTTTTTTTTTACAACCAAGAGCACAAAGTGAATGGCAATTTTTTATTGTTTGTTTTGTTTTGTTTTTACTTAACTGTGAAAGTTTTATTCTTGAGCGATTAAAAGATTCATAGTTGTCACAAGGTGGTTGAATATATGATGGGTGATGATGGGATGGCAAGAATGTGGCCAGCAGAGGTTTTGATCCCAAAGCAGCCTACAGGACTATTCCATCTGATAAAACAGAATAAGCTAATCATGAAACATGACTTAGTATTAGGCAGATAGTAACTTTTTAATGAAAATCTAAGGCCAATATCAGAATAAAACTGAATTACCATGTATAAAACTTCATAGATTATATTTAAATAAATGTGTTGAGAATCAGTGTGGCATAATTAAGATGGGGAAAAAGACTATCACCTTAGATCTGACTGGATTTGAACTTTCATTTTGCCATTGCAGAGGTGATTGCATTTACCTGAAATATTTCAACACTCTGCAATCCTCTTCCTATGTGAAATGTGTATACTAAACAATCTCCAATTATGTTCTAATAAGATAAAAATGCAAAGTTCAAATAAGTGAGCTGATCCTTACTATTATTGTCTTGCTATGTGTATTTTAATAATAGTATATTTTAATAATAGTATTCCACCTTTAGCTGTAAGAATACATTGCAAGACTCCCACTGGAATGCCTGAAGTCACAGATAGTATTGAGCCCTATTTATACTATGCTTTTCCTACACATATATATCTATGATAAAGTTTAATTTAAAAACAAGGCACAGTAAAAGATTAACAATAAGTGATAATAAAATAGGATAATTAAAAGAATATACTGTGATACAAATTGTGTGAATGTGATTTCTCCCTCTCTCAGAATAATGTTCTTGCACTGTACTCACCATTCTTGTAATGACATGAGAGAGGAAAATGCCTATGTGGTCAGATGAAATGAAGTGAATGTCATAGGTGTTGAAGCTATCATTGGACTTCTGATGATCTGTCAGAAAGAGGATCATCTACTTCTAGACTGCAGTTGGCTGTGGATAAAAGAAACCTTGGAAAGTGAAATCGTGGAAAGGAGGGGGATCACAGTTTTCTTGTTTTACTAGGGAACTCTCCTTCAATAGGTAGATACCAGTGTGTATCTTTACCAATGATCTTTAAGCTTTAGCAATACAGTCTGTGACTAAAAGGTGGATGTCAGAAAAAATAATGTGAGCATTATTGATGTAGTTATAAAATTAAAGTTCTCTGAAGCCAGACTTTATAGTCCATTTCTTCCATGCCTGTCAAAAGCCAATTGTAGTATGTCTGCAAGTCCAATGTCCAGCTACCTATTTAAATACAATGCCCTTTGTATGTAAATGCTATGCTTTTTGCTTTCAAACTTTTTAAGTGTGTGTTTATTTTTCAGAGAGAGAGAGAGAGAGAATGTCAGCAGGGGACGGGCAGAGAGAGGGACACAGAATCCAAAGCAGGCTCCAGGCTCTGAGCTGTAAGCACAGAGCCCACCCAACACGGGGCTCAAATCCACAAACTGTGAGATCATGACCTGAGCCAAAGTCAGACACTTAACCAACTGAGCCACCCAGGTGCCCCAAATGTTATGCTTTAATAAGAACTGATGAATATTCTACCCAGTTACACAAACACTGGGCACTGTTATATTGGCTTGGTTAAAGTAGGTCAGAAATTCTTGCCACCATATGAAGTCTTTTGTTTGTTTGTTTTGTAGAAAACTATTTAGGATAGTAGATTGCTACAATGACATAAAGCAGCAGAAATAGTTTTATGCTTTGTTTTAGCTTCATTAAATTTTATAACCTCGGGCATGGCTTTAATGGGAATACTGCAGCACATCGTGAAGTTGGAGGCTGCTGTTACAGGCTCTCAGCGAACTGTACTTGTCACAGCTGAAAGTCAAATGAGATCTGAACAGTGTACCTCCATTGCTGGCACAGGATTATCCCAAGCAGTGAATTATGACAGAGTGGTGGATAAGTGTCAGATAAAACACTTCAAATAATTAGTAATCTTTGTACCTTAAGATAGGAGTAAACAAAACCACCTCTTTGAGCATAATTATATTGCATTAACACACACTAATTAAATCTTATAATGATATTTGAATAGTCCCCAAATTTAAATTTATATCCCCCATAGCCTGCGAGTTAATATGAACTCCCTTTTTGGAAAGTGTTTTACCATGTCCCTGCCTGACACCAACATCAGGGTTCATTAAGCTGTTGATAAAAATTTACATAATAAGTTCATAACAAAAGAATCTGGCCGAAATCCTTGTTTAAACTATATTTTGAATAGGCTGTACTATGTAAAAGACAAATGAAAAGATTTTCCCAATAATATTTAGGTTCCCCAGTGCAAGGACATTATTTACTAATTGGAGAAAAATAGAGATGTTTGTTGAAATACTGAACTGATTTGCTAACTTTTTTTTGTAAGTCAGTATCAAAAGTCATTAATTCATAGACTATTTCAGAGGTAAAAAACACATAAAAATAAAACCAGTTTTCACATAGAGCACACCATCACTGGAATAAACAGCATCGGGTATCCCAGTAGATGGGGCAACATTTTATTAAAATATAAGACACATTATTTTAT
The DNA here is from genome assembly GCF_003009895.1 of Hyaena hyaena. Classification (NCBI taxonomy): domain Eukaryota; kingdom Metazoa; phylum Chordata; class Mammalia; order Carnivora; family Hyaenidae; genus Hyaena; species Hyaena hyaena. The sequence goes on from NW_024080723.1 coordinate 3,659,050, forward strand.
AATTTATCTGTCCACCTCAGTTTTTCCAACTCCTTTTATGGTTACTTTTATTGTAAACATCTTTTAGTGCTTTACAGATGTAATTAATATTTGTTGACTAGAGAAACACTGATGAGTAGAGTAAAACACAAGAATGGGGAAAGGGCTAACTCCTCTTTGGGCAAAGAACTCACCTGCATTATGGCAACATTTCTTCATCTGAAAGACACACATAACAAATGGTTTTCACTCTAAATTTGTTGAATACTCAGAATTTAAACATAGCTTTAGAGAAAATATCAGAGTAAAAATTAGAATGAAATGTTATGTATTTAATAAGTTTCAAGAATAATTTTGAAGGCCTTTTCTCATCAGGGCATTAAAGTTCTGAGTATTTCACGAGTACTAATTTTAATAACTGTTTTCCGCAACAACGAGTCCTTTCAAGAAGAGTGTAACCTCTGCTATTACTTTTATTTTCCTAGAAAAGAACTGGCAACAGTTAAGAGAAAGATAAATTCCCAGTAGTTGATGTAGTGTGTTGAGACTCCTTATTTACTATTTTATTGACCTCTGGCTAAACAGCATATTCCACTGGTGATTTGAATAATTTAAACAGCATATTTCTTGCTTTCGGGATCTTATATTCTGTGTAGTAATTTTCATTATTGTATTCATTAATTATCTCTGGTAGTGGCAAAAATCCAGGCAGTACGTTTGTGCCTCAGGACTATTCTCTGCCCAAAACTCTACTGTATTTTCCTCCATCTATAGGCCCGTTTAAGTAATAGCTACTGCAGAAGCAACCAGTCTGAGTTGCATTGACTTTCAATGATACTACCCACAGGCATGCAAATTCCTAAATGCAGTTTCTCTCTTCTGAAAATATGAGTTTATAGACACTAGTTTACTGATCATTTCTGCTATTGGGTAGATATTATTGACTTAAATCAGACATTCTTTCATAATGCTCTCCCATTGAGGAAATCTGAACTAAGAGTGAAAATACACCACGAGACTTCCTTATACACAATTTCCACTTTAAAGATTCTGAAATCGAAACATACTGGGATTTTAAGTGTGGTGGATGAAATTAGACATAGAATAAATATTACAAATTAAAATTGAGCTCTATAAGAGTTGAAAAACCAAACAGCAATAAAACATGTATAGCTACTTAAATGAAACGCTTAAGCGCATACATGAAAAAAAGAACTTAATACAATGGGAAAAAAGATAATTCTCTTCAACAAATGGTTCTGGGAAAACTGGACAGCTACATGCAAAAAAAATGAAACTGGACCACTTCTTACACCACACACAAAAATAAACTCAAAAGAATTAAATACCTAAATCTGAAACCAGAAACCGTAAAACTCCTAGAAGAAAACATAGGAAGTAATTTCCTTGATATCAGCCATAAAATTTTTTTTTAGATACATCTCCTCAGGCAAGAGAAATAAAAGCAAAATTAAAGGATTGAGGCTATACCAAAGCAAAAAGCTTTTGCACAGTAAGGAAGACCATCAACAAAATAAAAAAGCAACCGATCAAATGGCAGAAGATTTTTGCAAATGATATATCTAATAAGTTAATATCCAAAATATATTAAGAACTTATGCAACTCAACACCAAAACCAAATAATCTCATTAAAAATGAACAGAGGACACAAATAGACATTTTTTCCCAAAAAGACATACAGAAGACTAATATACACATGAGAAGATGCTCAATATCACTAATCATCAGGGAAATACAAATCAAAACCACAATTAGATATCACCACACACTTGCAGAATAGCTAAAAGCAAAAGCAAAAGAAATAAGTGTTGGTGAAGATGTGGAGAAGGAAACTTCATGTATTGTTGGTGGGAAAACTAACTGGTACAGCCACTGTAGAAAACAGTATGGAGATTTCTCAAAAATATAAAAGTATATTATAATAATCACATAATAAAATATAATATAATATTAATATATATTTAAAATTATATTAAATTATATTATATAAATATATAATATGTTATATATTTATATATTATATACTATAATAGAAAAATTATATTATATAAATAATATTATATTAAACATGTTATATAATTATAATTACATAAAATATTATTAAAATATAATTATATTATAATTATATTAAATTAAATATATAATATAAAATTATATTAAAATATAATTGCCATACAATCCAGTAATCTTATTCCTGGCTATTAACCAGAAACACACACACACACACACTAATTCAAAAAGACATATGTGGCTCTATGTTTATTAATATATGTGAATATATGCAGCATCATGGAAACAACTTAAGTGTTCATGGCTGGATGAATGGATAAAGATATATCCACACGCAATGAAATACTACTCAGCCATAAAAAAGGGAAATCTTGCCATTTGCAGCAATATGGATAGACCTTGAGAGTATCGTGCTAAGTGAAATAATTAAGACAGAGAAATATAAATATATATGGTTTCACTTATATATGGAATCTAAACAATGAGACAAACAAACAAAACAAAAGTAATAGATATAGAGAACAGGTCAGTGGTTATCAGAAGGGAAGGGTTTTGAGGGCTGAGTGAAAAAGGTAAAGGGGGTCAATTATATGGTTACAAATGGTAATGACTTATTGTGATGACACTTTGTATATAATGTATGCAAATATCAAATTACTGTGTTGTGAACTTGAAACTAATATAATGTTACATAATAATTTTGCCTTAAAAAGGAAATAAATAAAAGAGTTTAAAAGTTCTATGCTTTCCTTTGCTGCTGTTAGAAATTACCATACAATAAAAATGTGTTCTCCTACACTTCTGGAGTTCAGAAATCTTAAAGCAGTTTCACTGGGCTAATGGCAAAGCTATACTTGGATGTGAAATTTGTATATAGTAGACGTCTAAAAATATATTCAATTATTTTCTGCCACCTTGATTCTAGCTCTTCCTATGACACTTCAAACTGCACTATTACTGCCAAAAAGTATCAATAATGCAATGTCTATTGCTTTCTCTAAGGACTATTTCTGAGACAGTCCTCAATGGACACATTTTATCTTTATTTTTTCAGGTGCTTCTTAATAAATCTTAGTGCTCATCCTTTTTCAGTTGAACATTTAACAACAATCTGAAATATTTACGAAGTCTGCCCTTTGAGGAGCACATAGATTGGTATGTTTTATAGATAGTATTCTAATTATTGTTATGTTTGTGAGAGTTTGGTATTAAAAACAAATAAATATCTAAAAGGGCAAGTATGGATTACTCCTATTAGTATGTTTAAAAAAACATGATTAAGATCAATTTAGATTTGTCTACCAAGGTCTGTAAGACATGACAAAGTGTACATTTTCCTTTTTACATATTTTCTATGATATTGAGAATAGTAACTAGAGTTTCAAGCTGAAATCATTAATATTGAAGCTGTAGGATCCTTGCTTAAGCTGCACTGTTTTATTTATGAAACAGATCATTGTTTCAAAAATCCTATTCCTGAGACTAGTCTAATCTTATTTACAGTGACTACCACTCTGACTAGATAATTATAATTTATATTGTAATTAAAATGTTCACATTGGTTTTATTCTCTGCTAGACTGTAGTGAAGCTTTATGGGTAGATATAATTAACCTCCACTGATATTAATTATGCACATTTAGGGATCCTGAAACTGCTGATCATGCAGTTCTCTTGAAGATGCATGGGGCAGCATGGACTTAAGAGTATACACAGCAGGGTGTGCAGCCAGAGTATACGTGGTGAGCAGAAATGGATGGTTGCTAGAAGTGGCATGCAGAGGTTGTTCAGTTCATGTTCATTATAAATTAGTTCATCTTTCCAGTTAGGTATATGAAAGCCATATATGGTGTCACACAATTTTCTCCAGACTAGTTCAGGCCTTCAGTGGCTCAAGCTACCCAGCCAACCTGTAAAAGGTGGATGACACTGCCCCATTTCTTATCAGCCATACTTACATCTTCTCCAAGGTTAGCCAAAGAGATCCAGCAAGATCCTGCTCCAGAACATAACGGGGACTACATCTTTACACAGTGTCATGACGTTTAAAACATCATGACACCCAAATGACACCCAGCTCTCCAATCTCCTCCATTACCTCCTTTGTTACATTCACTGCTAAAGTGCTTTCTTTCTATGGTTCTAAAAAAGTCTCTAATTTTGTGTTTGCTAACATCAGGAACAGAACCACAACAGGAAGTATGGGCGCTCAGTTCAGTAGTAGAACCACTGCTTAAGATACAGCAGTATTATGTTTTAGAATCGCCATAAGAACCTGGATTTCCCACTTTCTTTAGAACAAGAACACTTAAAGTCTTTTGCTGGTGTTCCTCTCCTGTCCTCTTCCCTCTTGCCTTCTAAAACGTATTTCACTCAGTTCATTTAGTCACCCATAAATGGGGTATAAGCCACCATCTCCAGAAGTGGTACAGAGACCAAAAACAGCTATGAGGGGGCATGAGTATATGAGCATAACTGAAAAATTCAATAATATTTAAGACCTTCAACCTTAATCCCAATCTATTTTAGCACACTTTGAAATTTCATGTTTTTTTCAAAACTAGCAACCCCAGTAGCCATAGGGCATTAATTCGTGCCAGATAGTGGGGACTTTCCAATCACTATGGGTCAAAAATTCAGATTTATTTTTCTAACTGCTTCTTCCAGTTGGCAGTAAGGTATTCTTTCTATATTCCAGGGCCTGCATTTGTTTTCTTTCCTCAGGCTGTTCTCAGTAGCTTAAAATCATTAATACTGAAGCTGCATGATCCTTACTTAAGCTGCATTGTTTTATTTATGACATAGATCATTGCTTCAAAAATCCTATTTCAGAAGACTAGTCCAACCCTATTTACAGTGACTACTACTCTGATTAAATTATTGACACTAACAGGTAGGTCTGAAACCATACAGGATGTTAGGTATTACACTGCTAATATGATAGCCTGCTGCAGTTTTACACATACACACACACACACACACACACACACACACACACACATTCATGCAGGTGTACCTCACTTTTCAAAATTTCACATTAGGACACATGCTTTCATGAAAGACCTACATTCATACGTGTTTTTGCTAACTAAAAGAAATGCAAAAAGGATTTTCACTTTTACAGGAAAGGGTGAAAAGCAAAAATAGCATTCAGCATTCGTTTTGCCACAGATCATGATAGAGTCAGAACTGGCAGTGAGAGTGCCCCTGCTCCTCTCCCCTGCTCCCATCCCTGAAGCTTTACTTAAGCTGTTTCAGCTTCCAGAAGTTTTTATAGGAAAGCTCTACTTTTCCAAAAGCAGGAGAATCCTGGGGCGCCTGGGTGGCTTAGTCGGTTAAGCGTCCGACTTTCGCTTAGGTCATGATCTCGCGGTTCGTGGGTTCGAGCCCCGCGTCGGGCTCTGTGCTGACTGCCAGCTCCGAGCCTGGAGCCTGTTTCGGTCTGTGACTCCCTCTCTCTCTTACCCTCCCCTGCTCACGCTGTCTCTCTCTCTCTCTCCTAAAAATAAATAAAACATTTAAAAAAAAAAAAAAGGAAAAAGAGAATCCTTCTAAAGGGCTCTCCTTTGCAATCTTCATGGCAGTGTATACGTGGGAGAGAAACCAGTTACTTTCCTTATCATTCTGTCCATGGTTTTCCCCCGCCCTTTCTTTTAAAGCATTCCAGATTGGTAATACANAGGTCATGATCTCGCGGTTCGTGGGTTCGAGCCCCGCGTCGGGCTCTGTGCTGACTGCCAGCTCCGAGCCTGGAGCCTGTTTCGGTCTGTGACTCCCTCTCTCTCTGACCCTCCCCTGCTCACGCTGTCTCTCTCTCTCCTATAAATAAATAAAAAAAAAAAAAAAAAAAAAAGCAGGAGAATCCTGTATATACATATATATGTATACACACATATCTGCATATACACAATATACATATATGTATTCATGTATATATGCATATGAACATATATGTATTAATATATGATATGTATTTATATGTGTGCATATACACAGAGTGTGTGTATGCCTGTATCTATAATAATCTATATATTATCATTATACCAATATCTATCTATATCTATTAACAGGAACTCTGTATTTCTGGATCAGAAAAGACTTTTTATTTATTCACAGAGCAATGTGAACAGCTGGGATTCCCCATACCCCAATCCTCCAGAGGGCAGTGCAGTGAGAGCAAAATGTCACTACATGCAGTGGTCACACCAGAGCAGATGGAATTATGTAACCTTGAGCTTGTGTAGGGCAGCTGTTATATCTGACCACCCTCCCTCTGCAGATAGAGTGAAAAAGATCTTTGTTCTGGAATGCATACACATTCTCTCTGCGGATTGATGGGGACAGTGGAGAGAGGGTCTCTAGATCTCTTTCTCTGGTCTGAAATGTAAAGAAATGATTCAGAATTCACTGTACTTAGAAACTAAGCAAATGGATCCAGGAGAGAGGCTATTTTACATTCCCTTGGAGCAGTACACAATGTTTAACTTCAAAGGCATATTTACCAGGCAATCCTCCTTAAATCCAAGCACCAGCATTCTTTGTTCTGAAAGCTCTGACCAGGTGCAAACATAAAAATATTCAAGGAACATTGTTTCCAAACACCAACATGGAGTGCTTCCATAGACATTTCGTAATTAGTAATTCTAGTAAATTAGTAAATTTAGTAATTTAGTAATTCTAAGAATTTTCAGAAATCCAAGAGATCACTCCCTCATTCCTAACTATTGCCCTTAAATTTTTTTTATGTTTTTATTTATTTCTAGGAGAGAGAGACAGCGTGAGCAGGGGAGGGTCAGAGAGAGAGGGAGTCACAGACTGAAACAGGCTCCAGGCTCTGAGCTGGCAGTCAGCACAGAGCCCGACGCGGGGCTCGAACCCACGAACCGCGAGATCATGACCTAAGAGAAAGTCGGACGCTTAACCGACTAAGCCACCCAAGCGCCCCCCTATTGCCCTTAAATTAACAGCATTCTCTCTCCTATCTTCCTGGGTACCAAGTATAATTTTTTTCAGTAATGTTAAATATTTATAACCCATGGTTTTTTATTACTGAAGAACAATATTTGTGCATTACACAGCCTGCCCACGTTCGGATATGGAGGTCGTCAAATGTCAGTCTAGGTGTTTAAACCATATTCCCTCATTAAGGGAGACCATCAACATTTTTGAGCAGGAGTGTGTCCATGGTACTATGAGGATTATATCAGTAGCAATTGGCTTGAAATAAAAATGTGGAGAAATAGGAGACTAGGAAAATACTTCAGAAAATCTTACAGTAATCCAGGTATAAGATGATATATTCATGAACAAGAGAGGCAATGAAAGTAATGTAAAGGAGGCATTTAAAGCAGGAGATGTTCAATGGAGAGAACGGATACCTGAATATGGAAGTATAACGAAAAGTCAAAATCACCAACACGTAAGTGGTCGGGAAAATAAAAATGTCTTTTATTATAATTAAAGATAAAGGAGAATGTTAGATTTGATGGGGATAGAGAGCTTTTAGAAATTTTGTTTTAAATTCTAGAATAGCCAAGTAGAAAAGTTGAACAGTCCAGAGTGTCACTACTAGAACCCTGGGCTGTATTGATCATGGTATGATAAATGCAATTATATTCATGTTCTTTCCATTAGAACAGCTAGTTTATCCCTGATCTTATTCACTTAATGAAGCTATTTTTTCCTGGTGGAAACTTAGTCTCATAGACAAGTGTGACATGGTCTTTTTATGAAGTCTTCACACATTTCTATTTGTGTCATTATTTTCAGGAACATTAACCGTCACAGGTGGTATCAAAACCTAACAGCCTTTTGTTCTCTGAAATCTTTGTAATACGTGGTGAGTGTGGGTTCCAAAGCATATCTCTTTGGTCTAAAACTAAGTTGCGCACAGTTCCATTTCATTCCTTTATGGATATTACATTATGGGTGTTTCCTACCTCTGTGACTTAGTTGTATATTCAAGTGAAGGTGAATCATATAATTCCACTTCTAATGATTTATCTTTTACTGTGCAATATTTATGTGTTTTATGAATGAATAGAAAATGTGCTTCTAATATTCATTAATGACCAAGTGTTCCTTTTTAAGTATCATTCCCCAAAATGTTTTCAGTAAGCATTCTCTGTTTTTCTTTTCTGTAACACATGGGTCACAATATGAGGACAACATAGATCTTTCTAGATTTTAACTCCGTTTGATACCATTTCAGGAAAATTATCAGCACTAAAACTTTTAAAAAGTTTTCAAATGATCTAAAATGATCTAACCAATAAGTGGGTATAATTCAAGAACAAAAATAAACAGAACATTAAACTAACATAATTATCTGATTTATTTTGCAAAAAGTAAAGCAGTTTTACTTAGGTCAATACATCAGGCTATCATTAGGACCCTTCTGGTACTTTAAAGTAAGTTATGGTACATATCTCTGGTTATATCATTATCTACGAGCAGTCCCAGGAACACAGCCCTTAATTTCTTGTCTAGTTGCTATATTTTATTGAATAAACAAATGTAACAAAGATGAACACATAAGTGCTATGTAGTAAATTTAATTTTTCAAAGAATGTAATTCAGTGGCTAAGCAAGTAAAATAAAAAAAATACCATATTTTCCAAGTATATACCACTTAGACAAGAAAAAATGCATGTGACAAGTGATTTAACCAGGGCATACATATATTCTGCTGTAAGAGGAAGGGGGTGAACACAAGAGCTCCATGTATCCAGATAACATCATTGATATACCTCTGATCTACTTTTGTGACTTTTTTGTAGGTTCACCTATGCAGTTGTAAAAAAATTCTCTTAGGATAACGCCCGTTTCGTACGGTTTGTATTGAGAAGAAAACATGCAACCATAAACTTCCAATGCTCAGATTTTGAGAGATGCTAGTTTAAAGGAAAAACATTTTAAAGGACATAGTCTTGATGTTGGAAACCTGCAAACAAAGAGAACTGTATCATAATGATGTATAAACTCATAGTACAGTTAGTGCACAATGAAATCTTATCAACCCATATCTTCGAGAGGCAAAAAAATGTTTGATTAAATTAAAGGATACTTTTTAGGGATCTTTTACCATATATTTCAATTGTGTACTCTTTCTCTACAAACGATAAACTGAATAAGCTGGGAGAGAATTAAATATCAATATACAAGTAGGAATACTTCCTACTTTTGAAATGGTTTAGTTGTGGAAATGACTTTAGGGGACTGATATGAAGAATGCCATGGAAGCAACCTTATGAGAAGTCATTTGTTTCCCTGTAATCTGCCTTATTGTTTATCTTGTTAAGAAACTTGTTGAGCGATTCTGCTAGATGTGCTGGCACCTGACAAGAGCGTCATCAGTCACTGCACAGCTTTGGCCTACAAACTCTTTTACGGGATTCAGGAGGGATATGGATTTAAATTTTAAACTGGTTTCTGTCAGTGTGACAAATGAACACCAGAAAATTGTAGGACAATGGTAGAATGTTGAAATGCATGCCAGAAGTAATGGGCCAATCTTCAACTGGGATCGACAAAAATAGCCATAAGGCATCTCCAGGTTGTATCATTACTATCATTCTATGTCTAAGGCGTAAGGACAGCCTATTACTGAAGCTTTCAATCCTGCATTATTTACCAAAGTAACATAATTGACTGCCCAGAGTAATTAAACCCTTTAGAATGAAAAACTCTGTTAATAGAAGCATTAAATTCTTAACATCAACTTTTTTGAAGAGTTAAATAAAAAGCAACCTATCAAAGTCTTAAGATAATGACATCTAAAATTTTCTCCCAGTTTATTTTTCCCAAATTAATTTGCTTTATTCCATTAGTAGTTACATAGAATGATGACACTCTAAAGTGTGTTACCTTAATCAGATTTTAAAAATATGTTTTTGCCAGAAAGAACTAGAAAAGTTTATTGTACTTGATGAAGTGCATTTTAATAGATGTAGTGACTCATAATAAAAATAACTGAAGCAGTGACTAGTATGCTATCAGATAGAGCACTGTGAGGCCTGCCTCAGGATTTAGATTCTGAACTTGGAAGTCAAAACTAGAAAAATGCTGGGCTTCAAAGTTCTCCGATTCCCAATGGCTTTCTTTGTATCCTTGTGAGGCAGCTTAACTGTTCTCAAGAAATGAAATCAACTCAAAAGTGTTTCAATGTTGATATGTTAATACAAGGAACTCCAGGATGCTGCTGGAAATATTTCATATGGAATTTTAATAAAATATTTATTTTATCAAATTTCTAAATGACATGCTTTTGCCGGAATTATTGTTACACAGTTGTGAAGAAGAAAATCTTAAATGAAAACGCCTATTTATAAATGAGGTTTAAACATTAATATAATTAAAGACTCATCAAATATTTGCCTTCACCTGAATCTCAAGAGTTTGGTGAAAAAAGATTCTAATTATTTCTTTTTTAATTTTTATGTGTATTTATCTTTTATTTATCTATTTTTAATTGTTTAATGTTTTATTTATTTCTGAGAGAAAGAGAGAGAATGAGCAGGGAAGGGTCAGAGAGAGAGAGGGAGATACAGAATCTGAAGCAGGTTCCAGGCTCTGAGCTGTCAGCACAGAGCCCAATGTGAGGCTTGAAACCACAAACCATGAGATCATGACTTGAACCAAGTCAGACACTTAACCAACTGAACCACACAGGAGCCGCTCTAATTGTTTTAAGTAAAGAAAAAACATATGCCATTTCACTTTAAAATGTTTACGTCAAGTCATTTTTATGAATTGTTCATCATATGGTCAGTTTGTCTCCATTTAAAATTATTAAATTTAAGAGTTCAATTTTACAATGAGGTATGCTTTTATTTTATAGATAATAAGTGATAAGGTATATCAGATGGAGAGAAATATATATTTGCTTTTATTAATTTTTAGCCATTAAAGTAATGAATACAGTAAAAGTATGCATTTAAATTGTGTTGGCACAATTTAATACTTTGCTGGAAATGCAAGTTTGTTTATTATTTTTTAATTTTTTGAGTATTTATTTATTTTTTAGAGAGAGAGACCAAGTGTGAGTGGAGGAGGGACAGAGGGAGAGGGAAGCACAGAATCTAAAACAGGCTCCAGGCTCTGAGCTGTCAGCACAGAGCCCCATGTGGGGCCTGAACCCACGATCTGCAAGATCATGACCTGAGCTAAAGTCAGATGCCCAACCAACTGAGCCACCCAGCTGTCCCATATTTTTTTTGCTTATTATATAAAACTATATTACTTATCTGAACTTTTTCTAAAATAGAAAGTATGCTAAATAAAAGAATATACTAAATGATTTAAGTAACAGATCCATCAAATATTTGAATGCTATCCTGTGCCACTTTTATATATACATATACACATAAATATATCCTGTATATATGACAACACAATATAGTGAGTGTGAAGTTGCTAAAGGACTGTATCATTACATTGATATGACTGATTTTCCTGAACATGCCAAAATTAAAACTACCATACCAAAGAGTAAAGCAGACACTAATTTTAGCAATGTTGTTCATATCTAGTTCAAATCTGTATGACCCACAGATCAATCTGACCCTCTGGGGAGTGGGAGAGGATACCACCCCTTTATAATCATCATGGTAACTATAGAATATATTTACATAATAATGCTAAAATATCCTAAGGGCTATACATGTATCACTCATCAATTTCATGCAGAAATAGTGATAATGGCAAATGGCCAAGGTGAACTCTATTCTAAGAAATACACAAGCTACAGAGAACTGTGTTTGCAGAGCTATGAATCGATACACTGAACTAAATACATTTGAAATATGTTAATTTTTCCTTAGAGTATGAGGACATATGAAAATGTGAACTATAAACACATGAAAGAATAAAAGATAAAGGTTTGGGCAATGAGCAAAGTCAAAAATTATGGAAAGTGGAATATAAAAGAAAGGAAGGTAATATAGCACGACTGTAAAAATTTCACCAGAAATATAGGTTCAAGTAAAACAAACAAATGAAGGTAATAAAGTGAGATGAAATGTGCTTTAATTTTCTTTCAACATCTCAGAGTTCTGAGCAGAATTACAGCACCTACCCTGAAAACTTGTTTAGCAAATATTCATTAAAATGAAATATAATGATGAAGGTTGCCAAAAGTGAATAGAATTGCTCTTCTTTCTAAATATTGTGGAGCCAATTACATTGGAAGAGTCAGGATCTAAAGCCAAAATTTTCTTGACAATTAAATAGAAGCAAAATAATCTTTGGCAATCCTAGTCTAAAAACCTAGGTAGAAATCAATTAAACTCAAATTACCCTTCAAAGTTCTTTAGAAAGTTGCCATGTTGAAGACCTACTCTCTTTTTTCTCATATGCTTGGCTATAACTCACCAAAGTTTTTCTCTAGCATTGAAAGAAATAGCTCTTTTGTTTTGTAGCAGCTGAAGCAGTTGACTTACACTGGGGGGCTCTATATTAAATTTAAAAACTCCCTTAAATATCCAGAATCACATTCAGCATTAGGAGACATCTATCTAATTCTGAGGCCGGGGGTTATAAACCTAAGAGAACAAGTAAATCTAATTATTTCAAGCTCACTATTGGATATAAATTCAGTAAGCAGATTGATAATAGGAATTGTCCAGGCCATTTAATCTGTTACTTTCTATCTTTGAAAAAAAAAACCTACTTTGTTTTTTTTGTTGTTGTTCCCTATATGCATGATCAAGAATATTAAATATAGTCAGGTTGAATACATATACAATGTGATTCTATCACATAATTCTTATAGTATTTTGTCCTTACAATATCTTTCCTTTATTAAGCTTATGGATATGATTTTATCATTTTTATATTTACAGAAATGTGGATATGTCTTGTTTCCCTAAATTGATCCTAATGATTGCTTTGAATGAGATTGAGAGAGAGTTGCTCATTTCTGTATCTGATAATCTCGTTAAGCCTGACAAAATAAAGTGCTGGAAAAGATAAGGACTTTTTCAAGGGGATAATGGTATTAGTTAAGTGAGTAGAGACGTGTAAAATAATATCAGTCTAATTTGGGACAATGCAATTTACTTTATTTTCAAGATGCCAGGTGGATTTGTATGGACTTTGGTGAAATATTTCTTATACTATATCATTGATTATAATTCTTGCTCCTTTATACAACAAAATTTGGTTGTCATTTACAACAGAATTTCTATCTGCTTTGCACTTATGAGCATTATAAACATTCATCTTTTACGAACCTAACATATTTTATATCTCATTTTATGAAAAATAAGATAGATAAGAGATATAGATGTGAAGTCTCATTACATTTCAGTTAAAGACTACAGAAAAATTGATGAATAGTGTAGAGACAAACGGCAGCTTTGAAACATTTTAAATGTTGGGACCAGTTTTTTTTCCAGCATTTCACAGATTGTGATTGGATAATATTCAAGAGTTGGCTTAGGGACCATGACACAGGTCCTGCTTTGCTCTTCCTTCTAGTAAGACTCCAGCAATGCTGGTAGGGAGGGGCGCTGGGGTGGTGTTGAAGAGAAAGGGCTTCATACTGAAGAGATAGGTGGAGACTACTTTGAATAGAGGGTTCAGAATGAACGAGCACTGGTGGGTGAGAAGAAGGAAAATATCAGAATTGCTGGTGAGAAAGCATTTTGGTCTGAGGAACCAGGGCAGGAGAAGGTTAGCCTCTGTGAAGAACATAAAAAGTTAATTGATTAGAAAATCACAAATAGAGGGTAATTGAAAGAGACAGGTTGAAAACACATGCACAGTTTTGAAAGTTCTAGTCCTAGTAACGAGTTTGGATTTCATTGTAACGACAAATCCAGGGCACCTGGGTGACACAGTAGATTGAGTTTCTGGCCTCAGCTCAGATCATGATCTCATGGTTTGTGGGTTCGAACCCCACATCGAGCTCTGTGCTGACAGCTCAGAGCCTGGAGCCTGCTTCAGATTGTGTCTCCCTCTCTTTCTGCTCCTCCCCACTCACACACACACTCTAACAAAAATAAACATAAAAAATTAAAAAAAAATACTACTTCCCTGTGGAGTGTCCTTTTTTATAAATTGAGGATATGCTATTATATTGCATAAGAATGTTATGTTAATAGCTAATAATTACACAATATGACATTTAAAAGTGTGTTTACACACCCAGGTGTCTGGGTGGCTTAGCAGCTGAGCTTGGGACTCTTGGTTTCAGCTCAGGTCATGATCTCACAGTCATGATTTTGAGTCCTGCCTCTGGCTGGGCACTCACAGCCCTGGAGCCTGCTTGGGAGTCTCTCTCTCTCTCTCTCTCTCTCTCTCTTTCTCTCTCTCTTTCTCTCTCTTCCCCTCCCTCCCTCTTGCTCAAGTTCCTTCTCTTTATCTCTCTGTTTCCCTAAAACAAATAATCTTAAAATAAAGTATATTTACTATTAAAACTCTTTTTGATATAGACATTATTGTCATCCCCATTTTATGGATGAAGATATTGAGGCAGGGAAAATTAAATTGTTTAAGTCATATACTTTGGACATGAATGCACTTGTTAAATGTCAGAACCAAAATGTATACCGAAGACGTCTACCTCTAGCAGCTGTGCTCTTAACTACAGATACACTCCATTATCAGAACTAAATGAGATTATGTATAGGATGAAGGAATTTCACCACTCTGATACTTTTCATATACTATGCTCTAAAATTAAGACTTTTCCTTTCAAGTCATAAGTATTTTGAATCCTTTGCAATAATCTTTAATAATATTGGCTCCAAAGCTATAAACTTTTGTTTCATTTTCTCAGCCTCTTTATCTCTAATGCCTCAGAACTGTACCCATGGTTACCTTCCCCTCAATTAAAAAAAGTAATATTTATTTTTGAGAGAGAGAGAGAGCATGAGCAGAGGAGGGGAAGAGAGAGAGGGAAACACAGAATCCGAAGCAGGCTCCAGGCTCTGAGCTGTCAGCACAGAGCCCAATGCCGGGCTTAAACTCACGAACCGTGAGATCATGACCTGAGCTGAAGTCAGACTCTTAACTGACTGAGCCACCCAGGTGCCACACCTTACCCCCAATTTTAACATCTCACTCCTCTTCTCTCATTTTAACACAAATTAAATTAAATTAAATTAAATAATAAAATAAAAATAAAATACCAGGAAATGTGAAGATAATGTCAGCTTCCTATGTGAGTTAAAATAGTGTCCCTTATGTACTATACGATGCTCCCCTTCATATTCTAAGGATGTTTAAATAACACCTATGACTAGATTTTCTGATCAGTTTGATTAGTGCACTTAACATTGAACACATTTTCTTACAGAAAGATAGATTACTAGAATTTATAAAAAGTTAAAAAATATATCAAAAAGTATATAAACCAAATGACTGTGACAATGGAGTAAAATATTGTGACATCATATTACAAATATAAGAATGTATCTTTCTCCTTCAAATATTTGAAGGAACTATGTATAGAGTGAAGAATTCATTAAAAAATAAAACAAAAGTTAAGGCACACTTTTTTAATCATGTCAACATGCAATTGTTTAAAAAGTTTTTCCTTTAGATCTAGTTCTATGATGTAAACTCCTTGGCAATAGAGACTGGGATTTTTTTTTTTCTTCTTGTTTCAGTTTGATCCCCTTTAAGCTCTTTATTTCATTATGATGAGCTTTAGTGGTTCAGAAGTTTTGTTTTGTTTGGTTTGGTAATATAAAATGATTTTCCCTTCTGGTGACAATGTTAGAGAAAAGTGCTTTGGTATGATTCTCAATATAGACACCAGAGTTCTTTCAGTCAAACAGTTTGAATTTGGATATAAAGAAAATGTAGATCCAAGAATAAATGAGCCATCCTGTTCAAAACAGACATGACTAGACAGTGATTAACCAAATATATACCAGGGGAGGACTTAAAGGTTATAGAAATCCAAGAAACTACAATGCCAAAATTCTCCCAAGATCATGTGGTCAACTCAATTCATTTACAGACAGTCAGGCCTTTGGTTTTCTTTGTAACGTGCCAGAAAATCAACAATACAGACCAGACTGTGATGTTGAATTTCAGTTTTTTTACTCATTCAATATTTGCTTCCAGCTAGGATACATTATGAAAATTTAGTTTTGATACATTGTTTATATCGTCCTAATCCAAACAATGATTCCTGACTAAAACAAACTTTAGATCTATTCTACTGCTGAAGGTACAAATCCAAACATCCAACTTCCTACCACAATCCCCTGACTTATCTGTGGTTTGTTATGTCTTTTACTGCATTAACACCACC
This sequence comes from Hyaena hyaena, assembly GCF_003009895.1. NCBI lineage: Eukaryota > Metazoa > Chordata > Mammalia > Carnivora > Hyaenidae > Hyaena > Hyaena hyaena. The sequence continues at coordinate 3,675,326 of NW_024080723.1, forward strand.
AACGCATTCCACTTGCAAAAAGTCTGCAGGCCTCTACTTCCTCCCTGGCTTCTTCATTTTTTGCCTCCCAAATAAAGGAACCACAAGGACTGCTATTTGCTTATTTACACTGCTGCAGGGGAAATGTAGTGGGCTTTGAAGATCTGTGCACTCCACACAGTTCTGAGAGCCCAAGCATTAGATGGGGGCAGGGGATTAATTCTCATAAATGAAAGACGGCATAAATAATATGCAGTTTTCAGCTTGAAGGTGCTAAGAGAACAGCCTTTACTCTCTTTTCCTCTTCCTCTTTTTCTCCCCCCTCCCCCCCCCTTGTATCTGTGTGTGTCTTTCTCACTGCACACCCCCATCACTCTCCCCAGTTGGCTATTGGGAGCAAAGGACCCTAGATGTTGGATTTGGCGGAGGGGGGGGGGAGTAACTGGGGTTCCTGATTCACAAGCAGGAGAAAATTACATTGGCCTGTAATTTAAAATGATAAATACATTTTTTCTTCTTTCTTACATTTTACTTAGTGAGTCCTATTGTATCTTTTTAAAACTGAATAAACCTTCTTGGTCATATCACATAATTTTTAAAATATAATAGTTTCATTGTTGTTTAGTTCTAAATATGGTGTAGTTTCCATTGTGACTTATTATTTAACGTGAGTTACTTGACATGGCATATTTAGTTTTCAAATATATTGAAGTATATTTTATTATGTATTTCTAGTTTAATAGAATTGTGGCTTGATGAAATGGTCTGTGATACTGTGATCTTACAGAACTTTCTTTTCTGTGCTCAAGAATTAATATATATTACTGCTTTGCCTTAATAGCTCTATATCTTAATAGTTCTTATATCTACTTCTGTGTCAGCTTGTGATATAGTATGCAGTGGAAACAAATACATAAAAACTCTTAGTTGTTTACAAGAAAAGCTTATCTATATCTTCATGTGATACAAGTCAAATACTTTTCTGCTCACTCTTCTTCATTGTAGTAACTGGGCTACAGAAACAACCTCTGAAACGCACCATTACCACTACTGTGACAGAGAGAAGACAGCAATGTTGGGACCATGCAAAGCCTCTCAAATTTCATGCTTGGATATGGCCTATGGCACCTAGACTGAAGATTCTTTGAACAAAGCAAGTCACATGGGCAAGACTGATGTCAATCAGTATGTAAAAATTCACCTCTTACAAGGAAAGGTAGCAAATATTTGGAAAAAGGAATATAATTTTATCATAATACTAATAGGCCACATTCCTATAAGAAAAGTCTGTTTTCATATTTTCTCTAACCAAATTTTTTGTTCCTTTGGTCTATAGATTTCTTAGACCAAAAGACATTGGTCTTTTGGAGACGTTGTACAACATACATTATTTTAGTGGATTTAACAGTGTATTCTATTGATTCTGCCATTTTTAGTTATATTTTAAGGCTATATTTCTGGCTTTATTCCAGTTAATGACCATTATGTTCTCTAAGTAGAATTGTTCATTTCATCAGCACAGAGACCTGTAATCTCTAGTGAAGATTTTGGCCATAGATATTAATTTGAAACTCTATTTATATTACTATCCTTTTTTTTTTTTTTTTTATATTTACTTGATGTCTTAGTTCAGGCTACTGTAACAAAAATAACATAGACTGAGTAGTTAACCAGAAACACAATATCTCACAGTTCTGAAGGTTAAAAAGCCCAAATCAAGACACTGGCAGATCCCATGTCCAGTGAGAACCATTTCCTGGTTTGAAGATGGTCTTTGCACTGTATCCTCAGATGGCTGAGAAAAAGCATATTTCTGTTGTCTCTTTCTATAAGGACACTACTACCCTCATGGACTAATTATCTCCCAAAGGTCCCATTTCCAAATCCCATCACATTTGGGAATAGACTTCAACATATGCATTTTGGAAGGAGGAAACATTCAGTCCATAGCCCTTGTACAATATCTCTTTAGTTTTATTTAATTAATTTCACTGAATGGCATTTAAAAAAACAATGCTGTTGTAAATAATAGACAGCTGTATTATCTTAGTTAATCTGATATCTGATATCTGTGGGGAGACATGGAGTGTCTATGCACCTCAGACTCTCTTCTAGGGTACTTACACAGTAGCACAGTAGATACTCTACACAATTAGAGTGTCTCCCTCTAAGTCAGAGGGTTGCTTTATTTACATTCTAGAATAGTAAAGTATCCCTCTTCACACAGGAGGTTTGCTTGCATACAGGGCAATAGAGAAAATATCTACCTGGGAGCAAAGGGTGGGCAGATTTGCCGGCAGCCCCTTATAAGACTAGGATTTTCCTAAACCTGGGTTTCATCAGCTGTTGTAGAGATCCACTTGGGCCCACTCTGATATAAGTCTTCCTTTATGGTATAAGGATAATTTATACCAATATGGAATTTGTGGTGCCCATGTGCAAGCATCACAGTCACAGCATTTCTTGATCCTTTGACAATACCTGTGTTTTAATAAATTATGGTAATAATGTGTTTACAAAGACTGTAATTATGGACATTTTTCAATTCTTTTAATTCTATTTTTTTTAATTGGATTTTTTTCTGTGTGGTTCTTTGTTGAATTTAATTTTGTCCTTTCCCAATATCTACTAATTAAAATTTTAAAGTCTTTTCATTCCTCTCATGGTTTGGATCCTCTAGAATCTTTCCTATTTATTTATTTACGTATGTATGCATGTATGTATGTATGTATGTATGTGTGTATTTATCTATTTATTTATGAGGGAGAAAAGAGAGAGTGCTTGCATGCCTGTGCAAGTACCTGTTCAGAAAAAAAGATTAAGAATCTTAAGCAGGCTCCACACCCAGCATGGAGCCCACTGCACTACTGAATTTAGGATCCTGGGATCATGACCTGAGCTGAAATCAGGAGTCTGGTGCTTAACTGACTGAGCTACCCAGGCATCCCATTTCTGAATCTTTTTAATGATTAAACATTAAGCAAATAGAAACAGAATTTGTTTTTCTTAATACTCTATAAATTATTCAGTAACTCTGTTATGTTGCTAATTTAGATAAAAAAATATTATCATGGTAAGATTACAAATTTGTCAGATTTGTTGAAATTAAAAACCAACTATGGTTCCACTGATTTTCTCTATTTCTATTTTTTAAATTTCAATATTCCCATTCTAATTTTTATTTTATATATGTATATATGTATATATATGTATATACATACATATATGTGTGTGTGTATATATATATATGTTTCTTCTGAGTTTATTTTGCTCTTTTTTTCCCCAGTTTCTTCAGGTGTTCAATAAGTTAATTTATTTGAGATCTGTCTTCTTTTTAAGTATCGTCATTGAAAGTTGTAAATTTCTCTTTTCTTTTCTTTAGATTAATCACTTTCTGTTTGTATTTTTTCTTTAAAAGAAATCATTTACATTGTGCTTAAACTATTAGAATTATTGCTTATCTTAGTTTTTTCTAAATGTCTGCTGTCACTATATCAATAACCTTTCATACCTTCAACTTTCCTTACTTTCATTTACAAAATGAAAATAGGTTAAATTTTATTTTGAAATTGATTTTTTAATTTTTTCAAAGTTCATTTGTTTATTTTTATTTTTTTAAAACATTTATTTATTTTTGAGAGAGGGAGACAGATCATGAGCAGGGGAGGGGCAGAGAGAGAGGGACACAAAGAATGGGAAGCAGGCTCCAGGCTCTGAGCTGTCAGCACAGAGCCCGACGCGCGGCTAAACCCACAAACTGTGAGATCATGACCTGAGCCGAAGTCGGATGCTCAACTGACTAGCCACCCAAGGGCCCCCAAAGTTCATTTGTTTATTTGAAAGAGAGAGAGCATGAGTGGGTGAGGGGCAGTTAGACTGGGAGAGAGAAAATCCCAAGCAAGCTCCATTCTGCCACCACAGAGCACAGCACAAGGTGAGGCTTGATCTCACAAAACTGCAAAAACACGACTTGAGCCAAAACCAAGATTGGACGCTAAACTGACTGAGCCACCCAGGTACCCCAAAATGAATTTTTAACACTTAACACTTATTTAGAAAATAGTATCTTTACTAATTTTATGACATTGTGGTTTTTCTTTGCATACAACCAAAATTTTTTATTCTTAACTGAGTTTAAATCCTCCGAATTTCTTCCTAGGGGATCTATAAATAATTGTGAAGGTATCTATTTCACCACACAATGAAATTTCAATTTTCCTTTACATCAAATGAAAAATTATTTTAATTCATACATTTTAGATGTTGCGTTTTTATTTTTTATCATTATTTTTATTAACATAAAAATAAATATAAAAATATAAATATTAAGGTTGTTTTTGAAATATTTCAAGTATTCTTATAAGTGTCTTTATTCTCAGGCCCAGAATTTCCTTTATTATACGGAAGATCTTTGATTTAAACCTATATAGTCTACTTAATTGAGAGTAATAACAGAGGAGTGACTTTGAGATTGTGAAGGCAAATGTGGTAGTATTTTTTAAGCATCTGGCAAATATCACACTTAGCCTTTGTCTAATATAAGAAATCCTAGAACCATTTTTCTTTTTTTTTAATTTTCTTATGTTTATTTTTGAGAGTGAGAGACAGAGAGAGAACAGGAGTGCGCATGCAAATGAGGGAGGGGCAGAGAGAAAAGGAGATACAGATTCTGAAGCAGGTCCCAGGCTCTGAGCTGTCAGCACTCAACAGACAGGCTGGAACCCACGGACTGTGAGATCATCACTTGAGCCAAAGTCCAACGCTCAACCTACTGAGCCACCCAGGTGCCCCCGTTTTTCTTATTAATGCCAAATGGAAAAAAAATCATCCCTGAGACATATAGAAACAATGTTCTGTTATAATAAAAAAAAATATTGTTTAGTCATTAATTTGCCTCTTGAATTATATTTTCAATATCTTTTTTACTTGACTTATACATACTTATATTTCAACTATCATTTACTTGTGAAAATGTCTCTCCATACTAAATAAAAATAGCTTACAGAATTTAGGTGTTCCTTCTATTTCTTAATATTTCTACGATTTTGGGCCTAATATTGTACAATGGTTGGACGATAATGTGTCATAAATTTTTATGTATACATATTTTATTAAAGGGATGAAATTCTGTCTCTAATCATGGAAATTAACAACTATTTTAGATTTAGTGTTAAAACATGTAAATTGCCACTTAAACCCTCTTTTAATACTCCTAAAATTATACTAATTTTAGAAATAGCTAGCTTCAGGGCGCCTGGGTGGCTTAGTCGGTTAAGCGTCCGACTTTCGCTTAGGTCATGATCTCACGGTTCGTGGCTTCGAGCCCCGCGTCGGGCTCTGTGCTGACTGCCAGCTCAGAGCCTGGAGCCTGTTTCAGTCTGTGACTCCCTCTCTCTCTGACCAACCCAAAACACGCTGTCTCTCTCTCTCTCCTAGAAATAAAAAAAAAAAGAAAAGAAAAAGAAATAGCTAGCTTCTCCATAATATTTATAGTATTTCCATATGTATTTAAAAAAACATTTTCAGAGTTTCAAAATTCTTTATTATCTTAGGGTTACATAATCAAGAAGTCCTCTCTTTTTCATTTAAAAAATCTTAGTCTTGGACTGAATATAGTTCATGGTTGGAAAAGTCCTTTTTGTCAATCTCAGGCAACTGCTTCTAGCATGCAATTTGTCATTTGAGAAGTAAGTGGAGCATGGCCCAGGTGTGAAGTGAACTGAAGGAAAATTATGAATCAAGTTAGCAAGAAGGAGAATTCCAAGCATGGCTTGAAATGTCAGGAAGACCTATGCTTCAGGAATCATAAGCAGAATTATGGAAACAGCTCATGTAAGGCATTAATAAAAACAGTCCCAAGAAATGGCACAAAGTTATTACACCAGTTTAAGGCTTGTAAAAGTAGGGCAGATATTGAGAAACCTTCAAAGAGTAGAATTGATAGCAAAAAAAGGAATGGTTTAGTCAGTCTTATGCAAAACATATTGTCCTTCTCCTAACTGTAAAAGCAATACATTCTGTCCCGAGGATAAAATAATAAATAATACAAATAAGTTTCAAATGCTTATAAACTTAGAGTCAGTAATGCCAAGATCAAGTCTACATTCTTTTGTCTTCAGTATATATATACACTTGTCCCACTCCAACCCATACTCAACTCTACTGGCAGAGTGGAGAAACTTGAGATACTCTAATTAGGTCTCAGGGGAAGTCATGAAGGCATGCACTATACCCAGAATTCACCAATCAAAAAATTCAGGTATGGGGTATGGTGTGATTTGGGTTGCCGACTTTAACAACATTGATTATTTTGATCAGAAAAGTCTTCAGTGTTGTCTGAAAAATATTGTATAGTAAGTAACAGTATAAAGAGTAAAACCAAAGTCATCTTTCATTATATCTACTACCGATTGCTCTGTTTTATGTATATATGTCCAAAGTTATTCCAATCATATAATGTAATTTTAGATATACTGCTTGATTTTATTACTGTGAATTACTTTCTAAAACGTTTTATTGCTATGACCTTTTACTTTTGATCAAATCTAAAATCTGTAACAGGCTCTAGATACTTCTAGCCTCTGAACCTTGACTTTCCCTTCACTAAACTGGACAACAGACCAGACAAACTCCTCACAGTGACCCAGCACTGAGGTAGGTGGAAGATGTGCTTGACGTGTTCTTGCAACATGCCAACTGTTACTAACCTAAGACCTTCTTATTATGTGTATTTCATCTTAATTTTCATTTTCCTTGACTTCCCTAATTTGTCAGACAAGTTGCACTCTGTAATTCTAATAATTAATACACTTGATATAACTTATTTTAGGCTCTTCACTCTCACTAACTTCTTAAAACATTGTCATATATTGTATCTTTATTGTTTACTGAAATACTTTCACTCAGTAAAAGTTTGTTGACTGAATCAATACCCTTATTGTAAACTGATAATTACAAACTTTAGATGTATTTCTATATTAAGATATGCCCACACATTTTAATGATAATATATTTTATTCAGCAGTTTCTCTTTGAACATTGGCAATTGCTATCTTGATAGAATTTTAAACAAAGTTGTAATGAGCAATTTATATAAAATCCCTATCTATTAAATTATTTACTAAAACATATGTATTAGAGGTAGAATTGTTCGGTAAAGTTTATACACACTTTCTTACTTTGGTATGCACACACATAAAATATATTGCCAAATGAGCTCAAGGGTAGCAATAAATACACCAATTTACTTTTATAATTGCAGTACATAAAAGGCAATGGCCATAAGAAATAGCATCTGAAGGCTATTTTGTGAGTTTTATGTTATGCTGCTCTTTTACTTTATTATGAAATAATATTTTTATCTATTATTAACTTCATGTTGAGTTAAAATTTAACCATTTGTTCACAAACAATCAAGGATACTTGTTTATAATAATGACAATAATAATATCAATAATGACAGTAATAATAAGTAGCAACAATAGTATTAGAAGTATAAGGAGAAGAAGTGACAGAAATATCACCAGTAATATAAAAATCCTTTTAAATTTAACTAAGCATATCATCAGTTATTGCATGCTCTTTGCACTAGGAACCCTAAGGATTATTAAGTACTAAAATGGGTTGCTGAACATCTACTGAAATATAAGAAAAGTATAATTAAATTATTTTATAAGAAAAGCATATACAAAAGAAAATGGAAAGTCTTCTTAGTCTCTCTACTAAGTTCTCAATAATATTTGTGCTTAAATCTTTGACTGTATTCTACCACACTCCAACACATGTATTACTTACTCATTATAGTAAGTATAATAACCAAAATTTTCTCTTTATGAGTATGATCTTCCTTTACTTCTCTTCGGTGTGCTTAATGGTAATCATCAAATAAATAACAGTTATAGTGCTTTACAAATGTGAACTTCTTTTCAGGTTAAAGACGTATTACTAGATTCTTTCAATTTTATTTCTCTTGTACGGTATATATTTCTCTTTGTAATATTTGTATGATGTTTTTAAAATGTAAATAATTGCAACAAAGTAAAATGACAATTATTGTAATGTATGATTTTGTAGAGAATCAAATAATTCAGTGATGCAAATAAAATGAGGTATCTGTGGAAAAACATACATGTAAAGTTGTATATATACACATACATGTGTAAAACACACAAATTTGTTCAATATCTACTAAAGAGAAACCAAAGTAGGTTATGAAATTTAAAAAATCAGTAGGACCTATTAGTGGAGCATGGGGTCCTGAATAATTCAGATTGATCTAGTAGAATTTCTGTTTGGGCATGCTTATACATCTTATACTATATTAAAAATGTTAATTCTGCAATCATTTATTCAGAATTTCCCACTTCCATAAATGCTTAGCATTTATATGTTCTGTTAAATACATATTAAAAAATAATAAAACACATGACCTTATTATATTGTTGTATACATTTTTAAAACTTTGAAGTTCTCTGAAGAAGCAAAGTGTTGAGGCTTATTTCATTTTGATTCTTGTTATAGATGCTTTATACCATGATATTGACTTTGGTTGTGAGCTGTTCTCCTGGTAGAATTGATTTATGATATACTCCATTGCTATCCAGACAGTTTCCAGTGAAGTGACAAAGAAGTTCTGCTTCCATGCCCATTTAATCAATGGAAAGCAAAGCAAGACCAGACAAAACAAAACCCTTTATCCAAGGTGACTGGATACTAAATGTCATGTTGTGTATGCTAGGTGTGAAAATAAATAGTGGACATATATACCTTGTTAATTGGCATTGTTATGTGCTTCCTAAAAGACCAATTTATACCTGGTACAGAGAATATAAAACTGTTGCTGCATCAAATGGTTTGTTAAAAAAAAATGCCCATATATTTTATGTGAAATTTAATACTTCCACTTATAATCGTCGCTTTTTTTTTTCTTTGTGAGGATATAGATACTCAAACATTAAAAGTATAAATAATAATTGGTTTTTTAAATTTATTTCTAGGAGAGAGAGAGAGAGAGACAGCGTGAGCAGGGGAGGGTCAGAGAGAGAAGGAGTCACAGACTGAAACAGGCTCCAGGCTCTGAGCTGGCAGTCAGCATCATGACCGCGAGATCATGACCTAAGCGAAAGTCGGACGCTTAGCTGACTAAGCCACCCAGGCGCCCCTAAAGTATAAATAATAATTGACTAAATGAGAGAAAATATATATTCCAGTAGGAAAATGATTGATATAACATTATTTTGCCAAACTGAAGATCATAACACATATTCTATATTATCTTTACAGTTGAATATACTAAATATTGCCGTACAATGGTTAGAGCATAAAACCTATGCAGAGGAAAGATGGATGACAAGGAGTGAAGGGAAGGTACAGTGAGGGCAGATTTTAGTGAGTCTGGTAAGCCATGATGACCCCCTAAGGAAGATTTAATTAATTGAAAAGAAAATTAAATGCTATATTTGTATTTTGTTTTAGAAATATGTTTGTGTTCTGTGTGTACAAAGCAAAGGACTGAAACAGGAAGGACTGAGAGAAGACTATTGCTGTGGTACAAAGAACATTAAGAAAGTCTCTGGAACAGACAATATAACAGAGAATGAAGGAGAGGGAGCAGATTTTGTGGTGTTTTGAATATAATTTTTACAACTTGGTTACTGTAGAACATGGAGAGTAAAATACAGAAATGAGCTGAGAGCATTTCTAAGATTTCTAGTCCAAGGAAATACGTATATTGAAACACCGTTGATTAAGATACGGAATTAAAACAGAAGAACATCCAGAAAGTGGATGCATTCAATCACAGGTTTCTTGATTTCCAAATGAATGCCTGTGGTCTCTGCAGAAATTGCAAATAAATTCTCAGCATGGCACTAGTCCCCATAGGGTATAATCTGGTGCCATACCAGCAGACTGATTATATTAGACCTCCTCCATTATAGCAACAATTACGCTAACAGTCATAGACTTATATTTGGGGAGACTTATAAAAATCTTATATTTAGATTTGCCTTCTCTGTCTATAGTACTTCTGCCAGTACTGTCACTCACAGATTTATAGACTATTGTGATGCTTACCAAGGTACTCCATAAAACACTGCCTACCAGGGAAGTTATGGCAATGTAAATGTAGCAGTACACCCATCTTGGAATTTTTTGGAATTTTTTGGTCTTATCACACATTCCATCAACCAGAAGAATCCAACTTGAGAGAGCCCCATAATGACTTTCAGAGGGCTCAGTTAAGGTAACAGATGGCCAATATGAACATGTTGTATTGGGAAGTTGGCTTATAAGATGAGGCATTTTTCTAAAATCAAGAACCAATATATGAGGCAGTCTCCTTCATAGCCAGAAATATTAATCCTGAACCAAGAGTAGAGATAGCAGTGGTTTCTCTTTTCACTACACCTAATAATCTATTTGAAGACTGTTTCTGTTCCATAATTTGTGCTCATAGTATCCATCGAAAGTCTACTTCTAGTAAAGAGCCTACCAATGATTCCAATGAATTGGAAATTGAAATTATCCCCCATCGTTTGACATTTCTCATTCAGATTAAATAAGAAATCAACATGGAATCTACAATGTTAATTTTTCTCCTGATTACTAGGGAAAATTATGGTGTTGATACCTAGCAGAGAACAGGAGGACTGATTGGAAATCAGAATGAATTCACCATAAGTTTTCTTAGGACTATCTTTCCTTAAAATTGTGATCAGTGGAAAACTATGATTTCTACTAAAAATTTTTACTATGATTTCTACTAAAAAAAACCCTATGATTTCTACTACTAAATAAGCAGTAACTTATACTTGTGTAAGAATAATTTCTCCAGGTCGAGAACTCAATTTATTTGTGATGTAGAGGAGGGTAAAGGAGATATGGAATGATTAGTGCCTATCATTATTTAGACACATGAAGTGTCTATTTTTACTAACTTACACTCCATGGCTAGTTAGGAAACCCAGGATAATAGCAGGGTAATATAATATTTTATATTATGCATTTTTTCCTCCACATTTCTACCATTTGACATGAAGAATGCTAGTGGATACAAATTGATAGCACCCATGATGATACATTTACTAGCATATGATTATGCTTTGTGTATGCCTGAGATGGAGACACAAACTTTTACCTGAATGAAGGGTAAGAGTAAAGAACTGAGGGGGCAAAGTAATAGGCTTTGCCAGATCTTCCATGTGTGGTTCTAAATCCACTCTTTCTCCTCCTTCTCCTGTCTTTTGTCTTGGGAAGCTCAGCTCATTGGCTTCTATATAGACAACATAGAGTTCTTGCCAGAAATCACAGGGAGGAATTATATTGATATAAATCTATTTACTCCACTGTATTTATCCCTGGGGACTATTTGCTCTGTATGTATCCCCTGGATGCAGGTCAGTACATCATTTAATTCAACTTTCTTTACTCACCTCTCACTTTCCAGGTTCTGTGAGCCAAGTGCTCCCCATGTCCCTTCATTCCCGAGAAACTGAGAGTTGCTCTGCTCTCAGGTGAATAAATCGCCTCTGCTACTATTTATCGTGGATTTCTGCATTATTCCTTGTGGTTCTAGACATGCTTACACCTTGTACATATTCTTATTGTAAAGGATACACAGTGACATTTCCTAATTTGAGTGTGCCATACATTTCCTTTTAGGACCCTGAGGCTGACATGAGAGCTTTCTAAGACAGGCCACATAGGAAGCCATGAAAGTACTACAGGGAAAATTAAAAACTTTGAGGTGACCATTGCAGGCCAATCTCATAAATCTTCCACATATTTGTTTAGAGGCAACTGCTGTAAGCAAGAATAATTGACCAAAGCAGAACTGCTGGTAGAGGCAGAGAAAGTTGCTTTGAAATAATCTGGGATATCAAAGGCTGCAGATCTCATAGATCACCAATGAGATAAAAGTCATAGAAATGAATAAAAGTCAGGACTGGCAGAAGCTCAAGAAAATACAAAGGGTCTTATTTTTAAGTCCTTTGTTAAAGCAACAATAAAACACAAAGAATTTTCTACAAGACCTTTATAAATTTTAAAAATTACCTGATATTTTTAGAGAAACTTATAAAAAGCTAATGAAGCCTTCTATTTTTAGAGAAACTTATAACAAGAGAATAAAGCAAGTGTGGCCTTGAAAGAACAACATAAAAGATGAACACATCTTTGGATTCTCTCTCTCTCTCTCTCTCTCTGACCCTCCCTCTTTCAAACACTGTCTCTCTCTCTCAAAAATAAACATTAGTTTTTTTTTTAATGCACACACAAATTCTCATAGAAGCAGACAAATGATAAAAGATGGCAGAAAACAGAATAATTTTCAAGGAAATAATAAAAATTAGGAAGTAAGTTTTAAGTGTAAATAACTCCAGTAAAGATAAATGATAGGCTAGGTATCAAAAATACTACATCATGGGGCATCTGGTGGTCCCATCAGTTGAGCATCCAACTGTTGATTGTGACTCAGGTGATGATCCCATAATTCTGGGAGTAATCATAAACCCTACATTCGGCTCTACACTGAGCAGGGAGCCTGCTTGATATTCACTCTCTCCTTCTCCCTCTTCTTATGCCTCTCTCTCCTGATTGCATGTGCTTTCTCTCTCTCTCTAAAATAAATAGGTAGATAGACAGACAGACAGATAGACAGAAGATAGATAGATACAGATACTAAATCCGGTTGACATCATACTTCTGGAGGGCAGTATTCCTTATTAGAAAGCAGTTGCTACATTGACATGATACTAGAGGAAAGGTTACGGGAGGCAAGCATATTTTATCTAGCCAAGTGCTTCTTTGAGTAAAAGAACAAAAGCATATCTGTGAGTTTAGAACATTAGAACTTGAGTTGAGGAGCCTAGATAGAAGACAACTCACAAATACTCTAGGGAACAAATATCAGGCAAACGATGACTGTGAAAATGTGCAAAATGTCTGAGATGAACACTGGGAATCCTAATTGTAACATTAAGAGTAAAACAAAGTAGGAATAAGTAGTTCATAATCACAGATTGTAATTGGTAAAAATCTGGAAAAACTCACAAAAATGAAGAAAGAATAAGAAAAAGTAGAAGTGGATTGGTCTTCCTAGTTTTCTCATATGTAATAGCTGTGAATTAAGAACTTACAAATCACGTAGTTAAAATTATTTTTAAAACAGAGGTAAAGATTAGAAATGATAATACTGATGGAAATGATAGAGGGGTTAGGATAAAGGTATTACAAAATGGCATACCTATAAAATTGGCTATTGGAAGAAATACAAGAATGTTTCCTTAAACATGCTATAAAAGAAGAAAAGTATTTTAAGATATATACACACAAATGGTTAATATACCATAAAATATCACAGGACTAAAATCAAGCATATCTATCACATGATTAAGGCAAATAGGTTTAACTCTCTAAAAGAAAAAATAAACCAACTTACAAGCATAATTTTCTTTAGAAATTATTTTTTCATGTTATGTCATAAAATGGACTTTGTCTCACATCATTACATATTATTCTACAAAACTACTTCCTAAGGCTGTAAAAGTATGCCTGCCGTATTCAAATAACTCAAATTTCTTGCTATTTTATATTGTTTCCAACTTACTATGCTATATGATGCTTAAAATAATTTAGTTACCTATATGAAACTAAACATGGATTTGTGAAAACTCAGTGTAAATTCTTATCAGAATGAGATTCATGTGCCAAAAATTATACACATTTAAGGAGTTTCACATATTTAATCAAATTGAAAAGTGTGTATAATAAACATTTTAAATCTAAATGACAATATATAAGAATTCTCAATCCCTTATAGCTTTGAAAACGTGAACACTGAAGTTGTTTAATCTTTGACAATATCAATAAAACACACCTTTCCATGCTTTATTTTTTAATTTAATAGTAATGTTGAATATGTTTCAATGTTTGCTCATTTGTCAAAACATGTAATTTAAGGCCTGACGTCACTTACAATTTTTTTTTTTGTAATTTACAAATATTTTTACAGCCAAGGAATCAACAAATAATCATTAAAAGTTTTGCTCTAAACATTTGTATTATTTTTTTCTTTAAATTACATGAAATTCACACATAGGAATTTAATTCAAATGTTGACTCATTGCTTAAAATAACCTCTTAAAATTTTTACTCAGACTAAATATTTTTAAATGCATTGGTTCACTTTTCATGTAGATAATGTTATTTATATGTGAAAAAATGTCTTCACTAGAGAAAAAAAATCAGTTCTGCATTTGACAATCTTTTTCCCCACCCCTCTCTCTGCAGTTGGGAGAAGTATTATTTATTGTGGAAATAAAACAGTTAAGAATAGTAAAATTCCATTTTTGTTTATTTCAAAATCAAGCAGACAATGCTTCTAAGCATTACTTGGATACTTTGATGTTTTCTAGTTTCCCACTACTTCTTCCAGCTGCCAAAGGCATCATGTCAGATATATGCCCTCAGAGCTGCAGCATTGCTTCGCAGAAAAAGGAAGAGTTACATTTTATAACAAAAGGTTCTGGTTAATCAATCCTTTCTTTTTTCTTTCTCTAAATAAGCCACATACATAAATGACTTTCTATATTTGCATAACTTTTTAACAAAAATATTCATAAGTGTTAAGTTCTATTTTTTGAAGTACTTTACTACATTAAAAACAGATTAATGCTTATTTATTTTAGAAAGAGAGACAGAGTACACGTTGGGGAGGGTCAGAGAGAGAAGAGGCACAGAATCCGAAGCAGGCTCCAGGCTCTGAGCTGTCAGCACAGAGCCTGATGCTGGGCTTGAACTCACAAACTACTAGATCATCATGTGAGCTGAAGTCAGATGCTTAACTGACTGAGACACACAGGCAGTCTCCTACATTTTTTAATTTAAGTTTTATTTTTATTTATTTTGATAGGGAGATAGAGAACAAGTGGGAGAGGGGAAGAGAGAGAGGGAGACAGAATCCCCAGCAACCTCTGTGCCATCAGAACAGGATGGATGTGGGGCTCAAACTCACAAACATGAGATCACAAGCTGAGCTGAAGTCAAGAGTTAGATGCTTAACCTACTGAGCCATCCAGACACCCCTGAAATACTTTAAACATTTTAATTTATACATGTAGGCATATTATTCAATATTGTATGACTTTTACATAAGTAAAAGAAAATCATATTATATACAACTTGTGTAATGTCCAATTGTTCAAAAACCTAGCATTATATTCATGGAATGGGAAATAAAAAAATAATATTGATGTAAAAAAACTACCTTCTTGGGGCGCCTGGGTGGCTTAGTCGGTTAAGCGTCCGACTTTCGCTTAGGTCATGATCTCGCGGCTCGTGGGTTCGAGCCCCGCGTTGGGCTCTGTGCTGACTGCCAGCTCAGAGCCTGGAGCCTGTTTCAGTCTGTGACTCCCTCTCTCTCTGACCCTCCCCTGCTCACGCTGTCTCTCTCTCTCTCCTAGAAATAAATAAAACATTAAAAAAAAAAAAAACTACCTTCTTTTCATATATATCTGTTTTTGCTTTTAAGTTAAACATTAAAAACAGAACATATAAACTGAACAATCACCTCAAAAATGTATTAAAGTGTAGCAAATTGGATTAGTGAAAATACCAACAGGATTTGAATTAGTTCCCTATTGTTTACATCTTCTTTTACAAAACAACTTTATCAATATTATGAGGTTTATTACTTTCTCACCTTTAAAAAAATTTTCCTGCCACTTTTGGTTTTGTTCAATATTTTGGGTGATTCTATTTTGTCTCATTTTTTGCCTTAGTAGCTCTATCATCTATCTATCTATCTATCTATCTATCTATCTATCTATCTATCTACCTATCTATCTACCTACCTACCTACCTACCTACCTAGTGGTTGCTCCAGGATTCAGATTCACATTATTAACCTAAACTGGTCAGAGTACTTTGCATATTATTTCCATAAGCGCATTATGAGAAGGTGACAGCAGTATTCTTGTATCTCCCCTTTCCCAGCCTTTGTGCCATTGCTCCCGCACTTAACTTCTATGTATGTTATAAACCCTAAAATGCATTTTTGCTATTTGTCCACTGATCCACTTTTGAAGTGTTAACAAATAAGAAAAAGCATTTATATAATCAAAATTATTTAATTCTCTTTAATCAAGCATTTACCATTTCCCTTGCTCCCTATTCACTTTTATAGATGCAAATACCTCATTAGTATCATTTCCTTCTCCCTGAAGGACTTCAAGCTTTTTATAGTGCTAATCTGCTAACAATGGATTCTCTCTACTTTTTATGCCAAAAAGACTAAGTCTTTATTTTGCCTTACATAAAAGATATTTTCTCTTGGTCTAGAATCTTAGTTTACTTTCTGATCCTTTCTATGAATTAATACACTTTTTTTCCTTTTCAGTACTTTAAAGATATATGCATATTCAATGAATAACTATGTTAATAAAACTACGTGATATGTTTATACTGCGGGAAAACTAAGCATTCAATTAGAGTATTTTGCCCTAGGTTTTATAATACCCATAGTTTTGTGTTGAAGGAAAGAGACAAAAACATAGACACATAAACGTAAAGGCTATAAAGGCAAGTTGGGATACATGTAAAAAAGAAAAGGTGGAGAAGGTGATGTAATGATGAGGGTCCCATTCGAATAGAATGTTCAGAAAATATTTGTCTAAGTGTGTGAGTGTAGAGGAGTCAGCTAAAGCATACCAGACAGCACAAAGTATAAACCTAAGCCTGGGAGTAAATGAATGCTTGGGTTATTCCAGTTGATTTTCACAAGCCTTATTATGGCTATAAATAGTAAGTTAAACCAGAAACTAAGGATTTGATTCATTTGGCAAAAAGGTAAAGGAAGTATATCAACCACACTAATGTTCACTTGTGTTTTTATATGTTAACAAAAGCCCAATTTTAAAATGTGAAATATTATATTTTATGTTCTATCATAAGTTTTAATTGTACAGATTGTAAAGTCACAAATTCAACAGTCATTTCCTATTACAGAGTATTTAATTAATCATATCCTCTTATTACAAATGATTATAAATCACTCTGCCTAAAATTTTTAATTTAAAAAACTATTTCTTTTCTCCCTAACTATTTAATAACTACATGAAGAAAACAAATTATATTTTCATTCAAGAAATCATTATTCATGATTAGTAAGAATGTTATGCTGATACTGGCCTACCTATATAATTAGGCCAAGGGTGTGATTAGATATCTTACTGGAAGTTAGTAAGAGCCAACTGACGATGAATCAATCTATGACCAAAAAAGGCAAGAATATACAATGGGGAAAAGACAGTCTCTTCATAATGGTGTTTGAAAAATTGGACAATTACATGCAAAAGAATGAAACTAGAGCACTCTTTTACACTATACATGAAAATAAACTCAAATAGATTAAATACTTGAATATGAAACTGGAAACCACAAAATTCCTAGAAAAAAACAAGCAGTTTTCTCCTGGACATCTGCCTTAACACCGTATTTATGGATATGTCTCCTTGGGCAAGGAAAACAAAAGCAAAATTAAAGTTTTGGGACTACACCAAAATGAAAAGCTCTTATACATCAAAGGAAACCATCAAGAAACACAAGGGCAATGTACTAAGTGGGAGAAGATATTTGCAAATTATTTGTCTTATAAAGAGTTAATATGCAAAATACATAAAGAAATCATACATGTCAACACACACACACAAAATTAATCCCATTAAAAATGGGCAGAGGACCTGAATATTTTTTCAAAGAATACATACAGATGACTAACAAATATATCAAAAGATGCTTAACATCACTAATAATCAGGGAAATGCAAATCAAAATCCAATGGCAAAATTGAGATATCACTTCACACCTGTCAGAAGGGCTAGTATCAAAAAGACATGAAATAACAAGTGTTAGGAGATAAAGAAAAGAGAACCCTGTACATTGTTAGCAGGAATGTAAATTGGCATCAAAACTGTGGAATACAGTATGGAGAATCCTCAAAAAATTAAAAATAGAATTACCACATGATCCAGTATCTTCAATACTGTGGATTTCCAAAAGAAAACAAAAAATAATTAGAAAAAATATACACACCCTTATGTTTATTGCAGGATTATGTGCAATAGCAAAGATACTGAAGCAACCAAATGCCCATCCACAGATGAATGGATAAAGAAAATGTGACACATACACACACGCACACACATGCACACACAGGTACAAAATGGAATAGGAATATTAGCCACAAAAAAGAATTAAATTTCAACATTTGTGACTACATAGGCGAACCTAGAAGACATTATGTTAAGTGAAATATGTCAAGTTAGAGAAAAACAAATAACATATAATTTCACTCATATGTAGAATCTAAAAACAAAGAAAAAAACAGAAATAGACTCATAAATACAGAGAAAAAAATTGGTGTCTGCCAGAGGGTAAAGGGATGGCAAAATAGGTGAGGGGGATAAAAAGGTAAAAAACATACATTTATAAAATAAGTAAGTCATGGAAATAAAAATACAAGGCATAGGGAATATAGTCAATAATATTGTAATAACATTCTATGATAACATATTATAACTACATTTATCATGGCAAATGTTAGGTAATGTAAAGAATTATCAAATCACTATATTGTGTACCTGAAGCTAATATAACATTGTATGTCATCCAGACTTAAATAAAATTTTTTTAAAAAGTGCCAACTGAAACATACTCCAAAACTGCTAGCACCTTACCCCCTTATTTTATTCTGTATTTAAAAAACAGAAAGACGAATATTTCTTCCCAGGACTAATTAGGCCTGTGTATATCATTATTTTAATTGTTATTATTCTTTTGACAAAAAAAAATCAACATGCTCAAATTATGCAGAAACTTTCATAACCATGACAATTTTTTAGAATTTCAGCCTTTATATCCAGGTAGGAGACTGAATGAGAGACTAATGATATGTAGGAGACTAATGATATGGCACCTTTAAAGAGAGTTAAGCAACATTGCCTTCTGGAAAATAATGTTCAGTCAAATTCAACAATTAAATATACACATACATATATAGATACAAAGTATACATACATTTATAGTTTGGTTAGTGTATGTATGCATATGCATATGTGGGTATATATTTGGTTTTATATGTATATACATGGATTTATAAATTTCTGCATATGTATATACATATATATGTGTTTTTTCAACTGCTCTATTTATGATTTCCTTTCCCAATGTATATACATAAGCTGTAGAATGTCAACTCTAAGCAAATTCTTAAATTAGAATGGATCCAGAGTCACATCAACAAAATCAGTAGACTGGTAAAAGTTCAACTTAAAATATACTCTTTGGGAAAAGGACAAAAGTATATATTGAATTTTCCAAATCTAGGTATGCCAGGTATGCCACACTTGTCAATGAACCGGACTCTCTTGCATGCCTTCTGGAAAGAAAGAAAACATTGTAACCTGGGTATTCTTTTTGTTACCCTCAGCTGTATTAGTTTTCTGTTGCTATGTAACCAATGTATTATCTCTTGTTTTCATAGAAGAAAAGTCTGAACATAGGCTAGTTAGGTCCTCTGTTGAGCATTCCTTCAGGGTGAAATCTATGTGCTATTTAGGCTTAAGATAAGTATGCTAGTATATAACAAAGTAATTACCTTCAATTTCTTTGACTAGATAG
This sequence comes from Hyaena hyaena, assembly GCF_003009895.1. Taxonomy (NCBI): domain Eukaryota; kingdom Metazoa; phylum Chordata; class Mammalia; order Carnivora; family Hyaenidae; genus Hyaena; species Hyaena hyaena. The sequence goes on from NW_024080723.1 coordinate 3,694,982, forward strand.
AACGCATTTAAAGTACAAACATTTATAAGCTAAGGTCAGACTAATTCTTGATGAATAATATTCATCAAGAATTATAACTAGTTTTTAGCTAACTGGTATGTTAAACATAATGGTAATGGTTATCTAGAATATTATGTGAGGGGGTTTAACTAATCCCCAAATTAGAAACATGCAGAGTTTATTTTAATGTTTTGTTTGATTACCTAATTTTGAGTAATATATAAAAAGTTAAAAAGAGACATTAGGATTTTTTTCCTCCCAAGTATCCAGGAAACATTAATAAGATAATTGGCTCTATGTTGATATTTGGTTCCAAAGATATCTTATTTTAACTTATTATGTAATCATGCATACTTATTAAAAATACATGTTAATTAAACAATAACGAAAATAGGAAAGGCAGGATAAACAGTGTAGCTATAAATATGAAAAATAGCCTATATAATGAAAATGTAAGTATAAGCTTTGTCAATTTTGTCTAATATATCTTTCTATACGATGAAAATCTTTATCTCATTGAAGTATTTTAGAGCACAATTCAAGAAAATTAAATAAAATGATATTCACATGTTTATGCACTATTCATTTTGCAGAAAAATTGTAATAAGCTAAAAAAAATTGTATATAAAACAAATTTGTTGACCAGTTTTATGAGTTTCCTAGTTTAACAACAAATGTACATCAAATAATTTTGCATAAATTTGCTATATTTAAAAGTTAACTGTCATTTGTAAATACCCAGCGTTATTTATCTTGTAATTGTTGGTGTGTGTGTGTGTGTGTGTGTGTATCTCACACTATTAAATATTATTTATTTTAACTTGGAAAAATATAGCCAGATTTCTTATGAAAATTCTAAAATTATTTGCTTTATAACTGTCATTTCCTTGGCTAAATATTGTTTTAAATATTTATTCATTTTTGAGAGAAAGAGTTTGAGAGAAAGAGGAGCGGGAGAAGGGTAGAGAGAGGCAGACACAGGATCTGAGGTGGCCTCTGAGCTGACAGCAGCGAGCCCGATGTGGGGCTTGAACTCATGAACTGTGAGATCATGACCTGTACCAAAGTCAGAAACTTAAATGACTGAGCCACCCAACTGCCCCAACTTGGCTTAATATCTCAAGTTATCTCTTCATTATACTGCAATCTTCCTGTATATTTACTGCCATTTATTTTACTCATTGATATTCCATTATTACACAGACAGATTCTTTAATTCGGTTAAAATGATACGAAATTTGCTTATCCACATGACTTTATTTGTGTCATTTCAAGGTACTTTATTTGAGTCTCTTTTATCTCCCCTCAGTGAAGAAGGAGAAAAACTGTCTGCTGAATACTTTGGTTTTCTATGAAATGACCAAGCCTGAAAACTAACTTATTTAAGCCTGTTTAAGCTATAATAGCAGCACTTTTTGACAGTTCTAGGTTAATGTAACCTTGGAGAGTTTGAGCAGAACAAGAGTTCAACTAGGAAGAAACTTTATTTCTTTTCTCTAATATTTGCTCCACTATAAGACCTAGCTAATTAAATGTACTTCATCTCTAATGAGACCATTCTGCTAACTCTCTCTCCTCAGCCAGCAATTTCTTCCTAGTATTAATCTGAAAACTGCATGCTTTTCCTTCCATTAAAATACCTCAATGCAATATTACTTACAAAAACAATAATTAATAATCATAAGGATTTTCTTTCTAGAAACTAGGAATAGACAGTACTAATAAATTTGTATAATTATGAAAATTAATTTTCCAGTTTGATGTAGGTAAACATTTAAGAAAATTATAACTTACTGATATATTTAAACATAAAGCTAATGAAACTATAATTAAGGAAAAAATACAAACCCCTATATTCAAATATAAACCTTTATCTCAGATTTTGATGATATTTTCTGTCGAATCATTTTCTATGGTTCAGTGACACGTAGATTAGTGGAAAAGGTTTAATTTGTAGCTCAAGATCCTGGTATCAAATTATAGAACAAATTACATTAATGTTGGAGCCTTCCAAAATATTAGAGCATAGTAAGCAAACAAAATAACGTGTTTTGGATAAAGGAAAGAAAGTGAAAGCGACACCCGCAAGTTGGTTCTCAATAGGAATTCCATGCATCCTCTCCTTCCCTGCAATAATTTGAATTGGAACGCTGGCCACAGTTCCAGAGATTCGGGGTAGGGAAAAAGAGTCAAAGTCAATCCTATTTCCATTTTCCTAAACACTAACTGATTTAGAGCCTGACTGAAAAAACCAGTTTCTCTTGATAAGGAAACATTTACTATTTTAAGAGAGAGCAACAAGAAACAAAATGAATTCTCTTTCTTCTCTTGCACTCGAAATGAGTAATGGGTACTGATATCCCCATCCAGCTTTTTAAATTGCCTTTATAGAACCATATAAGGAATTAGTGATAGGCTGGAGCCTTCACTATAGATGGCAGAATAAAGACAAAGAAAGATTTTGGTTCTTGATAGCACTGTTGATATCTTGGACAAATATGGAATATCTGCTATTTGTAGCAAAAATGCATTCTCTCTGAACAGAAAGAGAATATAGAAGAATTGGAAGAAGAAAAAAATGTGGTGGAATGGTAACACTGAAACCAAATATAATCATAAAATCCAAGTCTATAACAAAAATAATAAATGCAACACAACTTAAATAATTTATTTGAATAAAGAAATAATAAAGTCAGATGCTCAATGGACTGAGCCACTCAGGTGCCCATATTATGCTAAATTTCTTAATCATAATAATAAACACTGTTTAAGTAGATGATGTAATCTTGTTAGTCATAAGAAATAGTTACTGATATCAAAAATAGTTATCAACTTTGTAAAGTTAATAATTTTGTTGGATAGTATGATTTCAAAAAAATAGTGCCTATCAACAGTTTTGGGGAGGCACCTGGGTGGCTCAGTCAGTTAAGCATCTGACTCTTGAATTCAGCACAGGTCATGATCCCAGGGTTCTAGGATTGAGCCCCAAGTCAGTCACTGTACTTAACATGGAGCCTGTTTGAAATTCATTCTTGCTCTCCTTCTCTCTCCCTCCCTCCCACTCCCTTTACCCCTTTCCTTTGTACCTTCTCCTTCTCTCAAAAAAATTAAAAAAAAATTAAAAAAATAAAAAAAACTGTTGTGATAAAGAGACTAGACACATCAAGGATTATGTAAGTATAACTATATACATAGAAAGACATATATTGACATTACTAAACTGGGAACTTCATGTAAGGTGAAATGAGATAGAATTCATTGGTATGCCAATTATGGTGTACAAGTAATAATTTAAAACTATGAGAAATAGATTAATTTTTGTTAAATGTTCAACAGAACACTTTAGACCAGATGTAACTTTAATTATGTTAACCATTTATAAAATATGTTCTTATGCACACTAATTCTGTAAATTATGGCACGTAAGTGTTCTATGTCAATTAAGTTTGAGAAATATTATGTACTTAATTCTCTTTTAAATCCTATTAAAGGTTGAATAATTATCAGTTCGATAAAGGTTATAACATATTGCTGTAGTAAAAATAACAGATAAAATGCCTTACATTTTAACTTTAAAAAATCTTAATTATTTTCTGAATAGTCAATTCATTCAAAAGGTATAGAAAATTATGAGTAAAATAATTACTATTTTAGGTTCTGCAGTTTCCTGACATAACCACAGCTATCAGGTTTGTTTGTATACTAGTACAGAGTCATCCTTTTTTTCAGTTTTTCTCTCTTATCAAGTATTAGGAAAACGCATCTAAAGTAATACATAGGTTGAGATTATCTGACAAGAATTTTAAGTTATGATAAAAATTCTCCAACAAGCAATTATGGCTATTCGTGAAACAAATGAAAAAATAAAGTCTTAGGCAACAAAGACAAAATGTAAAGAATGAATATTTTAGAACTGAAAAATATAGTAACTAAAATAAAATACTAACTGTAGGGACTTAATAGTAGATTGGAGATTATGAAGGAAAGAATCAGTGACACTGAAGACAGATCTAGAGATTTATTCAGTTTGAACAAAGGAGTGAAAATAGATTTAGACAAAAATAAACCTGTATAAGGGGACTATAGATAATGGGGGAGGCTATATATGTGTAGGGACAATAAGTATATGGGACATTACTATATCTCAAATTTGCTGTTAATTTAAAACTGTCTTAATCAAATGAAGTCTGTAAACTGTTTACAATTTAAAATATTTTAAATGTTTATTTATTTATTGTGAGAGAGAGTGTGTGAGCAGGGGAGGGACAGAAAGAGAGAGGGAATGAGAGACTCGCAAAGAGACTCCATGCTTGCAGAGCCTGACAAAGGACTTACTCCCACTACTGTGAGATCATGACATGAACCCAAATTAAGAGTCAGTCGCTTAACCTACTTACTTAGTTTTTTAATATTTATTTAGTTTTGAGACAGAGAGAGACAGAGCATGAGCTGGGGAGGGGCAGAGTTAGAGGGAGACACAGAATCTGAAACAGGCTCCAGGCTCTGAGCTGTGAGCACAGAGCCCAACGTGGGGCTCAAATCCATAAACTGTGAGATCATGACCTGAGCCGAAGTCAGCTGCTTAACCCACTGAGCTACCCAGGCACCCAGACACTTAACCTACTGAGCCACTCAAGTTCCTCTTAACTAAACACTTTTAAATCAATTGATCTGTGGAATTAGTGGCAATGAATAAAGTTCTAGTATTCATGTCATTGGAGTCAATGAAGGAGAAAAAAGTATGCTACTGAAAAATTAAGGAAATGATAAAGCTCAAATCTTTCTTACTTGAGAGATTTAAACCTATAGATTCAAAGTGGTTATAGCCACACAAGATACATCAAAAAATGTATAAATGTTTTAAAAAGTATATTCTTAAGGAATAAAGATGAAATAAAGCATCTCTATATTAATGAAAACTAAGGAATTTGTTACTTGAAAAGTGGAATTGCTAAAGGAAGCTCTTTGAACAAAGTCAAACAAAACAAGACCCTTAATAACGTGGGCAGAAAGGATACATATTTGGCTAAAATAATAGACTATACTTCTATTCTTGGGTTTTTAATATTACATCTGATGATTAAAAGTAAAACTTTAATATTATGTCATATAGATCTCAGAATATGTAGACAAAGCATTTATGATGATGTCTGCTTTATTTTATTTTTTTTTTGACAATGATATTATTGAAGGCTGAGTGTAAAGGATATAGGTGTTGGGAAGGTTTTTATATTCTACCTAAAGTAGTAAAATATCAATATTTTTTTAAATTGTGGTTTATTCCATATATATGTTTTAATACCTAGAGCAACAACTACTCTTAAATAAAACAAAATTATAAAGAGATATGCTAAATATCTTAAATTTCTATAATTCATGTTTAAGTTAGTTACAATAGAGTCAGCACTAGAATATTAAACAGCTGTAAACATGACAATTTCTGTTTGGTAAAGACTATGGTAGCAATTGCAGAATCCTATTAAAGTGATATATGTGTGTACAGAAAACTGAAAACTATATATACCAAAATGTACAAGTTGTGAGTGTGCTTTTCTATCTGAAAAAGGCTTAGAAGGTCTGCTGTCTGACTCCATAAATTTTGAAAGAGTGAGGTATTCCAATAAATCCATTACATTTAATTCTCATTATTTGCTACATATGTTTATGTATGTGAATATATATGTTGCTATGTGCTTGTTTTTATGAAACAGAAAAATAGAATTATGTTTTTATGAAAAATAAAATTCTCTTATTTTACTGATATAGAGTTCTTGAGTCTCTTTTTTGGGGGGATGGCTAGTGCAGGTGAGGTAATAAATAAGCATTAAACAGTTTCAGTTAAAAAATAGTTTATAGTGAAATAAGGGACTGGGGTTAGAGCACATGTAGTATGACGAACACTGAGTTTTGTATAGAATTGTTGAATCACTATCAAACACCTGAAATTAATATAACACTGTATGTTAACTGTATTGAAATTATAATAAAAAACTTAATAAAATGATTTAAAAAAATTAGAAAATAGTCAATAAATCAAATCTTCTCTGTAAATCTGTTTAAGGGGTAAAATGTGCTCCTAACACCAGGAAACTAGTGAATTATACCATATACATTTCACCTTTTAACTATTCCTACATGTTTGCTTTCATTACTAAACTAGGCTTTGAGTTTCAAAGGAATGTACAATTATGTTTACTAATTTCTTGCTCCTGCAACTCCTTTCACATCCTTATTTCAAGTTATTCTTTTATCTGTTAATATATTTTTTGTCTCATTAGAAATTACTGTAGCTTTTTTTTTTTTTTAATTTATTTCTAGGAGAGAGAGAGAGAGAGACAGCGTTAGCAGGGGAGGGTCAGAGAGAGAGGGAGTCACAGACTGAAACAGGCTCCAGGCTCTGAGCTGGCAGTCAGCACAGAGCCCGATGCGGGGCTCGAGCCCACGAACTGTGAGATCATGACCTAAGCGAAAGTCGGACGCTCAACCGACCAAGCCACCCAGGCGCCCCGCTCCAGTCCCTTCTTGAAGCAAGCGCTGCTCCTCGCTTTTTTGGGCTTGTAAACTCCCTGTACCAGGGGCACAGCCGAAGTTGGTTGCACTCTTCAACCCAGGCCAGTTCCAATCTCCAAATCCCCGTCCGCGCGCCCCGNGACTGAAACAGGCTCCAGGCTCTGAGCTGGCAGTCAGCACAGAGCCCGACGCGGGGCTCAAACCCACGAACCGCGAGATCATGACCTAAGCGAAAGTCGGACGCTTAACCGACTAAGCCACCCAGGCGCCCCATGAAATTACTGTAGCTTCTTAAAACTTAGTTATTTTTATCTAAAATATGCTCACCCTCAGTAAATCTTCCAAATTATTTTCTCAGACTTCATTCTGAAACAAAATTATTATTGTTTTGGGAAGACTTTGGCAAAGAGTAACCAGATCACAATACTCTGGGGTTATTTTTAAATGCTCTTTTAAGGCATATTAGTGTATCTCCAACATCTAGTATTAAGAGATAAATGGCTTCCTATTGAATATATATTTCTGAATCTAAATCATTGTCCCTATGAGTGCCTGGGTGGCTCAGTTGGTTAAGCGCCTGACTTGGGCTCAGGTCATGATCTCACAGTTCATGGGTTCAAGCCCCGCATCAGGCTATGTGCTAACAGCTAGCTCAAAGCCTGGATCCTGTTTAAGATTCTGTGTCTCCCTCCCTCTCTGACCCTATCCTGCTCATGCTGTCTCTCTCTCAGAAATAAATAAAACATTAAAAATAAACAAACAAATAAATAAATAAACCATAGTCCCTCAATACTTATACTTCCTGATAAGTACAGTTGAGCTTTGAACATATGAGTATCAACTGGGTAGGTCCACTTACATATGGATTTCTTTTTATACAGACATTACTGTACATGTTATTTGTCTTCATTATGGTTTACTTAATACCATTTTCTGTAGCTTGCTTTAAGAATACAGTATATAATACACATAAACATGCAAAATATCTTAACCTCCTGCTTAGGTAATTGGTATGATTTTTCCAATCAACAGTAGGCTTTAAGTAGTTATGTTTTGGGGGAGTCAAAGTTATACATGGATTTTTGACTACAATAGGGGTTGGTACTCCTACTCCTCATGTTTTTTAAGGGTCAACCCTATTGGCAAACCATTATATTATATATTATATTATATTATATTATATTATATTATATCATCATACCTTGACATATTAGTGCTATAAAATCTAGAACAGAATATCAAAAACTGCCTTTATTGGAAATAAGAATTTATATTTATATTGTTTGTATTACTTGTGCCTTAGTTTTTCAAATATTAAATCTCCATAGATAGTTGGTAACCTCAATTAACTTAAAATATTTTGTAGCTTGCATCAAATATGAGTTCATTTACCTTAGAAGTTTACAAGGTATACTTTATAAATGTGTACTTATCAAGTTCTTATTCTTATAACTTTGATAACAAAATTTAAAAATTAAAAATTCAATAGATTGTATTTGGAATCTTTAAATTTATCTTTATAAGGAAAGGAAAAATAATAAAAGCTAGACTTGTTTTTACCTACATAATCTTTTACTAATTGAATGTAACATTTTGGTACAAAAAAATAGAAAATTTAGTTTTCAATAACTGTTTTGCCTTAATTTAGCCTTATTATTCTAAACAAAAGCATGGCTTAATACCACAAAGTTTATCTTTTTTTCAAAACCTTAAAAAATAAAACTTCATGAATATACGGTCCTATTTTACATATCAAATGACACCTAATTGGATACCCTGAGTAGGGTAAAATGTGAGGTTTCACTTGGTAGTGATCTATGGTACATAAAAATTTAGAATAATGTCAAATAGGATACTATAACAATGTAAGTAATTCTATCTTGAAAAAAATAGGTGATGTCCCATAAAATAATAAGATGAAATATGAAATATTCTAAAACTGACAGTTTACATAAAATATCTATGGGAATAATGTTTGTGTTTTAAATATTCAGAATTTTATAACTTGTATAGGCAAATGACCTTATTATATTGTATTGTTTATATTTTTGAATCTTCATAAATTCTTTTTGTGTCACTTGTGCTCATCTATATATTTTCTGGTGCTATCAGCTTTACTAGAAAGTTCAGGATCTGTTTACTGTGATAGTTTTTGCCCTTATATTTTTTTTAATTAATCCTATTTGTGTACATTTTTCTGAGAGACATTTTCTACTAAAATTATTTGATTTTTTCCATCATGATCTCTATGATATCATGAATTCTGTTTTTGAAAGGGTCCATTGTAAAACTTCTCAACGTATATGTATTCTATGTTTTATAAAAATCCTAGTAAGTAAATTTTTTGGTGGTTATTTGTTCAACTACTGGGCTGAGAGTTTATCAGACTTCGTCCCAAAAAAGTTATGACAAAATAATCTGTACTTCCCTTGAGTTTCCAATTGATCAATGTAATTTTTTGAAAGCAGCAGATTTTTGATGAAGATAATTAATGAACCAAGCAGTACAGACAAAAATAAGCAAAATAAAAATTTACCTCATGTTATTGATAAACATAAAAGACTTCCCTAGACATCAATTTGTCATGTGGTAACTGAGAATTGTGATCCAGTGAATTTCATTGTAATTTCATCAAAATAGCTACTATATTTACAGAAAGTCTTGAGATTTGTCATCCACATTTCATATATGGCTACCCCATGGAAACTACTTTAGTATTTACACACAGTTAAAGTTTATCCACCTCTATTAAAAAAAGAAAATAGACGTGAGTGTGATCTTTTTGTTTTTTCCTAATTGTAACAGGTAAGAGCAAATGACCTCCTTTTTCTTATCTACTACAGAAGAAATTTCGGTATTTTACTTCTGTCAACAATTTTATATATTCTATTCAAATATATATTTGATTATTCATTTTTCTTTTGTTTGGCTTTTTTAACTATCTTAGTCTGCATACATGCTATGTACAATAATTTCTGAAATATAAAACAAAACAAAATAAAAAACTTATTAGAAGTAATTCACTATTTCCAATCTCCTTCCTCTGCTCCATCAGATATGTCACAACTTAATTACATTTTCTATCCTAACTATGAAGCATTATTTTTCTTTAATCTTAATACTTATTTTTCTGTTTAAAAAATCCAGGTTTTTCTTTCTTTCGCAATTATGAAATCATGATGGATTGTATTCTGAATTGCACAGATGCTAAGGACTTCTAAATTAGCAAATAATTTAAATGACAAAATTATAATTATATAATCCATAATTTAATAGAAGAGGAAAATATACAGCTAACTCAATTCACTTTAGTTATCTACACTATATCACTAATGATGGTAGTAACTAAGATCATATGTAATGATCACATCAAAAGTTATAAATTTGCATTTTTATTGCTCTTGAAATATTTAAGATTTTATTTTCTTAATATTTATTTATTTATTTATTTATTTATTTATTTATTTATTTTTAGAGAGTGAGACATTGTGAGTGGGGAAGAGACAAGAGAGAGGAAGAGAGAGAATCCCAAGCAGGCTCCATGCTCAGTACAGAGGCTGATGTGGGGTTTACTCTCACAACTGTGAGATGATGACCAGAGCCAAAATCAAGAGCAGAACACTAGGGACACCTGGGTGGCTCAGTCAGTTAAACGTCTGACCTCGGCTCAGGTCATGATCTCACAGTTCGTGGGTTCGAGTCCCACGTCAGGCTCTGTGCTGACAGCCAGCTCAGAGCCTAGAGCCTGTTTCTGATTCTAGGTCTCCCTCTCTCCCTAACCCACCCCTGCTCGCTCTCGCTCTCTCTCTCTCTCTCTCTCTCAGAAAAAAAAAAAAAACAAAACATTAAAAAATTTAAAAAAGAAGAGTAGAACACTCAACTGACTGAGCCACCCAGGTGCCATTGCTCTTCAAATTTTGAATTCTATTGTTCAATGTAATGGGGCCCAGCAAAAACAGTAGGATAACTAGGTGGGAATGTCAGGTAAAACAGGAATATGTTATATTGTTGAGAATTCAACAGAAAAAAAAAGTCCTTAGATATTGCCAGAAGGATTGAGAAATTAGATTTTAAGATAAATAAAGAAGAGAACAAGAGGAACAGAACATATGAATGACAGCAAAGTTCATAGAGAATAGCAAATGTAATACAAACGTGTAGTCTGGGTTTACAAGTGAGGATAGGATATGATGAGAAACTGATGAGCACTGAAGCTTGTGTGATTTAAGTTCTGAGTGGTTTTATTGGCTCCCCCTCCGATGAGTGTCTAATATTCTGGAAGAGTCTGAAAATAGAGCTCCCAAAGCCCGATGCCTCATGATGTCTTTATTAGATACTCAAAGGATTCAGGCGTATTGCTTTATATCAACATGTTTTAATCATCAAATTATTTCAGCATGAGATTACAGAATTACTTTTGATATTTTGAGATTACTTGTATACTAAAGCATGCAAAATTTAAATAAATAAATAAATAAATAAATAAATAAATAAGTATGCATCACATGTCCCATGTGCCATCTTGTAAAACAACTGGATCTTTTTTGATGATTCTCATCCAATCAAGATATATCTACTCAACAAAGAGCCTATAGCAAACATTTCAATTTGTACCATATCTTTCATAAAGTGAGCAAATAACAAAAATAAATAAATAAAAATAATGTCTGCAAAGCCAGATCCATTCAAAGGAACTAATGTGCAAATGGGATAAGAGCTATGTCACTATTCAGGATCTAAGGTTAAGCTGATTCATTTATTCACCTCTCTTGTTATTGGTCACCATTATAAGATAATGTCACTTTCTTTGTGATTTTCTTCCTTCTTACATTAAACTTATTTTGTTCATCTCTTCCAGTTAGTACAGAGTGAACAAAATATAGTCACTCTACTGGCACAATAAAACATAAACACTAACTCAGATAAAAGAATAGGACTAACATAATGTGTTTTACCTTTTTATATTATTAAATCACAATTACATTTGAAAACAGCTGGGATAGATTTAAACAGTATATTAGTTCTTGTTGTCACACTGAGGTGGACTAATGCTTAAGGTGGCCAATAGATGATTATTTTCCTTTTTTATAAAATTAATAAAGTAAAATAAAAGAGACATTTGGGTCTGTAGGTATGGGCTGCTTTATAATCCTAACTATAATGATTTATCTTTTTTCATGGACATAAATAGCATAGCAAAATTGTAAAGAAACATTTCATTTAATTGAGGATATATATCAAAGCACTTTGAAAGTGTTACTTTCAAATGAAATGCAAATATGAATTTCATTTTAAACATGATGGTGATTTTAAAAAATTTGTGGAAGGGCTAGCATTTTGTAATGTGTGATGGTACATTTTTCTTTGCCTTGGCCAAGACACATGAGAGACAAGAGTAATATGGTAAAAAATACATAAAACCAGGAATACAGTCATGAAATATGTCTACTTTCAGAAGCAATAGACTTAAGAATGAAAGTTCTGCATCAGTATATGATAGTAGGGCTTATATTCCTTTCTTGACTTATCCTCCTAACCTTACACTATAAAATTAAATGTTTATAAAATCAGAGCTCTAAAACTCTCCATTTTCCACTGTTCTTCCTTTCTCATTTTTAGTCTTTGCATCTAAAATGATCTGTGAAAGAATAAAGTCATACTTCAGCTGCTGTGTTTAATCTATCAGCATTCAGACATCTCTCCAATGACATTATTCAGAGTCAAGAAATAAACCCAACTTCAAAGTATTAAATCTAGTCTCTCTCTCTTTTTAAATATGATAACATTTTCAAAGGTGAAAGAGGTCTTCCTTGAAACTAGCAACTGATTTCATGCTGTAAGTTCCTCATTTTCTTTGAATTTGATATTAAATAGATGGGCACACAGCCATATCAAATATGACTCCCCTATTTTGTTAAAGTCAGACATATTAGAAAGCAAGAGACCTCTGCAATCATTATTGATCAGAACATGACAATGTGTCATAACATTTACTGAGTACCTATTTTTATTGTACATTATTGTCTAATATAATATCCATAATTTCTCAATATGAATAAAATTGTAATATATGAAAAAAGACAGGTCATGAATATGGAAAATTTCCTACTTTAATTCATGGCAGTTTCTAGTCAAATGGTTTTAGGCAAACTACTTCATATATCTCTTTCATTCTTCTGACTTTTAAGATGAAGGTATTAATCTACTTCATAGTCTATGAGCATTCAAAGAAATAGTTATCTTATGATAATTTGCTGTAAACCATAAGATATTAAACAATTATAAATCATTTGTAAAGATCCTATCATAAGATAGAAAAATTACAGAATTTCAAAAAGCATGGCTATTCTTCAAAGTAAAGTTGGTCAGATCTCCCTTTACCTAAAATGAACCTTTTTAATAGAATCATGAATACTGCAAACAGGATGCCTGTGGCCCTACTTATTCATAGAGCAGAGGTTCCAAGCCAAGAAGACCACAGCATCAGCCTTTGTTGGTCCCCACTTATTGCGCAAGAGTGTCACTCCTGGAAAACAGCTTTGATGCAGTGGCACAGGATACCACATGGAAAGAAAGCAGGCCATAAACATGCAAATTATTCAGCTCTGCCTGTAGAGACTGCATACTTTGAAACAGAGAATGGGGAACACTTCCTTACTGTATTATCTAAAACAATGGTGATCTCTGTGAAGAACAGTAGAGAGAAGGCTGATAACTCCATGATTAAAACAAACAAACAAACAAACAAACAAACATGGCAGAATAGATAGAAGTTTCGTCAAAAGATCCAGGGAAAGAAATAGCTAAGAGAAAGGCTCTAGGGGCCTGGAAGACTGTGAAAATGTTCTGTGTTGCACTCATTCAAGAGCAATCAGAAAAAGATGTAGGGCAGACTTGAAAACACACAAAGCCATCAAGACACACAAGAAGCCTCATTGGAACAAAGGGCTTAAAATAATGTTTGAACAAACAGTGTCTGAATATTAAGTCTCTCTGACCCAGGGCAAACTCCTTGGAAGGCAAGCTTAAAAATAAAATCATACAGAACCCTGCCAGTCAGAAAGATTATTTCAATGACCTAAGATGTATCCTTGGGTCCTAAGAGAGAGTTTCCAAGCTAAAAGTCCTTAGCTAAAAATGGAAACAAAACTAAGTATGTACATAAAGTGTCTGGATTATGATGAGAGCATAAAAGGTAATAAAAAGTGGTGTGGGGTAATTGGAGAGGGGACATCAGAGACTGGAACACTGTGATGGAAGTTGGCTTCACAGAATTTGATCAAGACACTTAACAAACAAATGACAAAGCAAACAAGAAAAAATACAATCCCTGAGAAGGCTCAGGGACCAGAATTACTATGTGACCCAGCAATTCAACTTCTAAATATATACCTCCCAAAATGAAAAGACACATCCATCCAAAAACTCCTACACAAATGGAGCAGAGCAGTAGCATTTATATTAGCTAAAAATGGAAACAATTTGAATGTTCGTCAGCTGATAAATTAATAAGATGTAAATAAAATGTGGTATATCCATACACTGAAATATTATTCAGTGATAAAAAGAAATAATGGAATAAAACATGCTTCAACATGCATGCAGCTTAACACCTAGTAACTCTATATTTAAATTGTTAAGAAACTGCCAAACTGTGGCATCGGTTTCATTTGGTGGGAGCAAAACTATTCAAAGTAGATTGTGTGATGGCTTCATAACTGTATAAACATACTAACAAGGACTGATTTGCACCTTTTAAGCAAGTGAATTATATCTTAGTAATACTGTTTTTAAAAACCTGAGCATTAGCAAAATTAATGCCAAAACCTGACAGGTTTTAACGCTGAATATTGGATCAGTGGGATTAGATTCAAAATGTCTCCATAAGTAAATCTGGAATACACATAGTTTGTAGTTTCTGTCCTTTCATGTCTAATTTCTTAAAACACCTCTCCAGCTAAAACTTGTGCCAAAGAAGTGCCACAGAGGTATTTTTACTTGATGATTTTGCCCCTAGGTGCCATTGATTAGGTCTGGACTGACTCCTAATCTACAGAGAGTAGACACACAGATTTTTTTTTTTTTAATTTTAACTAAGAGACACATAGTTTCTAATAGGTTACAGGTACTTAAATAGGAAGTTCATGTTGAATGGGAGCTAGAAAAGGCATTTTAAAGACCAGATCAGGCTGGCCATTGCGAAGAACACAGTTTGTCAAAAAGAACCACAAGTACAGAGTAGACATGCAGAGCTAAGTAGAGGTGATAAGCTGAGAGTTGGGGTGAGGCAGAGAAAGGAAGAATAAATGAATCATTGCTTAGGTTACTGGGGTCTTCCTACTTCCAACTGCAATCCACATTGCTTCATGTCTGCTTTTTTTCTTGAAAGGCCCTACACATTTCATTAAATTTGACACATGTTGGGAAGTGCTAGAACAACAAAACGAACAACAAAAGAACTCTAGAAGTAAAGAAAAATGGATGGCAAAACTTAGTTTATATGTAAAAGCATAATGAAGACCTGCCCATGGAGATGCTGTAGGCTGGAGTTAGCACATGGTCTAGAAGGGAAAACAAACAGATCTGATGTGGTAATAATGGTATTTAAAACCTGTGCCTGTAAAGATGAGAGACCCTGAAGAACTTTGTCATCAAAAGTAGAATATATAAACTAGATTGGTATTAGTGGGCTTCGAGAAATTACAGAAAGTAAGGGATAAAATCAGGTGCAAGATATACCCACAGGAAATATAAAATGAAGAGCCACTGTATAATTCATTAGAGAAGTCTTTTCTGCAATATACACAGCTTTATGGGGAGAAAATAAAGCTAGAAAATACCATCTCATCAAGATACACTAACCTAGAATTACAGACAAGTACTGAACCTCATACTGTACACAGTAACAGGTGTAGTGCTAGTAAAGATTTGGTTCTTGACAACTTCTAAATATGAGAGATTCTACAATTTAAAGTATTGTTTCTGTCATTGAAAACAGAGATGAAGTATATTGACAGTTTAAGGTTTTGAAAATATATGTTGTCAGTGAAGTGAATTTTGTCTAGAAAAAAAAGGCAGAGTCACATTCTTAGAATTTGATAAGGGATAGATATAAATATTTTGAATTAAGAATATGTTATTTCAGAGCACCTGAGTGGCTCAGTCAGTTAAGCATCCCACTCTTAAATGTTTTTTAATGTTTTATTTATTTCTGAGAGAGAGAGAGAGAGCATGAGCAGGGGAGGGTCAGAGAGAGAGGGAGACACAGAATCCGAAACAGGCTCCAGGCTCTGAGCTAGCTGTCAGCACACAGCCTGATGTGGGGCTCAAACCCATGAACCATGAGATCATGGCCTGAGCTGAAGTCAGACGATTAACCGACTAAGCTACCCAGGCAGCCCAAGCAACCCACTCTTGATTTCAGCTCAAGTCATGATTTCACAGTTCATGAGACTGAGCCACTCTCTGGGCTCTGCACTGACAGCACACAGCCTGCTTGGGATTCTCTCTTTCCCTCCTTCTTCCTCCCCGCCCCCCCAATAAATAAACTTTTTAAAAAAAGAACATTTATTTCAATATCAATGACAAGTTGTGTTTTTTATGTATTTGTCATGAGGAGTAGTAATGAGACTAATGAGGACATGTAATGAGACATTAAAGTAAAGCTTTGGCCTTGATTTTGATCTTCATCAAAGATCCACTTTTTGAGTGTTTTGGCACTTAGTTCTTCAACATTTTAGATAAAGGCAAAGACAAACCTATCTTCAAAGTCTCTAAGGGGATACAGTTCTTAGACAATAATCATAAGAGTAGAATGTATAGCCTGCTTATGAATCTTTGCAAAGATTTCCTTCTTGTACCAAGACCGACCTCATAGACAACCAGAAAAATGTTATATAGAATAACAAAATATTATTTAAAAAATGGAACATACGAGCTTTGAATGGTAATTTACAGAATCTGTGCAATGTCAAAGAAACCCCCAAAGGTAACAGAAGATGTAAATAAAAAAGGAGTTTTGTAACATAAAAATTCCTCATGAGATGCTATCATTAGTCAGATTATTACCAGCATTTTTCTTTTTCTCTTCATATCCAATAAAAAAATAAAATTAACTGGGTTATTATTTTACATAATAAATTATAAAATAATAATTTATAGTAATAGCAGAGGCTATGTAACATTTATTCGCAATGCTTTATATTATGTATAGGTTCTGGAGACTTATAAACTTTGGTCTCTCTAGAATTCTTTGTGAAAAAGAGCAGTGTTAAGATTGAAGCACCTAACACTGCCTACACAGGATTGGGGCCTTTATTTTTTAGCACATTTTGTCTAGTGTGATGACAGTTTTTAATTAGTTTCAAAGCTATGTAGCTTTATAACATATGAGAAAATTTGCAGTCAAATTAATAATTCAAAATCTAAAGTAAATAGTAAATTTTGGCTGAGACATTCTGTCTTCTTAATTAATTTGTGTACACACACACACCTTTCTCAAGTCTCATATTTTATCCAACAAATCAGTCATTTAAAATGGCATTTGGCTTCACTGGTTCATGAATACTTTGAAATTACATGCAAAATGAGGTGTGTGTATGTGTATTTGTCTTCGATTATGATGTGTGTTTATTACATTCTCCAAATAGCCCTTAATTTGAGAAAGTTGAGTGAATCAGTACTCTAAGTGTTGCTAAAACTGCAGGGGAAAAGGTGGAACTTGAGAAACTACTTGAACTCTATCAGTGTTGCAAAAAATAAATAAATAAATGACCAAAAACAGAGAAAGAGGTTCCCTGTGTATTTTCTGTCTAAATGCCACATGTTCCAAATGTTAACTCTCTGAGTGCAATTTATCATTGGTGCTTTGACGTTGCTATACTGATGATGGCCTTTAAAAATACTTTGCTTAACTAAATTCATCCTGTTAGAGAAACGCTTAGTCAAATTATAATGTCCTTGTGCACTGAGAAGAGACAGTCATAAATCATCTCTAGTAAAACAAACATTTCTCAGCAACCCTTCCATTTTAATTAATAATGAAGATCGTGATAACTTTGTCTCTAGAGACAAAAATCAAAAGACAGAAATCTTTTTTAACAAGACTCTTTTGAAAAAAATCCATCCATCTGTCTATCTGTCCATTGATCCACTGAACTTTGATTTTACTCATGTATATCTTGGTTAAGCCTCTATAATGATTTAAAAACAGTTTTGAGCTTTTGAATTGTGACAGCATTGGGGATTGAATGGTAAACAAACAAACATAAAAACCCCACATTATTCTTTTCCACCTAAATTTACATTTTAATGAAAGCGGCAGATATTTACCCAACAGTTAAACAAACATATAATTACAATTTGTCATAACACCCCTGAAAAAAGTACAGGATAACCTAGGAATATAAGTAGGGGACTTGACCTATTTTAGAGGCAGATTTTATATCAGAATTTATAACTTGTTTTATCGAATAAAGAAACATCCATTAACAAAATTTACCCAAAAGAGTTATATAATAAAAAATTCACTGCTAAGCAACCTAGTTTCTTTTGTGTACTTTCTCTGTTTTTTGCAACCTTATTTATTTCACATACAGTTGTTCTGGGCGATGACAATAGATTCATTTTTATTGACCTGGCTTAGGAAACCTGTAACTTCTGAGCTAATCATGTAGACAGGAGAATGAATATGCTCTTTGGAAATGGTGAATGAAGAAAAGAAGTTTTCAAAGACTCTCAAGATTCTTGTTTCTAAACCATATTTCAGCACATGATGTCAACTTTCACTTACAAAAAAAGCAAAAGGAAATAATAAAAGGAAACTCAACAAGGACAAAATATTACAAGGATAAGAAAGGGTCATACATTTAGTTTTTTGAAATTGTGAGTATAAACAGCTAATCATAGTCCATGATTTTGAGTACCCAGTTGTTCTTTAGTTGTATGAAGTTCAGTGGAACATAATCAGTAAGATATATCTGGGGTTCGTAAATGTATGCATGAAACTATAAAGTGTGGGCATTATGAAATCATCTAAGTGAAAAATGGAGCATAATTGGGTCCTAGTTCTGAGTCTTACATCCAGTATGTAAAAGTCAGACAGAGGTGATGTCAAGAGATTAAAAGTACTGACAATGGAGGTATTAACAATTTGGCTATATACTTCACACAGGGTAAAGTGGGAGCAAAGAGGGTCATGAATACACAGAGCTAGAAGGATAAAACAGTAGAAGTTCTTTCATATTCCTAATTAGACTGAAGAAGAATGGTCCTGGTGAAAGGAGCTGGAGAAAGTTAGGAGGCTGTAGTCAAAGGGATATGCCTTTGATGTTAAGATATGTGCATATGACTTTTTATATGTAAATGCACATATACACAGGGGTGATGGTTAAAATATTTAACAGCTGGTGCTACACTAGAGAACAGGATCTTGAAGGCCACCTGCAGTGCAACTTTAGTTGTTGGATTGAAGTGACCTTGAGGGTGGAGGACAAAGCAACTCCTCACGTATTGGGGAAAATATTCTGATATTTTAATAGTAAATCCACAGTATTTAGCAATAAGCAAAACTATACCTGTACACACTTGTAAAATTTCTATATAATCAGAATTATTTTTACTATGATCATTAATAAAAACACTCCTGAAACAGGTTTTTAAATCTCACCCATGATACTTTTGGATGTGTTAATAATGCCTACTATGCCATAATGATATATCTTATAAAAGTTTATCATTATTCCAAACATGTTTGTAATCCCTAATTTATAATCAGTAAATAACCAGGTCTTCAAACATGGTCATGTTTTACTGCCTTCATCATTTTCATTTAACAATCTCAAATCATTTTTTTAATAGATGCTGGTGATTTAGGCACCAGGTCTTGGTCATAATCTTTTCTAGTTCAAATGTGTCCATTAGTCTACACAAATTCAAGATGATTCTTTCATTATAGGAATTTGATTCCTTAATTTTAATTACCTTTTTTTCATTCAACTTAAACCACCCACATTTCTACATATATCCTTGAAATAGTATCTCACATACTATTCAACCTCTAATATGTTAATGAAATCACATTTTGACCAAATATTTATTTAAACCTTTCATTTAATTACTTCCACTATACCTCTTCTCATACCTTTATTTATCTCCTACTTTCTATCTGACTCATCCTGATGTTCTGTTCTTAATTGCCCTAGATTCATCATTTCATATTCAAGGACTCTCCTTCTATCATTCGTTTCCCATCTTCTACCCTATGTCCTCAGCCTCACCCACCTGCAAAACTCCCACCTCTATACAGAGGAGATGTCTTGCCCACTCATACTTGTAATGCTGACTCCTCTGTGAAAAAAGAAAAAGAAAAAGCCACACACTTAATGATATTATTATTAATATTAATATCATTAAGACATGATGGTCTTTAACTCTTCATGATCTGTGCCTTGTTTGGAAATTTTTTTAGTCAATGTTTGAATTCTTGAAAAGAAGACCTATTTATCTTTCTTTTATATATATTGAAATCCACTTATAAAATATGAGATAAATATATAATGCCACAAATACGGTAAAATAAAGACTACCTTTCTTACATAGCTTTAAAAAAATGAACATTACTGAAAATTAGGTCCTTAATGTAACTTCTCAATCTTATTTCCTTCCTTTCCCCAGAAGTAAACAGTATTCCACATTTTGTATTAATGTTAACCTGTTTTTATTTTTATTTTTGCCACATATCTATGCATTACTTGTCTGGATATTTTAATATTCAATATAAATGAAATAATTGTATACATTTTCTAGTGTCTCAGTATCCTAAATTATATTATGTTTTAAGATTTTTCTATATATCAAGACCTGTGAAAGGTCTGAGATTTTTAGCCTACCTGCCAACTGACAAGCTTGTCTGCTACAAGTTCAGAGATCTGGCAGAACACATATGACTCCTAGGTAGAGACAAAGGAATCGATTACTCCCAGCACAGCGAGCAGCATGACCTTCATGCTCTCATGGGTGCATCTTGCCCCCGCAAGCCCCACAGGGGTGAAGTCGTGTCAAGTTAAGGTGGATTCTGCATACACTGTAAGTCTGTATCACAGCTGAGGAGCCTGAACCTTTAAAGGAGGCTACAGGTAACTCTGTTCAACATCTGCCCCAAATGGAGACATTATCTTTATGATCTTAGACAGTAAAGAAATCTATACTCTCCTTTTTCCATGAGTAAACAGCCTTGAAATGACAACTATATAAGACTGTCATTTTGGGGTGCCTGGGTGGCTCAGTCAGTTGGGTGGCTGACTTCGGCTCAGGTCATGATCTCATGGTTCGTGGGTTCGAGCCCCGCATGGGGCTCTGTCCTGACAGCTAGCTCAGAGCCTGGAGCCTGTATCGGATTCTATGTCTCCCTCTCTCTCTGACCCTCCCCTTCTTGTACTGTCTCTTTCTCAGAGATGAATAAAAAACGTTAAAAATTTTTTAAAAAATAGACTGTCATTTCATAGAAACCACATGAAGAATTATCTCCCAACCTTATATTCATGTATGCCAATGCCATTCACTAATGTGTATGGTGGTCCTTTGCATGAACTGAGAATATTTATTTATTAATTGAGTTGCTTTGAGGTTACTAATATCATAAAAATACCAATAAATGAATTTATTGAAAGGCAGAGCCTGCTTATCTTCAAATTTAAGAGATGATATCAAATTAATTTCAAATTGCTTGAACCAACTTACATGATCAACAGGCAGTGTATTGGATTTCCACTACTCTATATTCTCTTTTGGTGTTAGATTTATAAACTTTTGTAAAATGGTGGTGATGCAAGATTTCATTTTGACTTGCAATTGCTTAATTATAATCTGTGAAATATTTTTTTAAAGTTGGCCACTTGTGTTTTCTGCACGTCACTTCTTTATATCTCTTGAATATTCTTCTCTGGTTGCTAATTTTAATGTGTTGGAATGATTTTAAGGGAATGTTCTTGTGTGTGTACATATTTATATGTTTATTTGTATATATGGGCATATTCCCAAAGGCTATTAAATTTAGCACTGTATAATTTTAAATCTAATATTTTAAGATGTTTTTATACCACAAAATTTTAAATTATTATTTTAATTTTTTTCCTATAAAAGTCTGGCCTTTCAGTTTTAAACTTTCAAGCCACCTGAACTGATTGTGGAACGAAGATCCACTTTTATTATTTTTTCATATTATTGTTAAGTTATTCTGGCACATGTATTAAAGTATTTTTGCCTACCAATTTTCATTGTTTCTTCATCATATATAAATTTTTCATGTATAATGGACCAATTTCTGAGTCTTCCATTCTGTACCATTGACCAATGTGTCTATCTGCATTTTTGTTACTATAGATTTTAATACAACTATATACATAGTAGATTTATTACTATAGATTATAATAGATTATAATTATTACTATAGATATCATAATTAGAATATGTAATATAGATATTATTATTATAGCACTGTGCAACCACTAATGTCTTGGCTCTATTTTTCTTTTGAATATGCTTTTTATTTTTAAATCTGGATTCCTTCCTAGTATTTGTGCCTGTGTTCACATAGCTTAATAATCAGGCAATGATTAGGCAGAAGTTGTGCTCAAATAAAGAAAGTCAGCATCTTACTAATGGACCTATGTAAGGGTGAGAAAGTACATTCAAAATTTAACGTTGGTCAGGGGTGGATCCACTCTGATCTCCCCTTTGTATATACACAGCATAAACTAGGAATATCTTGTTTCACCCATGATCATAATCTCAGTAGATCCAAACCCTTAACCCTCGCTTACATGCTTCTGAAATATTTTTCACTTTGATAGGCAATTACACTAGGCATAAATGTTGCCCAATACTTCAGAGAAAAAGCCTCCTTCTACCATAGCAGAAAAGATTATGGTCCTCAGAACCTGTCCTAATGTGAAAGAACTCCACTTTCAATTTAACTGGAGGTGGGCAATTCAGGGGTGTGTAGTGTGAGAGGGAGTAACTTCAGGCCAGCATTTCACAGATTGGCGTAATTTTTAGTGGTGGTTCAGCAAGTTCTCAAACCTAAAGTCTTCTTAAGTTGTGCTTTTGGTCATTTTCTACAGTGTTACTTTATTTTGTTAACTTATTTTAATTTTTCGTTGTGGTGGTGTGGTTGAAATTTTGTTCAGATTGATAACCCCTTCTGGGCAAAAATTTTGGTCCTGCCCTGTCACTTCCCTCGATATTTGCTTTATGTTGCTAAGAAGAAAAATATGAATCTAATCAAAAAAACTTTTTAAAAGTAGATTTTTAATACCATTTCTTTTTAAAAAATTTTCTTTTTCAAAAGTACTGCTAGTGTGTATGGCAAGTGTCATATTAAGCATTTTATTTATTTGGAAATAGTTTTAATTATAAAAGTGATGACAACTTTCATTCTATTTAGGAAATTTTACCATGATAGGTAAGCCTTCTCTATAGCCAGAATGCTTCCTAGAGATATTTACATTTATATATTTGTTGTAAAATGTACAATTCATTTGAAACACATCATTACTTTAAATGGAAATATTTTCTAAAATTGTTCAATTTACTAGGAAAAACTTGTATAAGTAGAGTTTTATACTACTTCTTAGGTTATTATTTATTATTTCTTAAGTTTATTTCTTTTTTTGAGACAGAAAGCATGCACAGGGTTGCAGAAAGAGAGGGAGAATCCTCAGCAGGCTCTATTTAGTCAGCACAGAGACTGATGTGGAGCTTGAAGCCACAAAACTGTGAGATCATGTCATGATCTGCGCTGAAATCAAGAGCTGGTTATACAGACTTAAGTCCAAATCCAAATCTTCTATCTGCTCTTTGATATCTGAAAATTATGGGCTCCACAAGGTTTAACTTCATCTGTAAAATTGAGCTAATAGTTTTTATAGGGCTTTCTATAAGAGTTCAGTGAAATAATTCATAGCATAGTTTAAAGCACAACATAGATATTCAACACAATTAGCTTTTACTATTTGTACAACCAACTCTTTTCCTGAGGTCATTATCTGTCCCAGAATAAAATGTGTTATTGTCAATCCATCTCACTAATCTGCTACATAAAGAATTGGAGCCACTGAATGGGGACCAATACTTGAGGAATTCAAGAATGATTTTCACACGGTAAGAAGAATCCAGCAGAATTTGAATCAATACAATCCCTAGATCCATATTTTAGGTATAGTGTGGCCTGGAAAGAGCCAACTCCCAATTGTTTACCAGATGTCTGTGTAGTTCTGTTTCAGGCTAGTCTCATTAGCACGGCAACATTTGAAAATATTCCACTAAGAATTATATTTCTTTGTTGGGGGTGCTGTTGTAAATATTGATCTTATGCTGTATTGGTGACCATATAAATGGGATAATGAAATGGAAACATAAGATCCTCAAAATGTTATATTAGCCAAAGCCGTTATCTTGGACATTCAGAATTTTCTAAAACTTTTCTATAAGGAGGCTGGGACAGAAGTGGTCTTAGAAATCAGAAGTTATAAATGCAACATAAACCAGAGCTGATTATCTGTATCTTCTCTATTTATAAGAGAGATGAGATCTCACACAAAGTAGAGACATAGAAGAAAATACTAAAAAATGTGTTTATATCCTTGACTCACTAATGCCTGAAGCCGGTATCCCCTTTCATTTTTCAATTACATGAATCTATTTATTCTTATTTGTATTTTCATAATTTCCATTTTATTTAAGGTAACATTAAATAAAAAGAAAAAAAGGTTGAGAATATGCACGGTATGATTGCAGTCTTCCTATATTTGGAAGGCCTGATTTATGATCTATTCTATATCTTTTCTGGAGACTGTCCCATGTGCACTCAAAAGGATTGCTTATTTTACTGCTTTATGATGAAATGTTCCGAATGTTTCTGTTATGTCCATCTGGTCCAATGTGTCATTCAAAGCCATTGTTCCCTTCTTGATTTTCTACTTAGATGAACTGTCTATTGATATAAATGCCATGTTAAAGTCCCCTACTATTATTGTATTAGTATCATTGAATTTCTTTATATTTGTTATTGTTTTATATACTTGGGGTTCCCTCCAGTTAGAGCCATAAATTTTTACAACTGCTACATCTTGGTGGATAGATCCCTTTATTATGATACAGTGCCCTTCTTCTTCTCTTGTTACAGTTTTTGTTTAAAATCTAGTTTGTCTGAAATAAGTATGGCTACACTCCCTTTCTTTTGACATCCATTAGCACAATAAATTTTTTTTTTAAATTTTTTGTCCCCTTACTTTCAATCTGCAGGTATGTTTAGGCCTAAAATGAGTATTTTGTATGTAGCATATGGATGTGCCTTGTTTTTTAATTTTTTTAAATGTTTATTCATTTTGGAGAGACAACATAAGAGGGGAGGGGCAGCGAAAGGGAGATACAGAATCTGAAGCAGGCTCCAGGCTCTGAGCTGCCAGCATTGAGTCCAATGCGGAGGCTGAACCAATCAACCGTGAGATCATGACGTGAGCTGAAGTCAGCCACTCAACTGACCGAGCCACCCATTGCCCAATGAATGGGTCTTGTTTTTTTATCCATTCTGATACCCCACATCTTTTGATTAGAGCAGTTAGTCCATTTACATTCAGATTATTGAAAAATATGAATTTGGTGTCACTGTACTACCTGTTAACTCACTGTTTCTGAACATTTTCTTTGTTCCTTTATAGTCTTGGTCAGTTTTAGTCTTCCTTTCCCATTGAAAGAGTCCCCTTTAATGTTACTTGCAGGGCTGGTTTAAGGGTCATGAACTCCTTTTGTTTTGTTGTGTTTTTCTGTTTGTTTGTTTGTTTGTTTTTTGTTTTTTGGTCTGGGAAACTCTTTTTCTTTCCTTCTACTCTATGACAGACTTGCTGGATAAAGAATTCTTGGCTATATATTTTCCCCTTTCAGCATGTTGAATATATCATGGCACTCCCTTCTGGCCTGCCAAGTTTTTATGGAGAGGTCTGTTGGTAACTTTGTCTTCCCTTATAAATTAAGGATTTCTTTTCCCTTGCTGCTATGAGGATTTTTTTCCCTTACCTCTGTATTTTGCAAATTTCAGTCCTATATATCTTGATGTTGGCCTGTTTTGTTGATTTTAATGGGAGTTCTCTGTGCCTCTTAGATGTGGATATCAGTTTCCTTCCCCAGATTAGGAAAGTTTTCAACTACAATTTGCTCAAATAGATCTTCTTCCCTTTTTTCCCTTTCGTCTTCGGGACTCTTATGAAACAAATGTTATTATGCTTTGTGGAGTCACTACATTCTCTAAGTCTACATTTGTGATCCAATATTTTTTTCCCTTTTCTTTTCAGCTTCATTATTTTCCATTATTTTATCTTCTATTATCACTTATTCATTCCTCTGCTTCCTCCCCATTTGTGGTCATTACATCCAGCCAGTTTCACATCTTGGTGAAAGCATTATTTTTATTTCAGCCGATTAGTTTTTAGGTCTTTTATCCCTGAAGTAAGGGACTCCCTGTTGTCTTCTATGTCTTTATCAAGCCCAGCTACTATCCTTAGGACTGTTGTTTTAAATTCTGTATCAGGTATTACTTACATCTGTTTTGATTAGATCCTTGGTCATGATCTTTTCTTGTTCTTTTCTTTGGGATGAATTCTTCCATCTTGGCATTTTGTCAAGGTTTTTATTTCTTCTCTTTGTTAGGAAAGCCTGTTATGCTTCCTGTTCCTGAGAGTAATGGCTTTATTGAGAAGAGGTTGTATACTGTTGAGGGCTGTGCATTCTGCTGCTGTATTTTGGCTCCCCTTACCCTCAGGTCAGTGTTTTGCTGAGTTTCACCTTGTCTGCAATGGTCAGTATCTGGATCCTGTCCAGAGTGTGGTGAGTTTTAACTAGATGTGCTCTGGTCTACTTGTTAAATTAAGCCTGGTCTTATTTCAACTATAGCTGAAGCTATGCAGCACTCCATGGTCTGCAAACTTGGTGCATGTGGGGGTATTTGCTGGTCTTCTAGGGGACAGGCATACTGCTCTATTTCTCAGGCACACTTACCCTAGTAAAAAAGCACTGGAAGAATGCAGGGAGGCAGGGCCTGGTGTAAGTGGCTCAGGCCTCCACTGTTGGCATTGTTCTGCTCACTGAAATTAGGCCTTGCTGAGGGACAGGGGAAAAAATAGTACTAGCTCTCTCCTTCATCCCAGGAGAAGGGAGTTTGCACCCTCCTCTATCCCAGAGTGAACAATCCCACCTCATGTATCCCAGGCTTTCCTCAGATCTCTGCTTTTACCCTGTCTGTGTCTGGGCTGTCTGCCCACTTAGAATTGCCATATACCTGTTTTATCTCAGGCACACCAGATGAGTTTCAATACTTCTAACATTTAGCACCCAGCGAGGGACAGACTGACACTAGTCCTGTAGGGGAGACTCTAATGGCATTGGAGATGGTCGCACCAATGCACAGGAGTTTGGAATTTAGATTAAAGTGCAGCCAAAAGACTGAGTGCAGGTTAGCTGGCCTCAGCAGGTGTTGATATCTATATGCTTAAGGGGCAGAGGAGCTCAATGTTTCCTGCTTGCTCTTTTACCTCCTGACAGGCAATGCCAACCCTCCTAGATAAACTTCAAGAAAGAAAAACTTCTCTCCAACTATGACCTAAGGGATCCTCCAATCATTCTATTTGCTCCTGGACCTCTGTCCTCCTCCTCTGCTGTGCTTGGCTGGCTCCACACAGGTCATAATGAGGAGTTCTAAAACTCCAGTCTTTGAGCTCTGCTTATTGTAAAAACTCATGGTAATCAGCCCTTCCCCTTTTCTCTGTCGATGGTTTTGTTGAAGTGGTGTGTGTGTGTGTGTGTGTGTGTGTGTGTGTGTGATCCCCTGTGCATTGTGCTCCCTCTCCCTCTCTTCTCCTACCCCTTTCTTCATGATCAGGGATCCCTCCCCTTCACAGGACTACTGATCCTCTCTCCCCTGCATCATGTTCCAGACCTCCTACCTTCCATAATGTGACCTCTTTTCCCCCTCTACTTGTGCAGTGTGTTCTGTCAGTCCTCAGAACAATTTCTTGGGTATTCGGAATGATTCCATATCTATCTAGTTCTGTTCATGGATGAGGCAAGCATAGGGTCTCACCATAGTGCTATGAAACATGAACCAACCACACAAAAAAATTTGGAAAGACCACAAATAGATGGAGGTTAAAAAACATCCAACTGCAGGCACCTGAATGGCTCAGTCAGTTGAGTGTCTGACTCTTGATTTTAGCTCGCTCAGGTCAGGATATCACTTTGTGAGTTCAAGTCCCACATTGGGTCCACACTGAAAGCAAAGAGCCTGCTTAGGATTCTCTCTCTCTGCCACTCCCCTACTCATGTGCAATTCCTCTCTCTACTTCAAAATAAATAGTAAACTTATAAAAAAGAATATCAAACTAATGAATGTATGCCTTAACCAGGAAATTAAAGAAGAAATTTTAAAAAATAAATGGAACTGAATGAAAATGAAAACACGAGAGTCCAAACCTTTGGGATGCAGCCAAAGTGGTCCTAAGATGGAAATATATGGCAATATAGGTCTATCTCAAGAAGTAAGAAAAATCTCAAAATACACAGCATAACCTTAAACCTAAAGGAGCTAGAAAAAGAACAGCAAATGAAGCCTAAAGCCAACAGAAGAAGGAAAATAATAAAGATGAGAACAGAGATAAATGCTATAGAAACAACAAAATCCAGTAGAACAGATCAATAATTTAGGAGCTAGTTTTTTAAAGAATTAATAAAATCGATAAACCCTTAGCCAGGCTTATCAAAATGAAAAGAGAAAGGACCAAAATAAATAAAATCACAAATGAGAGAGGAGAAATCATACCCAACACCACAGAAATACAAGCAATTATAAGGGAATATTACAAAATCTTATATGTTAGCAAATTGAGGAATCTGGAAGAAATGGTTAAAATCTTTGGAAGATAAACTACCAAAATTGAATTAGGAAGAAATAGAAAATTTGAACAGACCCATAACAGCAAATAAATTGAATCAGTCATCAAAAATCTCCCAAGAAACAAAACTCCAAGACCAGACAACTTTCCGGGGGAATTCTACCAAACATTTTAAAAAAAGAGTTAATACCTATTCATCTTAAATAGTTCCAAAAAACAGAAATTAAAGGAAAATCTTCCAAACTCATTCTACAAAGCCAGCATTAACTTGATTCCAAACCAATGACCTCACTAAAAAGGAGAATTCTAGAGCAATATCCCTGATAAACATGGATGCAAAAAAATCAACAAAATACTAGCAAATCAAATCCAACAGCACAATAAAAGAATCATCCACCATGATCAAGTAGGATTTATTCCTGGGCTGTAAGGGTGGTTCAATATTTGTAAATCAATCAACATGATACACCTCATTAATAAAAGAAAGGATAAGAACAATATAATTCTCTCAATAGATGCAGAAAACTCATTTGACAAAGTGCAGCATCCATTCTTGATAAAAAAAAAAAATCCTCAACAAGGTAGGAATAGAGGGAACATATCTCAACATTATAAAGACCATGTATATAACACCCACAGCTAATATCATCCTCCATGGGGAAAAACTGTGATCTTGTTCCTCTCAGGAACAACACAAAGATGACCATTCTCACCATTGTTATATGACATAGTGTTGGAAGTCCTAGCCTCAGCAATTAGAAAACAAAAAGAAATAAAAGGCATCCAAATTATCAAGTATAAATTCAAACTTTCACTATTCTTAGACATAATCAATGTAAAAAAAACCCAAAATCCATCAACAACTTACCAGAACTAATATATGAATTCATCAAAGTAGCAGGATATCTTCATGAAGAAGAATGAATCTGGACCCCTTTCTTTTTTTTTTTTTTTTTTTAATTTTTTTTAAGGTTTATTTATTTCTAGGAGAGAGAGAGAGACAGCGTGAGCAGGGGAGGGTCAGAGAGAGAGGGAGTCACAGACTGAAACAGGCTCCAGGCTCTGAGCTGGCAGTCAGCACAGAGACCGACGCGGGGCTCGAACCCACGAACCGCGAGATCATGACCTAAGCGAAAGTAGGACGCTTAACCGACTAAGCCACCCAGGCGCCCCACTGGACCCCTTTCTTACACCATACACAAAAATAAATCCAAAATGGATGAAAGACCTAAACATGAGACAAGAAACCATCAGAATTCTAGAGGAGAAAACAGGCAACAACCTCTTTGACATTGGCCACAGCAACTTACTAGACATGTCTCCAGAGGCAAGGGAAACAAAAGCAAAAATGAACTAATAGGACTTTATCAAGATAAAAACCTCCGCACAGCAAAGGAAAACAATCAATAAAATTAAATACAACCTACAGAATGGGAGAAGATATTTGCAAAAGTCATACCTGATAAAGGATTAGAATCCTAAATCTATAAAGAACTTACCAAACTCAACAGCCAAAAAAAAAACCCCAAATAATCCAGTGAAGAAATAGACAAAAGACATGAGTAGACACTTTTCCAAAGAAGACATCCAGATGGCTAACAGACACACAAAAAGATGCTCAAGGTCACTCATCGTCAGGGAAATATAAAAACTATGAGATATCACCTCACATCTGTCAGAATGGCTAAAATTAACAAGAAACACCATACGCTGGTAAGGATGAGGAGAAAGGGGAACACTTTTCACTACTGATGGGAATGAAAAGTGAGTCAACCACTCTGGAAAAGAGTATGGAGATTACTCATAGAGTTAAAAATAGAGCTACCCTATATCCAGCAACTGCACTACCAAGTATTTACCCAAAGGGTACAAAAGTACTGATTTGAAGGGGCACATGCACTATGATATTTATAGCAATATTATCAATAATAGCCAAATTATGGAAAGAGCCCAACTGTCTAACAACTGATGAATGGATAAAGAAGCTGTGGTAAATATACGCAATGGAATATTACTCAGCCATCAAAAATAATGAAATCTTTCATTTGCAACAATGCGGTTGCAGGTAGAGTATATTATGCTAAGTGAAATAAGTCAGTAAAAGAAAAACAAATACTTTGTTATTTCAAAGAAACAAAACATATGACCATAGGGAAATGGAAAAAAAGAGAGGAAAGCAAACCATAACAGACTCTTTACAACAAAGAACAAGCTGATGGTTGCTGGAGGGGAGGTGGGCACTACAGGGATGGGTTAAATAGGTGATGGGTACCAAGGATGGCACTTTTTAAGAGCACTGGGCATTACATGTAAGTGATGAATCACTAAATTATACTCCTGAAACTAAAATTACACTGTATGTTAACTAACTCGAATTTAAATAAAAACTTGAAACCTTAAAAAAAACCAAGAATGCTGAGCAAAACCTCAGTATGCCTGACATTTTCTGTAACAAGTCTTTGTCACTTTGCTAGAAGCTGAGGATAGAAAAAATGAATTACAAATTCTTTACTTATGAAATTACATTCTCATTCAAAACAATGAATTTTGGATTTTGTCAGTATTGGGGAATATATAATCAAGTGTCTTCCTTAAAAAGTGTTTATATTTAAGTTTCAAATTTCTAATTTTTTAAAATGTTTATTTATTTGAGAGAGAGACAAACTGTGAGTGGAGGAGTGGAGAGGAGACACTGAATCCAAAACAGATTCCAGGCTCTGACCTGTCAGCACAGAGCCCAACGTGGGGCTTGAACCCATAAACCAGGAGATCATGACCTAAGCTGAAGTTGGATGCCTAACCAACTAAGCCACCCAGGTGCTGCCAAGTTTCAAATTACTGTGAGATTACCAAACACAAGAATTTAAAAACAGAAAGTTGAAATATAGATGCACTAATGAATAATCATTTAAATAGATCAAGATTAAAACAAAAATATACAAAGGGAAACCAAAAATATAGGGAGAATCAAACAAAAAAGAAACAACAACAAAACATAAAACAACTACCAATGGGAGAGAAGTTAATACTAAAAAAATATGCCCATTTGTTTTAGGTTTCCTATTTGGAAGAAAATAATCAAAGTAAAGCAAAGCTGAAGGGTATTAGTTGAGTGGGAAAGCTTTAGCAGGGTTAAAAGTATTCTGAAGAAATGGAATAAATTATGTTGTTATTCCATATGTATTAGACAAGCTATGTTTTTAAAAATTTTGGGCCTGGTATCTCTCCTTGTCCAATGTGTGGACCAATCTTCCCCATCACAGCTTCATGAAAAATAGTCAGGGCAAGAATAGAAGCTCTAGCAAGACAACTGAATGTTTTGGGCTTGTTTTGTATTGTTTGCTTTTTTCAGGGACTGAAATAGAACCTAGTACAGAGAAAAGGTAGTGTTCTTCATTAAGGTTTGTGCTGTAAGCATATTATAAACCTAACCATTCGAGAATTAAGCAGGGGAAAAATTACCTTTACTGAAATAGAGCTGGATATTATTATTCCATGAAAAAAGAGAACCAAAAAAACAAGGAGGCACATTCTTGATAATATCATTTTATTCCCTAGAACTATCTTTTGGATTTTCCGACTACATAAATCAATACATTCCCATGTTTGTTTAGCCATTTTGAATTGGGTTTATGCCTCTTGAAACTCAGATATTTCTAACTAATGAGTCATTATGTTTTTGTCACAAAATAGCAACATGTTCAGGAACAATTTTAAGAGAAGCATTTGTTAAAATGGATGTCTTTTGACCTGAAATATATTTCAATGTTTAATAATCTGCACAGTGTTTTAAAATGTGCCAGTTTATTGAAGATATGCTACCAAAAGTTCTCCTCTCCTAATTAGATGATAGAAAACTTTGTGAAGTCTTAGACTAATTTTGCAAAATCAGGTGCTAGGGGAACAGTCCAATTGTGTAATATTTATTTTAAAGCATTTCAAACCATTGTTAGATTCATCTCAATTCCATGTTACAAAAATCAATGTTTTGGCAGCACTTTGAAACCATACATTGCCTGTCTAAACATTGTGCCAAACAGCCTACGTCGCCTTTCAAGTTTGGAGAATATGCAGACAGGAACCTTAACAAGATTATTTCATAACTACTAGCCATTTGGGAAAACTGTAAAGATAGGCAAAAAACCTAAAGCTGACTGTTGGAAAATGGGGATGGCAAATAAATTGAACACATTTTTATTGCTTACCATGTTATTCTGATTTATTAACATGAGGAATTTCTGTTGAATTATAAATGAGGTAATATTTGAAACTATATATAGAGAGGGTTGAAATTATGTATATTATATATATGTTATATACTGATGAATTATTAAAACAACAAAAGTGTTTGAATGATGGTCAATTTACAAATGCATTCCTTACAGAATGCTTATTTTTGCTAGGAATAATGAAGCAAGATGGATTCCTTCCAAATTAAATTTCAAGGTCCCTGGATTTCATCCACAATATAGATGGACTGATCTTGTTTGGCCATGTTGATCATCTTTGAAAGGCATCTCCCAGGTGACTCTAAAACAGTAAAACCATTAGAAACATCTCCCCTAGAGCTGTCTGGTATTGATTTTTTTTTTTTTTTGCTTCAACTGAGACATGAATCAATAACACTTCTTTGACAATCATCACCACTAAAGTGGGGTCACGTTGTATTCCAACACTTCCTAGTATAACTTTAGAGATATCATTGTAAAAATCTATCTCTTAACCCATCATAAGATTTTTTTTCAGATAATAAGGAGGACTGATATTTACAATACAGCATATTCCTTTGGATGCAGCTTTTATTCAATCAAGGACTTTGGCTGAAGGTCATCTAATTCCTTTCAGACTTACTGCTCTCCTATTAAAAAAAGTAACAGCTACAGAGTAATTAATACATAGGGATTTTTACATATAAATAAATATTATATTTTATATAAATATACATTGTAAATGTAAATAATATATATTATATATAATATATTGTATATTATTTTATATCATTTTTTGAGAGAAAGAGCATGACCAGAGGAGACAGGCAGAGAGAGAGAGAGAGAGAGAGAGAGAGAGAGAGAATCTCAACAGGCTCCATGCTCAACAGCCCTCATGCAGGGGTAGATTTGAAGACCCTGGGATCATGACCTCAGCTGAAATCAAGAGTCTAACACTCAACTGAGTGAGTACACACACACACAAACACACACACACACACATGCATACAGATGCATGTAGTTGTCACGCCAATAAACAAGAATAACATGATAGTACTAATATTTTTAGTAATATAGGGAGTGCTGAGGAATGGTAATAGCTAGTCTCAAGGAAAAAAAAACTGATCATAAAAGTTGTTGGAACTAATACAATTGAGCCCTTGCATATTTTGCCTAAAATTTCAATTCTTACCTTATCTCCTTCGGTAAGTTACTCATTACATGTTATTCCACCATACTTCCTTTCCGATATAAATACAGTAATGGTAACTTTGTTGAGAATATTAATAATTTCCATGTATGTAAACTTACACAAATGCCTTTCGAGATGACAGTTTTTGCTGTTCTACAAATATCTGTTAAAAATATAATAAAATACACTTAACAGATAATTTGGGGAATATTGACATTCATATTTTGATATATACTTATTCATGCATTATATACTTACATAGTAAAATATAAATATTAAAAATAAATATAAATAAAATATATACATGTATTACATAAAATAATGTATAAATAAAATAAAGTATAGGGGCACCTGGGAGGCTCAATAGGTTGAGTGGCCAACTCTTGATTTCAGCTCAGGTCATGATCTCACGGTTCATGAGTTTGAACCGTACTGCACTGACTATGTGGAGCATGTATGCGATTATCTCTCTCTCTCCCTCTTTCTCCTTCCCTCCCCTGCTCGTGCTCTCTCTCTCTCTCAAAATAAGTAAACATACCTTAAAAAATAAAATAAAATGTAAATATAAACAGTAATATATATTTATATATACATGCTACACACACATACAAGCACACACACACATGCAAACACATACACATACACTTATATACTCCAAATTTGAGGGGTGCCTGTAGGGCTCAGTTGGTTAAGGGTCTGACTTCTCAGGTCATGATCCCACAATTTGTGGGTTTGAGCCCTGCGTCAGACTCTGTGCTGACAGCTCAGAGACTGGAGCCTGTTTTAGATTCTGTGTCTCCTTCTCGCTCTGCCCCTCCCTCACTCATGCTGTCTCTCCCTGACTCAATAATAAATAAACATAATTTTTTAATTATTTGAGTAATAGTCCAAAAGTTTGTG
The DNA here is from genome assembly GCF_003009895.1 of Hyaena hyaena. NCBI lineage: Eukaryota > Metazoa > Chordata > Mammalia > Carnivora > Hyaenidae > Hyaena > Hyaena hyaena. Next base: position 3,729,733 of record NW_024080723.1, read on the forward strand.
TGTGTGCATATGTGTGTTTGTCATTGTAATTATATTTATGTGGGATATATTTAGTTTTATTATCTATCAACAGTGTTTTCTGTTAAAGTTCTAAAATGTATTTTAGATATTGCTTCAACTTTATTGTGTTTTTACATTCATACTTCACCCATAAATATACACATATGTATATATGTTACAATGTGTTAAATTATTCACAAAAGACATATTTGTTTGTATTTTAAATATCATTTTCTTATTCAATCTCCCCTCTAATAATTATGGATATTATATGAGTAATAAATATTAAAGTTGGTTAATTTAAGTAAAAAGAACATTAGAGGTACACAAAACAACATAAATACATTTAGAAATGGTAGAATTTATTTCAGACCTGAAACCTCACCAGAACCCCAAATGGTCATAACAGTACTGAAGAAAGCATCATCTCATTTGTCTTGTATAATTTAAATCAAAAGCACACAGCAAATTATAATTACAGAGTAAGTCATAGAACAGAAACATTATCTATTAAGATGTTCTCCATGAAGAAAAAAAAAAGTTTCTATTATTTTACTTGTAGTCCCTCTCTATTAGTTTAGCCTAAAAATAGCCATTGACTTGTTTTTCATTATGTGCAATGTCAAAGTGAACTGCCGATTTTGCAGGTGAAATGAATAGCTGCTTTGCTCAAAAACATTCTGGCAATCAGCCACACATTCTGCCAAACCAGCATGCTGACCACCTACTTGGCTTGAGTCAGATGGCTATTTGGAAAGCTTTTAGTCGTTATCTTTTATGTGATATAACTGCCCACTTTTCAACATGACTCATTTATCATTTTATGCCAAAGAACTGGATTATCTTGTATTTTTCTTGTTATCTTTCTGGAGAGTCTGACATGACTTTAATGTCAGTGTATTTCTTACGAGAAAACATATGCGATATTTTGAAAACTGGCTGAACTTGACAACATGCGGATTGACACTCAGAATATGTAATTTTTTAACATTGCCTTGTGGGATGTACATGTTTACTTTTAGGCTCTGGAAATGTAAAGCTTTTGATATAACACCTCCTGTATTGTTTTTAAGATTCTTCAAAATAAAACACAGAAAACCTATGTCTATCCGGAGCTATTGGGTATGGAAAAAACTTTAATAAGCAGAAATACTATAAGCACTATAGAGGCATATCCTTTGCAATCTTAAACTCCAGGAATTAGTATTACTATTACATGGGAATCTGGGAACTGTAATCCGGTTCACTTCAAGGATTGTGGCAAGAGCAGGATTAGGGTTCTACTGTGGAAAGACAGAGCACTGGGGACACATACCATGACAACATGAACTACTTACAGATAGACAGCGTCTCCCACTGCCACTCCATTGATTATGCCCTTACCCTGTTTTTCCTGCTGTCATTCTGCTACTCCCTCTCCTAGCAATATTTTTCTCTCTGTTTAAACTACTACCTCGGTGTTAACTTAATTAACATAGAAGAGACCTCATATCTAACTCAAAGTGTTGTTCATTACTTCCTCACCAGAACCAGCTGCAAAAATCACACTGACAAGGGTGATACAGATACAGAGACACAAGTGGTAAATGTGAAAGACATACATCTGCTGATGTAACTAATGTTTGAGTCAAAAAAATTGCTACAAGAAATATTGCAGGCAGAAAAAAAAAACAAAAAACACACAACAGTTTCAAGATCTATGTACCTGAGCACACAATGAGTGAGTGTCCAGAAGCTCAGGAATTTTTTTTTAAACTTGACTCTAGATTAAAGGAAACCTTGAAATCAACATTAAGCCTATAAACTGAATTTTTTTTTAAGAAGTCATTGTGGGCTTAATTATCCTTCCTACAACCCCTATTTTGAAAGGCATTCAATGTCAAGAACATGGTATCTGATGTTGGAAGCCAGGAATGTGTGTCTATTTGATGAGAAAGTATATTGGATAGAATGATAGGGGCTGCCTGACTGGCTTCTAACCTTTGCTTTCTTTCTTTCTTGTCATAGGATTATGTGAACCAATGATTTGAACAAAAATTTAGGATAAATTTTGATTTCTGCTTTGGTGATCTAAAGAGTGTAATGCCTAATTCATAGGGTTTTATGATGGGTAATGAGATAATATATATTAAGTGCTTAACATTCTACCTCATAAGGAGTATTCATAGGAATATTCAGTGACTGGTACATATTCAATTATTTAATAATAAAAATTTACCTATTTAGTTAATGCTAATGTCAGTATGGATATTGAATCTCCTACTTTTTGAAGTTGTTTTGTTCATCTTATTCATAATATTTTTGACTAACATGAATTTCCAGTAGTGGTTAGTAAAATGAAAAGTACTACAAACTCACAGAATTGTGGTTCAATCCAAGATTTGACATGAAGGAATAAAAACTCCAATTTTAATAATTTAGAGAAATGTGAATAGGATGAATCTATAAATTCTTTGTAAATTTAAGTTAGTGATTATGGTGGAGTGACTAAAGATTATATGTTGTAAAATTATTTATGGGAATAAACTTTAAAATTCAGTAGCTGGAATTTGTGGGAAGGTGTGTGACCTAGTGATAAATGAGTGCTTTACCAATGGTATCAGATAAATGTTTGTAAATGGGAAGAAAGCAAAAATTATAAATGCCATATATGTTCTTAAGGGTTAGGAGGTCCTGTATTTGTCAAAAAGAATGTTGTCTTGCACACAATGTTCAATTTGAGGCAAAAAAAAAAAAAGTTGCTTAAGTGATTTTCTAAAACACAGATTAATTGTAGTCATAACAACATATAGAAGAGGTAAGAATATGAAAAAAGTTAAGACTATGTCATAAAAATTTTAAATTAGAAAGGAGTAACATTTCTAAATTAACATTTCTAAATGTTGTAATGATGTGTACATTAGTAAATCAGGTTTCTCTGGTATCACTCCTATTTATATCCTCAGTCCACAGGTGACCATTCCTTTTGAGGAAATTTAGAGCTATTGGGGAAGTCATATCCTGGACTCTCAGCTTCTGGATATATCTACAAAGCACATACACACAGGCACATTAAGATACACACATACAGTTAAAAAATATCAAGCGTGGGAACCACGGTACTCTCTATTATATAAACATTGAGGTAATATCATAAAAGAAAAGTAAGTTTTGTAAATTTAAGTAGACAACATTTTTACAATTTTTTTACTTCTATTCATCAACCTTGGCAGATCATAAGTTAATGCAGAACTCAAAAGTCTTCCTTAATCTCTATAAAAGTACTGATACAATTGAGATATTTTCCAGAATGACAAAGGAATATATTTTTCATGTAACTTCTTCCATTATTCTATGTTGTTCCTCCCCACTTGTCAGGAAACAAACTTAGTCCAGACTGTATTTTCCAATATAATAGTAGGTGGTCAGGGAGCATAAAATTCCCATGAAGCCATTTCTATAATCATGACATTGGCAAACTAGCTTCTAGAAACCATTAAACTCGTATCATAAATCTGGTCATAGCAAATCTATATGGGAATTGATGGAACATAGAGAATGAATTATTCATCACAGAACTGCTGAGTGGCAAAGAAAGAATGCTCATTCAGACACATATTGTGTAGAGGAAAAATACATATTTTTATGGTACCTGTGTATTCTCCATATTAAGTTACTGAAACTGTCTCAGAATATAAATCATTGTGTAAAATTACAGTTTATTCAATTCAAGAGAAGCATTAGTATTCATAATTGTAGAAATAACTGCATTTTTTGTTTGGGCAAAAGGTATACAGTAATTGTATAGGTACATATTATTGAAAATATACAAAGTAAATAATACTTGCATTGGATACAACTAATTAAAGTGATTGTCATTGAAGTATTGAAAATAAAGCTTGGGTTTATAATTATGATGATCCCTGCTCAGTTAGTGAATTTAAGTTAGAAAAAAAATCCATATTTAATTGCAGATGTGAACACACATATTTAGAATAACATTAAAATTATAATTAATAGTCTCATAATAAAAATGAGGCTAATGCTATCTATTTAAAGGTACAGAAAGTGTTTTAGAAGAAACACATATCTACCTACTATAAAAAATATCCTATGTATTTCATGTAAAATGAAAACCGGAATTACAGTTCCTGATGAAGGAATTAGCTTGGTGAAAAAGCTGATCAGATATAGAATGACTTTAGAGCTATAAAATTAATCCTCATTTTTCAATATGCTTTAATTGTATATATTTTATGAACACTCCAGGAGTGCATTCAAAGAAGCTTCATCCTTAAAGATAGAAAAGTTTGCCTACAAGATACTGTTTGAGCTGAATCAAAATTCCTAAGTTTCCATAAATAGTAGACCTTTTCTATTAATGAATTGGTATATCCTTAGAGACAAAAAGGAGAAAATCATTTGCTAGTCATTTTAAATGAATTAATTCAGACTTGTGAGGAACTGATGGGAAAGTGGACACATTCCTTTGACCATTAGAATATAAAGAATGAAAAAAGGGTTATTTAGGAGGACATACAGTCACACATAGGAGATAAACTTTATCTAGTTAAATTGAGCCAGTCTCTATTTTTGGGAGAATAAAGGGGAGAATTGAAAATAAAATCCTGTTCTGGAAGGAGTGGTAATTTAATAAATAAGTCAAACCAATGTTGCTTAGATGCTTAAAGGTACGGCCAAAGAATCAATATGTATAAAATGAGTTTTAAATATGATATGACTCTGTAACACATTTTCCTTTGTGTATGAAATTACCTACTTTTTACATTTTAAAAACTATTTTAAAGGTTAAATTATATATATATATATATATATATATATATATATATGGAGTCTTACTGTTCTTTTCATTATGCTAGAGAGTTGAGAGAGCCTCTTCCCTCCATGAACTCCACTTTTCAAACTCATGTGAAAGTATATGATGAAAGTGCTTATGTAATTATCTGTCTATACAATGGACTTTGGAGCACAGAATTTAGTAGGTACCATAAGCTTTCTTTTAAAATTTTATCTAGTGGTGCCTATTTTTACATCATATTATGAAAAGATCTTTTTTTTTCTTTTTTGCTAGAAATAGGTAATGCAAAAGGTATAGAACTAGACATGCAAAAGAAAAAGAAAAAATATCATTTAAAAATTAAAAAAATAAACAGGAATATGATAGAAGCAAATAAGAATAAAATCAAAAGTGTTTAGACACAATGCCACCGAGCTAGAAGGAAACTTTATGATGTGAGTTTAGGCATCCTATGTACAAACTGGTCAGATGTCCAGCAGTAAAGATCACTTTAGTACCTTCACCTAAGAATTCTTTCTCCCTTGCCTAGAAGCATTATATTCTTCCTAAGAATAAGCCTATTAATGTAAATTGAATAGTTACTGAAATACACTGTAATCAGAAATCTTTTGCAGCTAAATTCATGTGATGATCTGCACACAGATTCTCTAAAAGTAAAAATTAACTTTTTTGATAAAAAACTGACTAAATAACAACTTAATGGCTACCAGCTGACAATACACAGAGTTTATTTCCTTAGGACTAGGTCTAGGTCAAGAAATAGTGTTGGTTTTGGACCTGGAGGATATGCTAAGTGAAAAAACTCAGAGAAAGACAAATACTCTAAGATCTCACATGTATGTGGAGCCTAAAAAGAGCCCCTCAAAAACAAAGGGTCTATATACAGACAACAAATTGATAGTTGCCAGAGCAGGGATAGGGGTGGGCAAAAGGGTGAAGTGGTCAAAAGATACCAGCTGCCAATTATAAAATAATTAAGTCGTTGGGATGTAATATACAACATGATGTATATAGTTAATACTACCATATTATATACTTAGAAGCTGCTAAGATAGTAGATCTTAAAAGTCCTCATTAAAAGAAAAAAAAAAAACACTTTAACTTTGCATGGTGATAAATGTTAACTAGACTTACCAGAGTGATCATTTCATTATATATACAAATATCAAATTATTATGTTGTACTGAAAGTGTGTTATAGGTCAATTTCATCACAATTAATAAAAAAGAAATAATGTTGATTGATGTCACCCACTTTATAAAATTATCTTCAAAAATTCTTTAAAGGATTCTTTAAATTTTAGATTTTAGAGAACTTAAAGTTATTCCTTGTTCAGGGATAATAATCCATAATTTTTTTATGTTTAGAGGGTTTTTTTTTTAAAGTTAACTTATTTATTTTGAGAGAGAGAGAGAGTGTGTTAGTTCAAGGAAGGGACAAAGGATTGGGGGGGAGGAGAGAATCCTAAGCATGCTCTACACTGTCAGAGCATAGCTCAATGTGGGGCTCAATCTTAGGAGCTCTAAGATCCCAACCTGAGCTGAAATCAAAAGTCAGATGCCTAAGTGACCAATCCACACAGGCGCCTCTAAAATTTTGGATTTTAGAGATGTAATAGCTATCATCTGTTAAAAGAAAAAACTTATGAATTTTTTTATGTTTCAAGTTTTTATTTAAATTTAGTTAATTAACATATTCCATGAATTTAAATATTATTTTAAGTTTTCTAAGGTTAATATAAACTATTATTTAGTTATTATCAGTTATGGTTACAACTTGGTTCTAATATTAACACAAAAATATATGATATCATGATAGAGTGAAGGTCTCTGAGCTAGAGCTATGGTTATGTTCTTAGGATTCTAGAATTATTTGAAAAAATAATGTGTATACATGCACGCATACACACACAGATGTATATACACACACATATATACATACATTACACATTTATAAGAACAGTATCTAATTTTGATTTGTATGTCATTTGCTTCTGACATAAAATGAAATATGTTTTATAATTTATAATTAAGCCATTTTCAGGAAAAAAGAAACATTTCTTAGTTTTCTCAAACTTTGAATTGAGATATAATACTGAGGATATAAAATATTCCATTATGCGTGATCCAGAGGCAAGATGGCAGAGAAGTGGGAAGATCCGTATATTTCACTTGCCCCCATCTCTCAAACAAAGAAGGCCTAAAGCCATAGGACAGTGAACCACAGGAGTTTGGGAGGAAAAGAGACAGAGTCCACTAAGAAGACAACCTCATAGGTGTGTGAGTGCAAAACGTGGAAGATAAAAATGGGCCGGGACCCGGAGACATGGAGGGAGGGGAAGGAACCCCCTTCACAGGTAGCTGCAGAGAGTCAAGGGGAAGAGAAAGAGTGGCTGAAACTGCTCATAGAACAGTCCCTGGAGAATAGAAAAAGCTCATCTCTGGTTGGAGAGTGAACCTATTTCTAGCTGTGGTGCTTACTTCAGGCTAGATGCCCCAGTCCCAGGCGGCGCCAGGAGAAACTGCTCCACTGCTCTCCCAGCTGGATCCATGGCTGGGAAGCGGCCCAGCATGCGAGATTATATTTTGGGCAGTATCAACAAAGTGCACAGACTATGACCTGGAAACGAGGCAGGGCTTGGGACATAGAACACAGCTCACCTTAGGGCCCTTTTCTCCCTACCGGCTTTCAAAATTTTCTCTTTGTCCTTATATTTTGCCATTTTTACTATGATATGCCTTGAAGAAGGTCGATTCAGATTACGTCTGAGGGGGGTCCTCTGAGCCTCTTGTATTTCAACGTTTACTTCTTTTCCCAGGTCGGGGAACTTCTCTGCTATAATTTGTTCCAGGACTCCTTCAGCACCTTTCCCCCCTCTTCCTATTCTGGGATTCCAATGATATGGATATTGTTGCATTTGACCATGTTGCTGAGCTCTCAAATTCTTCTTTCATGTTCCTGGATCAGTTTCTCTCTTTTTTTGTCAGCTTCTTGTTTTTCTATAATGGTGTCTTCTAAATCACTTATTCTCCTTTCTGCCTCTTCAATCCGTACATTGGAGGCCTCTAATTTATTATGTATCTCATTTATCGCAGTTTTTAATTCTTCATGCCTATTTTTATTTTCCATTCTGTCTGTAGCCATAGTTTCTTTGATGTCCCCTATGTTTTTTTCAAGCCCTGCTATTAATTTTACC